>NC_056725.1:190122965-190426697 GCF_019279795.1 Protopterus annectens | reverse complement strand
AAAATGGTCGTCGGGGGCTGCGAAGGCCTAGAAGATGCTTCGTCGTCCGTTTTGGGCCTCGGATGCCTATCCTTGTCTTTGCACGTTTTATGTATTCCGGTCATCGGAAGTTCCGACGGCTTGGTAAAATTGAATTTTCTACCAAAATAATGTCAGGCAAAATCAAACCGACGTTTAATAGTGCGCTTGTTAAACCTAGCACAAAACTGACAACCAGTGACGTTGTGGTCTGGGCCTAAGCATGGGATACATAGGAATGGAAATCCTTATGAGGAATTTGCTTCCCACAAGAAATACAGTTATTAACTTTTACTGACATTGGTCTGAGGCAAGAAAAAGTTTCCCCAATGGGGTACTTAGCTTTGTAGAAGACTTTGGTTCTGGATTCGGAATGAAAATCTCAGGAGACGGCCGACCGGCACTTGCGAACTGCTTTTGCTTCGGGCACCGCGTGGCAAGAAAGACTGAAGAAAATGGCGTTGGCTGCATCTTATATACCCCCGTCGCACTGACGTCAGGGAGGAGGCGACAGCAACCGACGCCGGACCAAGACTTTAGAACTCAGGCCGACTGGGGAACCGCCTGACGGCAGGATAACCCAAGTGTAATGACTGCAGCAGTGTAACACGATGAACATCAGGAAATGAAGTAATAAGACCATCTGGGGGATTTTTTGTATATAAGGGTGATTGTATATGAAGACTTTGATCTGATAAAGTCTCCTTGAGAGATGAAAGCCCTTATTTGGTGGTGTTTACAATAAATTGTATTATTTAATGGCACTGGAGTTAGTTTTTTGTTTTTCATTGTTTATTAGTTCTCTGTTCGTCTGACTGTTGTATTACAAGTTTTGTGTGGCTAAGACCATACCAGTGGTGTTTTTAATGGATTTATTACATTCAGAACCTTTGAGTTCTAATGGAACTGTTCAGACCGTCTCATCTCCTAAAGTTCCTTCTGAGGTGAGACAGTTGAGGGTCGAAGTATCAGCGTTAAGAAATGAAATATCCAGACTGGCGGAAATGATACTACAGGATAGCAGCAAACATTTGAGTGAACAAGAAGGCGAGGTTTCTCCCCTTAGGGGTAGTGTGTCACAGCTGGAGACTGCCCCAGTGATGGTAGGAGAAGGAAGCAGAGTGATCGACAAACAGCCGACCAAAGACACTTGGAGTCTGTAGAGTTAACAGAAGACAGATTGCTCAAAGTAAAACATTGAATACCAACTTGCCCAATCTTGGTGGGGATGTGTCGTTGGAAGCGGACAATTTAAGACTGTCTGGTAATGAGAATGGAACTCCAGAGCAAAACCACTTAGCCAGGTCAGCTTCTATGAGCGTTGAGGAAAACACTGGGCCTGAACAACAGTTGCGTTTTAGTAAAGACATTATATTAAAAGATATGGACAAAACCTACAATTTTAATGACATTTGTAAACATTCAAACAATACAAATGTGGTTTATGATAACCAAAACCACTTGTCTTTAAGAGAAATGATTCACAAACTTGAGACAGGGTTGTTTAAATCAAAAATTATCCAAATGGAAAATTAATATCTAAGGGAATGTTTTAAACCTAAAATTTTCCCGCAAGGGTTGAGAATGTGGAAGTTTCTATTTTGTTTACAGTACACTTCAGAAGTTGTCAATGATTTTATAAATTTTTTTTGTCATTGTGGATTTCAGCTTGTCAAAGATCACAAAATATAACAAGGTGTTTACGGAAAGTTTGGGGGAGGAGGTGGATGTTTTAAACCAAGCCATTACAAACGATTTATTATTTCAAAAACAACAGACACTTTTTAAGTAAGTTCTGTTTAGGATAGACAAGAAATGCAATAATGTCTTCTTAAAAAAGATCAAGAAGTTAGACAGGAATGTCAAACAATATGAGGAGGGCAAGGCTTATTCTGTTCTCGGTTCAATCAGGACGAAGGACACAATGTTCACAGGGACCAACAAGATAACTACGGACCCCCTGGTGGGATAATGGAAGAGTTTGGACATGAAGCAGGCAGTGCTTTAGAAGATTTGGACTTTCTCACATAAAATACAGGATTTTCAGGGGGTGAGGAGGTTGGAACGACTAGCCAAGAAATCTCAATTGGCAGTAGATTCAGGGCAACAGTTACTCAAGAAGAGAGGGTGGAACTACTACAGCAAAGGGCAAATGAAGAGGAACTAATTAGGTTTTCTGATAATGGAATTATTGGTACCTTTAAAGAATTTAAAATTTACAACTACGCTGGGTTAGAGTTAAGCAAGGAACATTTTTCTCTGTTTATTAAAGGTTTCAAGTTTGTGCCCACTTGTGCAGGGAACATTGCAGATTCCCTGACTGATTTAAAATTATTTTTGAGGAATCTTAACTTCAACATTATATTTAAAGAGAACAGTACAAGTGGGGAAACATCTGTAAACATTTTTAGATTGAAAAGGAATAGCATTTTCTACTCCCCAATGCACCCTATTTTGCAAATATTTGACAGAGTAGCCACTGAGGACATGTGCAAAAGAAAGGAAAAGGGAGTACAATTTAAATAGGAAAGAAATGGAAATTTTGGATGTTAAGAACACCAAAGATGTAAGGGTGATGAAACCCAATAAGGGGGGGTGGGGGTAGTAATTTTTAGAACAGAGGATTATAAAAATGAATATGACCAAGCTGTTGTATGACAGAGACCTATTCCCGCATCTCTAAGAACAAGATAACTATTGCTGATCAAAAATTGGATTCTTATTTGGAAGAATATTTACTGGAAAATTGTATCAACCCAGAAATAAGAAGTTATGTACTCACCATAATGTTCCATCTGAGCAGGAAACTTCATTTGTCGGCAACCTTTGGGTATCAGATCCGATCTCGGATCAGAGCCGGCAACTTCCGGCAACTTGTTTCACAGCTATCAGATCCGAACTCCTAGCTCCTCCCCTTACCCATAATCCCCTGCCAACCCTGACTGATCTCAGATCAAGTTTGCCCTCATACAAGCAGTTAAAAAGGTTAAATACGTCCCGAAGGGGACTAGAAGAAGGACATCCCGGAACTAAAACTTCTGAAGGTCAGGGGGAAGGGGGGGCAGTTGCAGACAAATGAAGTTTCCTACTCAAATGGAACATTATGGTGGAACATTATGGTGAGTACATAACTTCTTAATCTGAAGTAGGTACTTCATTTGTCAGCAACCTTTGAGACAGAGTCCCCAGCTACCTGGATCTAGGGCGGCCACCATGGAAGGATATTCCAGAGCACTGTGGAGCCAAAAGAAGCTGTCCCTCTGGAGATAACATCCAGCTTATAATGGTTGATAAAGGTATGAGATAAGGCCCAAGTGGCTGCGGAGCAAATATCATTTAAAGACACTCTAGACCTAAAGGCAGCGGAGGTAGATATAGAGCGAGTAGAGTGTGCACGAACTCCCGGAGGTGCGGGCCTCCCAGAACTTTCATAGGCTAATAGAATACACTGTGAGATCCATCGTGATAAAGTGACCTTAAAAACAGGTTTACCCAAGTTAAATTTGGCAAAGGAGATGAACAACTGGTCGGATTGTCTATGACCAGCAGTCCTGTGAATGTAAAAGCGCAGTTGTCTATGCACATCTAACAAATGCAGTTTGTATTCTCCTTTGTTCTGATACTTAGGAAAGAAGACTGGCAGGTTAATGGATTGGTTGATATTGGCCTCTGAAGCCACCTTGGGAAGAAATGAGGGGGTGGTCCTGAGGTACACTCTATCCTGGTGAAAGGCCAAGTACGGGGGTTTTACACAAAGGGCCTGAAGCTCAGAAACTCTTTTCGCTGAAGTAATAGCGACAAGGAACGCCGTTTTCCAAGATAGGTACTTAAGATCAACCAAAGCAGCAGGTTCAAAAGGGGGAGCTGTTAATGCCTGTAGGACTAGTGATAAATCCCAAGGGGGTATAACTTCCTTGACAGGGGTCTGAGCAGGAAGGCACCCTTTAGAAAGGTTTTACACAATTTAGCAGTAATCAAGGGACCTGACTCATGTCCCACATGGTAATGAGAGATAGCTGCCAGTTGAACCTTGACCGTAGAGCAGCTAGCCCCCTGATGAAATAGACTTGTAAGGAAATCCAACACAGTCGGTAACGGCGCTGTGAAGGGATCTCTAAGTTATGATTCTCCACCCAGATGGAGAAACGCTTCCACTTACTGCAATAGACCTTTCTAGTGGAAGGTTTGTGTGCTGCTACTAGGATGGCTTTAAATGGGGAAGAGATTCCGGGAGTCCTGACTAGGACTGGAACTGGAGCAAGCTGTCAACTTGAGGCTGTCCAGATTCAGGATCGGGAGATTTAGGGGATGAGATATTAGATCCGGTAGGGGATCCAGAATCCAAGGAGGATTTACCAGGTGAGACCACAGGTAGGGGAACCACGCTTGACAAGTCCAGAATGGGGCAATGAGGATCATTCTGTTCCCCAACCGACTGACTTTCTGTATGAGTTTCAGCATCAGAGGTAGAGGTGGGTAAGCATAAAGTAGACCGGGAGGCCAAGCATGCACCAGAGCATCTCTTGGGGATTCCCTGAAAGGGGGAATTAGAGCGAAGTAACTTCTGCATTTCATATTTGAGGGAGAAGCAAAGAGATCACAACAGGGTTGCCCCCATTCGGCAAAAATCCGCTTTGCTACCTGGGGATTGAGAGACCACTCGTAAGGGGAAAAGATGGTGCGGCTGAGCCTGTCCGCCAGAATGTTGGTCCGTCCCAGAATGTGCGTCGCAATAAGAAAGCGGTTGGTGGAGGTCGCACAATCCCACACACTCATGGCCTCTCGACAGAGAGGACAGCAACTGGTTCCCCCCTGTTTGTTGATGTACCAGACCACTGACATGTTGTCTGTCTGGATCGCAATAGTTCCTACAGGAAGAAGGTTCTGAAGTGCTTGCAACGCTAATAGCACCGCCCTCATCTCCAGGACATTGATATGCAAAGAGGTCTCTGTCGTTCCATGTGCCTTGGACCGTCCTGCTTGAGCAATTCCCCCCCCCCACCTGAGGCGAGAGGTATCCGTGGTCACCGTGGCGAGGGGAAGAGGCGTGGAGAAGGGACATCCCATATGGAGGTCCGGAGATTGGAGCCACCATATGAGAGCCCTCCTGCAAGCCCTGCTGAGGGGAATAGGATGGCTTAGGGGGTAATGCAGAAAGGACCACTAGACTTGAAGTGTCCATTGCAGGACCCTCATATTTAGACAAGCCAATGGCAAAAGATTGATTGCCGTCGCCATGGAGCCTAGAGCCCTCAGGACCAACTCCACCGATGGGGCTTCTAATTGGAGGATGGCCCGCACATGAAGCCTCAGGTTTTGTAGTCGTTCCACAGTCAAGAATGCTAGAAGGTTTCTTGTATCCAACTTGGCCCCTATAAACTCTATCACCTAAGTCGGAGCAAGAGAAGATTTTTCCCTGTTGATCGTGATGCCCAGCTGGGGAGCAAGCCAGAGGAAGTAGTCCCTGGCTGAGCAAAGTAGATGCCTTGTCGGGGCAGTCAGGAGCCAGCTGTCCAGGTATGGAAAAACCTGCATTCCCTGGAGTCTCAGGTGGGCCGCTATCACTGCTAATACTCTGGTAAACACCCTGGGGGCTGTGGTGAGGCCAAAGGGAAGGACCCTGAACTGGTAGTGACTGGCTCCCAGCCGGAAGCGGAGGAACCTCCTGGATCCTCTATCCATCAGAATGTGGTAGTACGCATCCTTGAGGTCTATTGAGCACATCCAGTCGTTCTCCCGCAATAGGGGGAGGATAGATTCAAGAGTGACCATCCGGAATTTTTGTTTGGTTACTGACAGGTTCAAAAGGGAGAGGTCGAGAATTGGCCTCAAGTCCCCTGTCTTTTTTGGCACCAGAAAGAACCTGGAGTAAAAACCTAATCCGCGCTGGTCTGGGGGGACGAGTTGGATGGCTCTTTTTTTCTAGGAGCTGCTGAATCTCTGCAGCTGCTACCTCCCTCTGATCGGGTGGTACATCGGGGGGATTTCTGAGTTTGGGAACATGATACAGGGGAATTTGGTAACCTCTGGATATGATACGAAGCACCCAGCGATCTGATGTGATGGACTCCCAAGCTGCCAGGTGCCTCGAGAAACGCCCCCCGACTGCATCCAGAGTGGAGCAGTCAGGCAACCCCTCAGGGTTGCTGCGTGGGCCGATCAGAGATGGTTTCTCTGGACCCAAAATTCTTCGGGCCCCCTCTGCCTCTAGGGTGGTGTCCTCCCTGTCCTCTGCCACGGAAGGACTGGTTGCCCAGAGCAGGCTGGGAATGTTGCGATTTCTGAAACCACATTTTCTTCTGTCCCTTTTGGTTCTTGGAGAAGGACCTCTGGGAAGCAGAGAAGCGGACTCTGATGGCAGACAACGTCTTCCTGTCCTTTTCGCTCTGGACTAAAGTCTTGCGAACTGTCTTGCCAAATAAGGCAGAACCATCAAAAGGGGCATTCGGAAATGAAGCCTTGAAAGGTTCCGCAAAGTCACAATGTCGGAGCCAGGCCTGGCGTCTCATGACTAGGCCTGCTCCGCTGGCTCTAGCGGCTCCCTCTGTGGCATGGGACAAAAGCCGCATAGAGGTATTCGATATAGATCTTAGAGTGGCCATGCGAGTGGAGTACAATTGTTTGTCCTCCACCGACATGGACTCTGGGGGGGGGGGGGCAGCGTACTCTTTGATAAGGTCTCGCTGCATCCTAATAATGTGTGCCATGTAGTTCAGGGACCTTACTGAGAAGGTCACTGAACTAAAGACCCACTTCCCTAGGCAATCCATCGAGCAGGACTCTTTGCTCGGTGGATGGACTGAGGGGCTCTCCTGAGCTAACTCCCTCTTAGTGGCTGCCACCACCAACATGGCATTTACGGGGGGACCCTTGCTCCAGTGGGACGCTCTGAAGGGGGGCTCAGAATCCTATCGGGGCATTTGGGAACTGGCTCCACAGTGTCCAGCTCCTTTCACGCGCTGGTGGTAATAAGGTCCACCAGGGGGTCGGGTGGAGGTTACACCCAAGAGGTAGATGGGCCTGCTTCAAACGCCTCCAGGAACACGGACTCGTCAGAGGAAGCCTTGGGGGCAGACCACCTCCCCTAATCCTGAGCATTTCCATGATGTCTCCGAAGAAGACATCCTCGGGGGGGTGACCTTGGGGAGCCTTCCCCTTCATCCAAGTCCGTGTCTTCTGTTAAAGACTCAGGGAAGTCCACGTGCCTCCTCTTACACTTCCGCTTATGAGGAACATCCTGGGGGGGGCTGTCCGAGGAAGTCTCACCAGCAACATCTTGTTCCAAAGCAACAATCTGAGACATCGAAGCAGGCTGTCCCTGTGGCCGGGCGATGGAAGCCAGACCCAGCTGAGAGGGAGTGCAGGATGGGGATGAGGCAAGGGCCGGGGGTCCGGGTGTACTCAACAGAGCCCTCTCCACCACATTGAAGGCCGGGGGAGAGTCGCTCTCTCTCGGATCCGAGAGCCGACTCCCACTCGGATCCAATTGGGGGATCAGAACCGGAGCCGAGACCATCGGATCCGAAGGACCCGTGCGCTCCGACCTGGACAGAGCCGAAGGAACACTGAATGCCTCGGATCTGAAGCTCAGCCCATGGCTCCGAGAGCTCGGATCAGACAAGGATGGACCTGACAAACTCGAGGGAAAGGTTGGAGCCGAAGTACCTAGTACTGTCGGCGCCGACCCACCCCCAGCTCCAATGCTGCCTGGCTCCGGGCGCTCCGAACTCGGGAAGCGGGTTGGAGAAGGAGCTATCAGGGCAAAAAAAGGGGGGTAGGAGCACTCCCATCTGCAGCTGGGCCTGGATGAACCTTCGCATCATCCGGTCCAAGTCTGCATCCGACAGTCTATAAGTGGATCTCGACGAGGCCACCGAGATGGGCCGGGAGTGCTGCCTCGATGACCTCGACGGAGATCAGGTCTCCTCCTCCTCGGGTCCTGGTGTGAAGCATGGGGACTGGTGCCGAGGCGGAGGAGACTTGGAAGCCATGGAGGGAGAAGCCCCCTTAGCCGGGGGGGGGGGGCCCAAAGGCTGTCCCTTGTGGTGCTTCTCCCTCTTTTTCTCCCTCCTGGCCTCCCTCTCCTCCGGCGCCGTAGTGGGCGTTTGAGTCACGGCCGGGGGGAGAGAGGCAGGAGTGGCCGCTGCCAAGGATTGGGGTGAGGCCACGGGAGCACCGGAGGCCGAAGCCAAGTCCGGAGGCAAATGTCCCGCCAGGATCAGCTTCGACCTCCACTCTTTCAGTGCCCTGGGGTTGAACGCCGGGCAGATAGCACACCCTTAGGAGAGGTGTTCATCCCCAAGGCACCGAACACATTGAGTGTGGCCATCCGCCGGTGAAAGCTTATGGCCACACTCGGTGCATTTAGAGAAGATCGGTTTTGGGGCCTCTGACATTATATTACAAAAAAAAGCAAACTCACTCACACAAGGCCCCAAACACACACCGACCCACACAAACACTACGCACCAGTGAGGGGAGGGGAGGAATTACACTAAAAAAATACAAGATTCTAAGACTAAATAAAAGGGAACCTAACACACTCAACCTTTTAATAAAAAAAATTGCAACAATAAGTACAATAAGTTGAAAACTTATCTGCATAGACTAGGAGCTCTGAATCTAGCTGCTTTCACTAAGTGCGGCAAACTAGATCTGAGGTCAGTCAGGGTTGGCAGGGGATTAGGGGTGCTCGGATCCGATAGCTGTGAAAGAAGTTGCTGGCTCGGATCTGAGATCGGATCCAATACCCAAAGGTTGCTGACACATGAAGTACCTACTTCAGATTATCTGTTTTCTTTAAAACAGAAGAATCCTGTTACACCGAATCTCTTTGGTATACCAAAGATCCACAAAGACATAGTAAATCCCCCTTTTAGGCAGACAGTTGCGAGTAGGGGGAGTAAAACCCACCCTATGGTGTGGACGAATGGACCAAAGAAATAGTCCAAAAAAGCCCTACTTGTTGAAGAACGCATGGAATTTTTGGGTATAGTGAAGAAAATTTTATGGAAGGAAGGACTTATTTTCCTAACCATCAATGTGATTGATTTGTTCACTAGTAACCCTAAGGTTGAGGGATTGGAATACTTTCTTCAAATGTTAGAAAAAGAATCATTACTGTCCAAGGATAATATTAAACTTGTGGTAGAAATTATGGATTTAATCCTTGACAACAACTTCCTCCATTTTGAAGGTGAATTTTACCAACAAATCAGAGGAGTAGAGATGGGGGCAGCCTGTGCCCCCACTTCTGCCAACATTATGTTGGGTTGGGAGAGGAAGCACGTATTCCCCCTATGTAAGGTACCTGGACGATGTCTTCATTTTGTGGGATGGAACAGTTGAAAAAATAGAGGAGTTCATAAGTTACCTGAACAGGTGCTGCGGGTATTTCAGGTTTACACATTCATGGGACCCAGTGACTATCAGTTATCTGGATGTAAGGATATCAAAATATGAAGGAGAGTTTAAATCAAATATTTTTAGGAAACAAACTTCTTGTAATGAATACTTGCACTACACTAGCATACTTGCACTACACTAGCAATCACCTGCACCATCAGAAAAGAAGTTTAGTAAAAGGGCAGGCCATAAGGGTGGCCAGAACAACATCTATGTTCGAGGAGGTGGATTATGAATTTGACATTCTTAAGAAAATGTTTTTGGAAAGAGGGTACCCCTCCTCGATGGTAGACAGGATTTTGAGTGAAGTCAGACAGGGATGGGGTACAAAATACCCACCTCTGTTAGGAAGACATGTGGTGAAAGAGAAAGGGAATGAAGGGGAGAAGACATTTGAAAAGGCATTAGTGTTGGAGTATAATGAATACCCTCAGGAAATAAGGAAACGTGTGGAGAAAAAAGTACAGTTTTGTACCTACCATAAATGAGATGTTAGAGTGGTTATACTGCTGCAGTCATCACACTTGGGTTATCCTGTCGTCAGGCGGTCCCGCAGTCGGCCGAATCCCAAAGTCCTGGTCCGGCGTCGGTTGTCGTCGCCTCTTCCCTGACGTTAGTGTGACAGGTATAAAAGAGACAGCCGACGCCATTTTCTTCAGTTTTTCTTGCCCCAGATGTCAGGTGCCTCCAACTAGGAAGGCAATACAATAGCTATGCAACAATACCTTATTAGATAAACAATAGTACTAGCTGTTAGCAAATACACCATATAGACATGCATCCAACTGATTGATGTACATGGAGTTGTAACTAACACCCTGGTATGCAGAGGGGATGGAGGGAGGGTAACCTGGACTGCAGCAGTATAACCACTCGAACATCTACATTTATGGTAGGTACAAAACTGTACTATGTTCATCATGCTATACTGCTGCAGTCATCACACTTGGGTAGAATCCCAAAGCTATGGAAGGGTGGCTGGTACTAAACTGGGTTAGGTGATGCTAGGATGCCCTGAAGAACTGCAGTGGCAAAACCAGCTCTGGTTTTTGAGTATAATGGAAGGTGGTAGTGCTTGGTAAAGGTTTGCACTGAACTCCAAGTAGCTGCCTCCAGAATATCTTTGGTTGGAACCCCTCTGAGAAAGGCTGCTGAGGTTGCAGTAGCCCTGGTAGAATGGGGTCTAATATTAACAGGCACTGCCTTCCCATGGTGTGAGTAGCAAAAGCGGATACAATGTGCTACCCATCTGGAGATGGTCTGTTTTGAAATAGCCTTTCCTTGTGAACCTGCAGCATATGATACAAAGAGTTGGTCAGTTTTTCTGAAGATCTTTGTCTTATCTAAATAGTAATGTAGCTGTCTGTGAATGTCCAAAGAGTGAAAGAGCCTTTCTCCTTTATTCTGTGGGTTAGGATAAAAGGTGGGTAAATGAATGGTCTGATTCAAAGCCACACTGGATACTACCTTGGGCATGAAGGTAGGGTTAGTTCATAAAGAGAGACTGTCCTGATGGAAAATGATGAAAGGTTCCACTGCCATAAGTGCCTGCAGTTCTGAGACCCTGTGTGCTGAGGTAATAGCCAGTAACAAGGCTGTTTTCCAAGACAAGTATTGTAGTTCTGCTGAGAAGGCTGGTTCGAAAGGAGGCAGTGTTACCTTTTCTAAAATTAAGTTCAGGTCCCAAGTTGGTGTTGGTGGTTTTCTGGGGGGTCTTATATTCTTAGCCTCTCTGAGAAACTGCCTAATTAAAGGGTGTGAGAAAATTGGAGGATCCGTATTATACTGAGCTGAAATGGCTGAAGCATGGATCTTAATGGAGGAGAAGGAAAGGCCTTTGTGTAGCATCTCAGTTAGGTATTGCAGTATGTGAGGAATGTTTGGTATCCAGGGATTTTGACCTTTAGCCTGGTGCCATGCACAAAATCTTTTCCATTTGTCTGAGTAAGTCTTCCTGGTGCTGGGCCTCCTGGCCTCCAAAATGACATTCAGGACGTCCTTTGAGAGAAGTGTTGCTTGATAATTTAAGGAATTCTCCATGCAGCTATAAGTTCTGAGCTGGCTGTGACGGGTTTGAGAGTTTTTCTGAGTCAACAGTAGTGGGAATTGAGGCAAGATCCATGGAGGGCTGTGAGTCAAGTTCCTTAGTAATGGGTACCAGTGCTGGTGTGGCCAGTCCGGAGCAATGAGGATCATTTGTGGTCTGGCATTCAATAATACCTTGGTCAATAGAGGTAGTGGAGGGAAGGCATAGACTGTCAGTGTTGTCCAACTGAATGATAGAGTGTCCACTTTCCAGGCTAGGGAGTGATAAGTCCTTGTGCAGAATTTTTGTAATTGGCAATTGTTGGGGGAGGCAAATAGATCTATGTCTGAACATCCCCATCTTTGAGTTATCATTGAAAATACTTGTGGGTGTAGTCTCCACTCGTGAGGGTCTGCCATATTTCCGCTTGGTCTGCCAATATGTTTTCCTTTCCTGGCAGGAATTGTGCTTGTAGTTGTACTTGGTAGGTCAATGCTGTGTTCCATAACGTCACAGGCTGTCTGCATAAAGGGTAGGAGTGTGTTCCTCCCGGTTTGTTTATGTACCACATAACTGTGGTGTTGTCTGTCCTTATTAGAAGTTGTCCTGGATGCAAGAGGTCCTTGAAGGCTGTCAGTGCATTTTGCACAGCTAGCATCTCCTTTTGGTTGATGTGAAGATGCATTTGTTTTGCAGACCATTTGCCTTGTATGCACTGTCCTGCCATGTGTGCTCCCCAGGCATAGTCTGAAGAATCTGTTGTCATGGTTTGGTTTGCTGGAGTTAAGACGAAAGGAAGACCCTTGTTTATTTGATATGCTTGAGCCCACCATAGGAACTCTTTTTGAAGGCAGGGAATGATGGGTATTCTTGTTTCGAGGCTGTGCCTGTGTTGAGACCATACACTTTTCAGGTACCATTGTAATTTTCTCATATGCAGCTTTGCATATGGGATTAGTTGAATGCATGATGCCATGAACCCCAATGCCTGCAGGATTTTCCTTGCAGTGAGCTGGGTAAAAGTTGCTATCTTTTTGAAGTATTGAGTCAATTGTTTTTGTTTGTCTGGCGTGAGGTAAGCCATCTGGGCCATTGTATTTAAGCTGGCACCCAGGAATATTATCTGTTGCGAGGGTATTAGTTTTGACTTCTTTTTGTTTACTGTGTACCCTAGGCAACTGAGCAGCTGTGTTACAAAAGCCAGATGCTGTAATAGAATGTCCTTGCTGTCCGCTTGGGTCAGGCAGTCGTCCAGATATTGATAAATTTGTATTCCTCGTTGTCTGCAATATGCAATTACTGATGCCAGGCATTTCATAAATACTCTGGGTGCAGTAGATAAGCCAAAGGGCAATGCAGAGAATTGATAATGCGTTGTACCTGCCAAAAATCTGAGGTATCTTCTGCAATCTTGTCTGATAGGGACATGCAGGTATGCCTCTGAGGTCCAACGTTACCAGCCAAGAATCCCTGCCTAGCATGGGAAGGAGCTGCTGTAGTGTGAGCATTTTGAATTTGGGTACCTCCAGGTATGTGTTTAGAATTGAGAGGTCTAAGATGGGCCTCTAGGCTTTGTCCTTTCTTGGGACTAGAAACAGTCTTGAGTGAAAACCTTGACCTTGCTCCGTTGTAGGTACCTTTTGAATTGCTTTCATATCCATGAGAGCTGAAATTTGTGTTTGAGCCTCTGCCCATTGGTTTGGAGGCAGATTTGGCATGCCTCTCATCCGTGGTAAAGTGTGGAAATGAAATCTGTAGCCTTGGGTAATAATTTCCAGAATCCATTTGTCCTTTGTTATGATGCACCAATTTTGTGGAAATAGAGCCAGTTTTCCTCCCAAAGGTGCTGCCAGGGCAATTTTGCTTGGCAGGCGAAGAGGGAAGTCATTGTGTTCGTTTCCTGAAAGGTTGAGATCTTTCGTCTCCACCTCTTTGAGTTGTTGTATGCCATTGTCTAGGCCTGAAAGAACCTTGTGGCTGGCCTCTGCCCCTTGGGCGCCTGTACCTACCTCTTTGGGGTCTGCCTGATGCAGGAAAGGACCAGTTTCTGCTGAAACGAGGAGGTTGTACCTGTAAAAAAATCTTTAACTGTTTGCATAGATTTTGCCTTTTCTTCCATTTTCTTTAAAACTTCCTCTGCTTTGACACCAAATAACACATCTTTCTGCAATGGAGCATCCAATAACTTTGCTTTGATATGTTCTGGTAAGGCTTGTTCTTTAAGCCAAGCATGCCTATGTATTACAGACCCTGTGACAGCTGCTCTACATGAGGCTTCCAATTAATCAAAACCACACTGTAAGGTATGCTTTCCCACCTGTTCTGCTGCATGCAGCAAATCCTGCATCTCTTTAAAATCAAGTTGATCTGTCTGAGGGATCAGTTTCTGCTTTAACTGTGTAATCAAATACTGTTGGTATTTTAGCATGTGGAATTGGCAGTTTAAGGCCCTCATGGCCAAAGTGGCAGACGTATACACTTTCTTTCCCCATCTTTCTAATGCTCTGGAATCTCTTTCAGAAGGAAGTGGATTCTTAGCAGTAGAGGCCTTAACCCTTTGGGACCCTGGGAAATGGTCTTGAGGTCTGCAGTAGGGCTTTTGCATAGAAACTTATGAATATCAGGAACTCTGTAGTATCTGTCTGGTTTAGCTGGTGCTGGAGGTAAGGAATCTGGATTTAAACTGGATTCAGAGAAAACATCATCCAGAATGTCTAAAACTGGAGGAATTGCCAGGGGTCTATGCAGTGGAAGAAGAAGAAACTCACGGAGTCTTTTCTTGGAGTCAGAGTAATCTTGGCCTTCCCAGTGAAAGTGTTCCCTCATGGTGTGTAAAGTTTCCCCAAAAGAGTAGTCTTCAGGGGGGGGACAGAGGGAATGGACTCTTCAGCATCTGAGTCTTCATATGGAGGGAAGGAGTAATCCTGGTCGTCAGAGTTGCCTGAGGAAATGGATGCTTGGTCAGAGGAAGGATAATCTTCCTCCAGTCTAGGCCTTTTGTCAGGTGGGGGTTGGGATCCCCTGATAAGGGTAATTAAATCCTCAGCCATCTTAAGCATCTGTTTTTTAGGCATAGGGGCCTGTGGGGGGGGTGTGGCCCCGTTTTTTTAACTTTCAAGGGGGCTTTGAGTTTAGCATAAGGCTTGGCAGAGATAGTTGTCGGTTTGAAAACACCTTCAGAGACCGAAGGCCTATCCAAAATTTCCAGATCCCCGTCGGGGCTGGCGTCTGAGGAGTGAGGTGGAACCGGTTCCTGAGGCCCAACTGCTTCGGTTTGGGAGGCCATCAGAATTTCTGAATCAGTGGTAGTCAGAGGCTGCGAAGGCGCCTCGCTGAAAACCGGAGAACCGGCGTCAGGCTTGCTGAGGCCTCGGTATCTGGTCTTGGCCTTATCTTTGCGTTTAATCATTGCTGATGTCGGTTGCTCCGACAGCATGCTATAGTTAAATTTTCTGCCAAAATAATGCTTGGCGAATTCTGCCCAACGCTTAATTGTACGTTTGTTGAACCTAGCACAAAACTGACAACCAGAGAAGTCGTGGTCTGGGCCTAGGCAAGGAATACAATAAGAATGAAAATCCTTATGAGGTATTTGCTTCCCACAAGAAATACAATTATTAACTGTGTCCGACATCGGTCTGAGGCAAGAAAAGTTTCCCCAATGGGGTACTTAGCTTTAGAGAAGACTTCAGGCTGAAACTCAATTCGAAAATTTCAGGAGCTGGCCGACTGGCACTTGCGAACTGCTTCTGCTTCAGGCACCGTGCGGCATGAAAGACTGATGAAAATGGCGTCGGCTGTCTCTTTTATACCCCTGTCGCACTGACGTCAGGAAGAGGCGATGACAACCGACGCCGGACCAGGACTTTAGGATTCGGCCGACTGCGGGACCGCCTGACGACAGGATAACCCAAGTGTGATGACTGCAGCAGTATAGCACGATGAACATCTGGAGTATTTTTAGGGTTCAGAAGGAAGTTAACAAAATCTTAGGGACAAACCCTGTCTGTGTACAAAACCGGGAAGAATTTTAAGCAAATTCTAGAAAATAAATCAAGGGAAATAAAGGGGCAGTCCCATGTGGATGTTGTACACAATGTATTTACATCTGTAAAGAAAAATCATTAGTACTGGACAATGTCCTATAAAATAAGGTAACTTTTATAAATGGAAATTGTGCAACTAATAAGTGGGTGTACTTATCTACATGCAAGGGCTGTAAAGGATTTTATGTAGGGAAGACTGAGCGAGCATTAAGATCTATAATATACGTGCACGTATATGAAATAAAGAAGAAAAAGGAAACTAATGCTTTGTATAGGCACTCATTAGTCTGTCCTAATTTTAAGAAATTTAAACTTTTGGCATTTTAGAAAATATAACAATTAACCCTAGAGGGCGTGACTGGCAGAGACTGTTGGTCAAAAGAGAGTTAATTTCGCAGTTAAAACTAAATGCCACCCCTCCCGGGGCTCAATGAGCAGGTATCTATTGGACCTGTATTAAAGGAAAGAAGGAAAGAGCTGACACCTTAAGGTGAACTATTGTAGGTACCTTTAAGAGTAAATGTGATTTTAAAGAACAGGAAATGAAGTAATAAAAAACATCTGTGGGATTTCTTGTATACAAGGGTGATTGTATATGAAGACTTATCTGATGAAGTCTCCTTGAGTGATGAAATCACTTATGTGGTAGTGTTTACAATAAATTTTATTATTTAACAGCACTGGAATTCGTTTTTTGTTTTTCATTGTTTATTAGGATTAGTAAGAGACCTAAGCTGGGTCAGCATGCCCTGCAGAACTGCATTGGCAAACCCTGTCCTAGCCTTAGAGAAAAGAGGTAGGTTGTAATGCTTTGTAAAGGCATGGACAGATGTCCAGGTGGCAGTTTCCAAGATGTCCCTGGTGGGAACTCCTCTCAGGAATGCTGTGGAAGTGCAGGCTGTCCTAGTGGAATGGGTACGAATATACTTAGGGGTGGTTTCTCATGAAATCTGTAGCAGAAATGGATGCAGTGTGACATCTATTTGGAGATGATTTAATTGGAAATGGGCTTCCCCTCTGCCCCTAGGGCAAAGCTCACAAGAAGTTGGTCTGTTTTCCTGAAGGCTTTGGTATGGTCTAGGTAGTATCTGAGCTGTCTGTGAATGTCTAGTGAGTTCAGAATTTTTCCCCCCTTGTTTTGAGGGTTAGGGAAAAAGTTGGGTAAGCTGTATGGTCTGACTGAGAGTCACATTAGAAACCACCTTGGGCATAAAGGAGGGGTTAGTCCTCAGGGAGACCCTGTCTGCATGGAAAATGATGAAGGGCTCAATGGCCATCAATGCCTGAAGTTCTGAAACCCTTCTGGCTGAGGTGATGGCTAGTAAGAAAGCGGTCTTCCAGGAAAGGTATTTCAGTTCCACTGAAACAGCAGGTTCGAAGGGAGGTAAGGTTAGTTTTTCCAAAACATAATTCAGATCCTAGGCTGGCGTGAGTGCCCTTCTGGGAGGTCCGATATTCAAAGCCCCTCTGTGGAATTCTTTAATTAAAGGATGTGAGAACAGGGGTGGATCTGGATTGAAATTAACTGAAATGGCCGAGGCGTGGATTTTAATAGAAGAGAAGGACAGGCCACTATTTAGTAACTCTGGTAGATAGTTCAGGATAAGAGGGATGTAAGGCTGTGAAGAACTGCACCCCGCCCCCGGTCTGGCTCCAGGAGCAGAATCTTTTCCATTTTCCTGCGTAAGATTTTGTGGTGCTGGGCCTTCTGGCCTCTGTGGTAACGTCTAGGACCTGTTTGGTTAACAGGGACCCCTGGTTTGCTTTTAAAGTATAAGCCAGGCTGACAGTTTGAGAGTCTACAAGTCAGAGTGCAGCATGCCCGCCCCCCCACCTGAGTCAAGAGGTCTGAGATCAGGGGAAGCTGCCTGGGAGGCTGTGATGTCAGGCTGTGCAGTAAGGGTTACCAATGCTGCCGGGGGACAGTCTGGAGTAATGAGGATTGGCCTTTGTTCTCTCCTCCCTTATCTTGATCAGTACCTTGGGAAAAAGAGGCAGCGGAGGGAATGTGTACACAAAGAGAGTTCCAGGGGAAGGTCAAGGTATCCACCTACTATGCTAGGCGGTGATACTCCCTGGTACAGAATTTTTTTCAGCTGATGTTTGGGATGCGAAGCAAAGAGATCCACCTCCGGAGTCCCCCACTCTTGAGTGACAAAGATTTTTCTGTAGAGTTGCCATTCATGGGGGCCCAGTAAGTTTCTGCTTAAGTGGTTTTCTAGGGAGTTGTAGATTCCTTTTAGATATTGGGCTATTAGGTGCAATCCCATGGAGGAGGCAGTCAGCCAGAGGTTCATGGCTAGCCTGAACAGAGGGTAAGAATGGGTCCCTCCCTGTTTGTTGATGTACCACAGTACAGTAGTGGTGTCTGTTTTGATAAGGAGAACCCCTGGCCTGAGATGGGGGTTTGAAGGATATCAGAGCCTTTTGTACTGCCATCATTTCCTTTTGGTTGATGTGTAAGGGAAGGTGCTGGGCATCCCAAATGGCCTTGGGTGCACCTGTCTGCTAAGTGAGTGCCCCAAGCAAAGTCTGAGGTGTCAATGGTGATGGTCTGCCCGGTAGGGCGGAGGATGTAGGGAAGACCCTTGTTCTTGGCACAGGCCCCTGTGCACCAGAGAAACTAGACCCTTATACAGGGGATCACAGGGAGAGAGATCTCTAGAGGCTGAGAGTGCTGCCACCAAAGGTTCTTTAGATACCACTGAAGTTTTCTCATGTGAAGCCTGGCCTGAGGAATAAGAAGGATGCAATATGCCATGTACCCTAAGGCTTGCAAGAACTTCCTCTCTGTGAGACGACTTCTGGAAGTCAGTTGGGTAAAGTAGACAGGCAGGAAGCTCTGCTTTTCTGGGGATAGGAAGGCCATTTGGGATGCTGTGTCCAGCAGTGCTCCCAGGAAAATGATCCTCCTGGAGAGTGTTAGCTTTGATTTTTTTTCGTTGATGGTGAACCCTAAGGAAGTAAGTCGGATTTTGACAAATAGAAGGTCCTGGTGCATCTTTTTTTTTGCACTCTGCCTGAATGAGGCAGTCGTCCAGACATGGGTAAATATGAGTATTTCTCTGTCTGCAAAATGCTATGGCCAGGGCTAAGCATTTGGTGAATACCCTGGGAGCAGTAGATAAGCCAAAGGGTAGTGCAGAGAACTGAAAGTGTTGTGAGTCTGCCCTGAAGTGTAGGAATTTCCTGCAGGATTCCCTTACAATGGATGTGGAGATAGCCATCTTTTAGGTCTAGGGTCACTAACCAGGCATTTTTTGTCAGCATAGGCAGCAGCTGCTGCAAAGTTAGCATTTTGAATTTGGGGACCACCAGGGAGGTGTTCAGAATTGATGCATCCAGGATGGGGTGCCAAGTGCCCTCTTTTCTGGGAACAAGGAATAGTCTGGAATAAAAGCCTTTGCCTGTTTGATCTGCGAGAATAGGATCTGTTGCCCCTGGGATAGGAGAGTTTGGACTTGTTTCAATGCCTCTGCCCATTGATTTGGAGGTAAGTCTGGGTACCCTCTTGGAATTGGGAGTTCACTGAAAGAACATTTGCATCCCTGAAAAATTATCTTTAAGACCCATTGGTCTTTTGTTACAGAAAGCCAATTTTCTTTGCAGAGGGAGAGCCTTCCTCCTAGCTTTTGGTGAGTCAAAGGAGGACAGAGGGAGTCATTAACAGTTTTTGCCATAGAAGGATTGCCTAGAACTCCCTGTCTTTGGGGCAGAAGTGGTCCAATGTTTGGTTCTCTGCTGCCCTGGGATAAAGGCCTGGGTGGTCTGTCCCTGCAGGGCTTACCTTGCCCCGGTCTACTAGGTGCAGGAAAGGACCAATGCTTAGAGGGGAAATTCCTGCTAAACCTGGAAGGTTGAACCTGAAAGAAATCTTTCTGTTTGCATAGATTTTGCTTTGTTTTCCATCTTTTTAAGCACCTCTTCTACTTTCACTCCAAACAAGCGGTCCTTATCCAAGGATGCATCAATTAATTTAGACTTGACGATCAGAGAGAGGTTGCTCCTTCAACAATGCACGTCTCCCCTAATGACAAATCCTGACACTGTTGCCCTGCTTGAGGCTTGTAGTGCATCATATCCACAGTGCAAAGAGTGTTTTGCCACTTGACAAGCAGAGTGCAATAAGTCTGCTCTTTCGAATTGGCACGGTCAGAAAAGGTAGAAATCTTTTGTTTTAATAGTTCCAAAGTGTGTTGTTATTTTAGCATATTGAACTGACAGTTGAGTGCTCTGATAGCTAAGGTTGCAGAGGTGTATACTTTTTTTACCCCATCTGTCTAGAAGCTCTGGATTCCTTGTCAGGAGGAATAGTATTCTTTGCAGAACTAGCCTTAGCTCTTTTTGGTCCGTGTAATGACCTCTGGATATGCAGCAGGATTTCTGTACAGGTATTTGTGAGAATCTGGTACTCTAATACCTATCAAGTTTACTGGGAGCAGGTGGAAGGGCATCAGGGGCTAAGCTGGATACATGGAAAACATCATCCACCACTTCTAAAATAGGGTGGATGGCCAGGGGTCTGTGCTGGGGCAGGTCTAGAAACTCTTAGTCTTTTCTTAGACTGAGGGAAGTCCTGGGATTCCCAGTGGAAATGTTCCCTAAGGGTGTGAAGGGTTTTCCCCAAAGGAAAGATCTTCTGGTGGAGAGGTAGAAGGAATGGATTCCTCTGTATCTGAATCTTCATAAGCAGTAAGAGGCTGTTATTCCTACTCAAAAACTGAATAATCAGATTCCTCAGAATCCTGCTCTGTCATTATTTCAGGAGAAGTCTTTTCCTTTTAGAAGTTGTGGCCTGACTGCCCCGGATAAGGGAGATAAGATCCTCCGCCATCTTAAGTATCTGGGCTTGGGGTGGTGGAGCAGGAGTAAGATGGTGGCTAGAGGTATATTTTCTAGGAGTGGCTTGGCTTCTAGACCAAAGAGTAGCCATCGGTCTGAGAGAAACGCTAGTCGGATGAGAGGACATATTTTTTTGTCTAGAATCAGTAGTGCGAGAGGCCTCCTCAGAAGCCAGTGCCTGCATTGCGGCTCCAGACCCAACCGAGGCAGAGACAACCAAAGGCTCGGAAGATTTCTGTAGCATACTGGACTCGAAAAGGGTCTCGGTAGAAGCCTGCATAGATATCGTATCAGGCAGCAGGGGCTGTGAAAGTGCCTCACTGAATTCTGGAGAACTGATGACCTGCTTACCAGTGGCATCATCGGAAGGCTTAGCCTTGTGCGATCTAGCTTTCTCTCTACTTTTTTTGGAATGCTACGGATTGCTGAAAGATGCCATTTCAGAATACGAAGACGAAAATACCGGTCAACAATACGAGCTCTACGACAAATGGTTCTCGTGTTAAAGAGGGCACAGAACCGGCAACGGGGGGGCATCGTGGTCTGGGCCTAAACAAGTGACGCAGTACAAATGGAAGTCTGTGTGGGATCTGCTTTCCACAGGCGAGACGATTAACTTTTTCGGACATTGGTTAGTGCAAGAAAAAAGGATCCCCAACGGGGTACTTAGCTTTAGATGTTTTCAGCTGTAATTCAAGATCTGGTAGCAACTGACTGGCACACTTGCGAACTGCTTCTGCTACAGGCTCCACGGCAAGAGTGAACAAGCGACAGCAGCCGACGTAGAAAAACATTGACTGTGGTATTCGGGTTGTCGAGGGTTACCACAACAGGGATAACCCACAGGTGATGACTGCAACAGTAAAACACAAAGAACATCGAAGCTCTGCATAAAAAGGCCTCTCGTTGGGCAAAATCTGCAAAAATAAGTAGCTACTGATCAAAATATTCCAATTAGAGCGTGTAATTAGAAGTTTAAGTGCTTAAGTTCTATTGGTGAAGTAAAAAATAAAAGATTAGTCTGACACATGAACTAAGCATGAAGGAAATCTCTGCATTTAACAATAAATGGACCTAACTGGCGAAGCCAAACTACTGACACAGTCTAAGAGTAAAAGGACTAGGCTAAGTTTTAAAAATGAAACTGATGTAATTCAATACCAGTTTTAAAAAGCCTAGTACTTAAATTAATGAATTTCAACTAAAACCGTATTGAAACTGTTCACAAGATTAGATCCAAGGAACAAGGATGATACACGGCCCTTAAAAATAAAATTAGTTCATATTTCCTTATGGAATGGTGAGGCACCAGAGTCAACCTATCAGATATTAGAGACCAGCATTATCTCCAATGATGAACACAGTTAAATATGTCAATATAGGACAATTCAGCAAAAAGGGGACCAATTACAGAGTGAATCTTCACATATCTACCAATAAAAAACTAGTAGCCATAAAACATCTATGACATAAATGCCTTCTGAAACGCAATATATAAACTAATAAAATATTCAATACTGATCACTGCATTAAATATAAATAATGAAGACAGTATGCAGTCCCTAGGAATAAAATTGGTTAATACTTCCTTATACAACTATGAGAGACCAAAAACGGCCTAGCAAATTAAAAAAAAAACTGATGTAACTGCCAATAAGAAAAATAGTTTAATAATATATGCCTATAAGGCAGCAAACCATAAGAGGGAACCTACTGAAAAAAGAAGCCTTGCATACCTACTAATGAAAAAAAACATACAATACCAAAAACATCTTAAATATAAGCACCCTCTAGCTAAATACCATTAAAATAAGATACACAAAAAAAAAGCATACGCTGAATCGCCAGGTTAAGAAACAGAAGAAAAGAATCTAAATGTTCAACTATACAAAATATGGCAACACCACAAATGGCCAATAAGATGACAAAACCAAGCATACCAACCAATGAGAATGAGAAAGAGAAAATGCCTGCTTGAAAAAGGATCTAACTTTCAAAAATACATTAATACAAGCAATTGATCAAAAAACAAATCCCAACATATCTATCAGTCACAGCAAACACACAATGTCGGACATGATGAACATCCAAGGCAAGTGGACCAGGCAACAAAGATAAACAGAAACTACATCAATACAGTTTAGCACCACCTAGATATCATATACTGACTGCTACGTATAGATGCATGAATAATGCAAAATAAAAAAATTATACAAAATTAAAAAAGGAATCTATACGTGCAACCCTGTAAAGAAGAAGCAGTGCCAGGGACAGCCTATTAGACAACAAAAACTAACATCAGCCAATGAAAAAATAGACAAATAATCCTTGCCAAACAAGCCTCTCAAGCAACTAAATATACAAATCTATATAAAAGATTGAATCAAAAAAAGGGGAAATAAAACAAAAGACAGGTAGGAGTCTGAGCTTTTGAAAGCTGTCCAGTACTGGGTTACCTTGGCAGATAACCCAAAATGCCACTAAGGCAGTGGGAATGGTGAACATCCACTTATTAAACTTTTGAACTTTTCCTTCACAACCCATAACACCCACTATCTGCAACAGCACGCAAGACTGACTGAGCAGATCTCTTTTGCAGAGAAACAAAACTAGACATTACATCAACTTTTCTATACAGAACCTTTAACAACATCTTTTTCATAGCTTGAAGAACTCTTCTGAGTTTCTTGTCCTACTAATTTTATAGAGTTTACCTTGTATTTCTCAATCTGAAAGAATGCAAAAGGGGCTTATATTAATCAGTTTTCAGAATAAGATTCAACAAAAATCTATATATTCAGAAAACTGTTTAACATTAGGTATGTCTTTTCTTTGAGGCTTCAGCCAAGGCAGGTTTCAAAAACTCAAACATCCAAGGAATACAGTTGCTCAGTGAATAGTAACTTTAGAGGAAAAAAAATGCAACAACACAGTTTAATAAGTAATAAAATACCTTGGTTACAACTGCCAAAAAGAATTAAACAACAACTGAAAGACTTTGCTCTGCAGAATTGCAGAAGCTAAGGAGAGAGTAAGTGTAAAGCAAATAAACACACTGGTGTAACTGAATTAAAACAACTTAAATCTACAACCATCTTGGTAGAAACAAATAACCAGCAAAAAAACTGGCTAAAGAAAAAACACCAGTTTGAGGAAAACAACAAAAACAAATGGCATATGTCCACAATGGTAACTGGAATCAAGAAATCTTCAGAGGAGGAAGCTTGACCTGAAAATAAGAAGCAAGGGAGTAGATAACTCTAACCAATATTTTTCTATTCTACTTACCTAAATAACTGACACAGCAAAATTGAGTGCAAAACTAGGTATATGTCTGCATAAATTATACTTAAAGGAAGATTTACAAGCATTAGAAAATAGTGTGGGCATTAGATAGTTCATTCTAGAACCAAAAATGAAAATACAATTTTTTTTTATTTCCCACTGTAGCTGTCCACCATCAGCTGTATCCATGAACCCCTTTATCAATATTCTGCTCTACCCTCCCCAACTCTCTGACTTGTCTCTATAAAGTTATGCCAACAACGGGAAAAAACCCTAGTGTAGTTTATGGTGCGTAGAGAGAAGGTCATGGTATCTTGAGATATAGTACCACCTGATTGCTGCAGAGGGCTTTTGTAAATGCTGTGCCTACTGGCCTGTCAAATATCCAAGGCGCATTAACTATTCACATACATCTGAAGTAGCTGGTTTCCAAACCATGACAATTCTTGACTATTCTGTGTTTCTATGTAGGTATTACAGATTTCAGACACCACCACCATGTTCACTTCCGTATGACTGGAGCTGCTGCAACAACACAGGAGTCAAAGAGCTTAAGATGCAAAAGAAAACAAAATTAAAATTTTATCATCTTCTCCAGAACTTCACTGTAAGCACAAGTACATTTTTAGCATGAAATAAAGCTGAAGTGCTAAACAGAATGTTAAACAGCAAATAAACTCAAAGCAAATGCTTTACTAAAAGTCTACCTCAACCCCCATCAACCTTTTAAAATATATTGATTCTGTAATGCAAAGCATCAAAGAAAACATGTACAGAGTCATATAAAGTAATTCAACTAGATTTAGTTAGAGGCAAATCTGCTTTGGACTAACAACACTGAAATCAATAAGGAAGTTATTGTTCCTTGGGTCAGGGTTTCATTATAGCATACCGATGAACCACCACAAAGGCAAAATATTGTGTTTGCTCTCAACCTTTGTCACTATAACAAGCAGTTTTGTAGTATAATTAATTTCAGGGAAATATGTACAAGCTTCTTACGATACTTCACACTACAATGGACTGTATAGTAGCTGGTCAGTGACAATGGCTTTTTTGTGTGTTAAACATGTTAGTGAAGTGATAACTTGGCAATCACTTTCAGACAAGTAATCAGTCAAGCAGTATGTCCTGGGAGGTAGGAGGAGCGTAGAGTAAAGGGAAAAAGCTCCAACATAGGTGGGGGAAAAGTACAGTTGTGTACACTTACCATAAATGTAGATGTTCAAGTGTATTCACTGTTGCAGTCATCACATTTGGGGTTATCTGCCTGCAGATAGCCCTCAGCCGGCCTGAATACCTGATTCTTTGGATTTCTGCATCAGATGCTGTCGCTTCTTCCATGGCGTCAGGTCATCAGGGGTATAAAACATTCAGCAGACACCATTACATCAGTTTTTCTTGCCCCAGATGTCAGGTGCCCCCACAATAGGAAGGAATTATATGGTACACCCCCAGCAAAAAGCAAATACACATGATATAATATATGCCAAACAAGAATGAAAGGTAGAGCCAAGAGAAGTCAGGGGTCTGGAGGAAGGGTAACCATGACTGCAACAGTGAATACACTCGATCTACATTTATGGTAAGTGTACACAACTGTACTATGTTCTTCATGTTTCACTGATGCAGTCATCACATTTGGGTTGATCCCCAAAGCTAAGGAAGGGTGGAGGAATTTAAAGAGCATTAGGGCAACCAATCAGGCCTAGAAAGACTGCTGTGGCAAATCCAGCTCTGGATTTAGAAAAAAATAGGCAGGTGGTAATGCTTGGTGAAAGTACGTACAGAGCTCCAGGTAGCAGCTTCCAGGATTGTCCCTGGTAGGGACTCCTCTGAGAAATGCCGTACAGGTAGATGCGGCTCTGGTGGAATGTGATCTTATCCCCCTGTGGGGGTAGGTTTTCCATGGTGCTTGTAGCAGAAATGGATGCAATGGGCTACCATTTGGAAATCATTTGCTTTGAAATGGCCTTTCCCTCTGCCCCTGCAGCAAAGCTAACTAGCAGCTGGTCAGACTCTGAGAGGCTTAGTTCTGTCCAAATAGAATCTAAGCTGTCTATGCACGTCCAGAGAATGCAGTATCCTTTCCCCCTTATTTTGAGAATTAAGGAAAAAAGTAGGCAAATGAATGGACTGGTTTAGAGCCAAACTAGACAGCACCTTGGGCATAAAGGATGGATTAGTCCTAAGGGAAACCCTGTCCGCATGGAAGATAATGAAGGGTTTTCACTGCCATGAGGGCCTGCAGTTCACTCTTCTTGCAGAAGTGATGGCTAGAAGCAAGGCTGTTTTCCAAGAAAGGAATTTCAAATCTGCTGTAGCAGCTGGTTTAAAGGGGGGAAGAGTGAGTTTTTCCAATACAAAGTTAAGGTCCCAGGCTGGAGTGGGAGCTCTCCTGAGTGGTCTTAAATTTTTGGCCCCTCTACGGAATTGCTTTAGCAGGGGATGAGAGAAGAGGGGTGGCTCAGTATTATAATATGCTGAAATGGCAGAGGCATGAATCTTAACTGAAGAGAAAGATAGGCCCTTGTGGAGCATTTCTGTTAAATAATCTAGTTTGTGCCCATACCCTGAGCCTGGCTCCAGGAACAAGCATCTTCTCCACTTTTCTGAAAAGGATTTTTTAGTACTAGGCCTCCTTGCCTCAAGAATGACATCCAGCACCTGCTTACTGAGGGTTGTTAGAGGTGAGCTCAGGGAATTAGCCAGGCTGCAAGGTTCAGGGTTTGAAGGGGAGGATACAGAATCTGGCCCGCCTGCTGGGACAGCAGGGAAGGGGTCTGAGGCAGATGCCATGGTTGCAGCACTGTCAGACTGTGCAAAAGGGGTTACCAGTGCTGGCGTGGCCAGTCTGGGGCAATCAGGATTGTCCTTGGCTTGTCCTGTTTGATCTTTAGTAGAACCTTTGAGAGGAGAGGCAGAGGGGGAAAGGCATAAATTGAGAGGCTTTCCCAGGAAAAGGACAGGGAATCCACTCTCCAAGCTTGACTGTGGGGAGTTTTGGTGCAAAATTTGTTCAATTGGTAGTTCTGAGGGGAGGCAAACGGGTCTACCTCTGGTATCCCCCATTTGTTCCTCAAGAGCTTGAATATTTTGGGTTTCAGTTTCCATTCGTGTGGGTCCATGAGATTTCTGCTCAAGTCTGACAGTGAATTTAGTTTGCCTGGCAGGAACTGAGCTTGCAGGTTCACTTGGTAGCTCAAGGCTGTGTTCCATAGAGCCATGGCTAGTCTGCAGAGTGGGTAGGAATGGGTTCCCCCTGCTTGTTTATGTACCACATAACTACTGTGTTGACTGTCTTTACCAACAGTTGTCCTGGAAGAATAAGGTCTTGGAAGGCTGTCAGAGCATTCTGTACAGCTAACATTTCTTTTTGATTGATATGCAGGTGCATTTGGTTTGGGTTCCGTTTGCCCTGAATGCACTGCCCTGCCATGTGAGCCCCCCCATGCATAGTCTGATGCATCTGTTAGGGTTTGGGCGGCAGGGGGTAGAGTGAAAGGGATTCCCTTGTTGTGGTAGCAGGCTTCTGCCCACCAAAGGAACTCTGCCCTTAGACAAGGAATGACAGGAATCATTGTTTCCAGGTCCTGAGAATGCTGACACCACAGACTTTTTAAATACCATTGAAGTTTCTTCATATGCAGTCTTGCATATGGAATTAACAGAATGCAAGAGGCCATGAACCCCAGGGCTTGCAGGATTTTCCTTGCAGATAGCTGGGTTTTTGTGTCCAGTAGGTTGAAGTAGGTTGCCAAATAAACTTGTTTCTCTGGAGTGAGGAATGCCATCTGGAAAGTTGTGTTCAAGCTTGCTCCCAGGAATACAATCTGTTGGCAGGGTACTAGGTGTGATTTCTTCTCGATGGTGTACCCAAGTGAGGTTAGAAGTCTCTTTACAAATGCCAGGTGTTGTAATAGCAAGTCCTGACTTTCTGGCTGAATCAGGCAATCGTCCATGTATGGGTAAATCTGAATATTTCTCTGCCTGCAAAATGCAATGGCTGGAAATAGGCACTTTGTGAATACCCTGGGCGCAGTAGATAAACCAAAGGGAAGTGCAGACAACTGATAGTGTTCTCTTATTGGGATGTGCAGGTAAGCTTCTTTTACCTCTAGGGTTGCCAGCCAGGCATTCTTGGCAAGCATAGAAAGAAGCTGTTGAAGAGTTAGCATTTTGAATTTTGGAACCACCAGAAAGGTGTTGAGAATAGATAGCTCCAGGATAGGATGCCAGGAGTTTAATTTTCTGGGAACCAGGAACAGTCTTTAATAAAAACCTTGTCCCCTTTGTTCTGCTGGGACAGGTTGAATTGCCCTGATACCTAGGAGAGAGATCACTTGTTTTTGGGCCTCCGTCCATTGATTTGGGGGGGAAGACTGGTCATCCACTTGGGGTTGAGAGTGATGAAGTGGAATCTGTATCCTAGGGAAACTATGTTTAAAACCCATTTGTCCTGGGTAATGAGTTCCCAGTTTTTTGCATGCAGAGCGAGCTTTCCTCCTAAGCGAGCAAATAGTTAAGCAGGGCTTGGAAGACTTGAGGCTAAGTCATTGTGCCATTTTTCCATAGGGGGTGGACTTACTACTCCCTGCTTTGGAAGTGGGAGCCCCCCCCACTCCTTAGATCTGTACATAGCCTGAGACTGACGTCTTGTTAGTCTGCTGCTCCAGGGTTTGGACTGAAAAAGCCTGGAAGGGACTGGAAAAGACCAGTTCTTTGAAGGCCAATGCCTACTGAATCTAGGAGGCTGTAATTGTAAGACATCTAACAGTTTGCATAGATTTAGCTTTTTCCTCTATCCTTTTGAGGACTTCTGCTTTGTTGCTAAAAAGGCAGTCATGGTTTAGGGGTGCATCCAGTAATTTAGCTTTAACATGATCTGGAAAGTTTTGTTCCTTAAGCCAAGCATACCTTCTACAGACCCAGTGACAGTAGTCCTGCAAGATGCTTCTAAAGCATCAAAACCACATTGCAAAGTATGTTTACCAACTTGTTCAGCAGAATGCATTAACTCGTGCAAATCTGTGTGTTCAGCACAGTCAGGAATCAACATAATTTTTTGTTTAAGTAGTCCCATAATATGCTGCTGATACTTTAACATATGAAACTGGCAATTTAAAGCCCTAATGGCCAAAGTAGCAGAAGTGCATACCTTCTTACCCCATCTGTCTAAAGCTCTAGAGTCCCTATCAGAAGGGGAAGGATTTTTGGCAGTAGTAGCCTTAACGTGTTTTGGTCCTTGGGAAATGGTCTCTGGATCCACAGTAGGATTCTTGAAGAGGAATTTGAGAGTCAGGTACTCTGTGGTACCTGTCCGTTTTCCTGGGAGGTGGAAACAAGTGTCTGGGGTAAGGCTGGATTCCAAGAAAACATCATCTACAATCTCCAGAACAGGAGGGACAGCTAGAGGCCTGTGTTGAGGCAGGAGTAAAAATTCCCCAAGTCTCTTTTTGGACTCAGAATAGTCCCGGATTTCCCATGGAAAATGCTCCCTAAGGGTATGCAAGGTTTCACCAAAAGAAAAATCTTCAGGAGGGGAAGCAGAGCGAATGGAATCCTCTGCAGCAGAATCCTCAAAAATAGAACAAGATAAATCCTGGTAGTCAAGAGAAAGAGAGAGATCACATTCGTGATTAGAAGAATCAGAAAGAATATCAGTTCTAGGTCTCTTAATGGGGGAAGGCTGGCTTCTGCTAATTAAGAAAATAAGGTTTCCAGCCATTCTAATCATTTGTTTTTGAGGCATATGGGTCTGAGAATGCAGTTTGGTCATTGGTTTTCTAGGCACAGTGCGAGCTTTAGGCTTGAGGAATTCTGTATTCTTAGCTTGAAAAGTCGTCGACGGTTTAATATGAAAATCTGTAGGCCTGCACAGCGGCTCCAGGCCCATCCAAGGTAGAGACATCCACAGGTTCCACAGTTGAAGAAGCATCTCGCTGCATACCGGACTCCAAAAGGGTCTCAGTAGAGGCCTGCAAATCTGTAGTAGCAGGTATCAGGGGCTGCGAAAGCGCCTGAGTATCGGTGGACTGGCGACTAGCTTAACGGAAGCGTCGTTGGCAATTTTGGACCTATGCGATTTGTCGCTGTCTTTATCCTTACGTTTTTCGGAAGATCAGTAGTTGGATGGCTTAAAGTCATTTCGGAGTACGGAGATTGAGAACAAAAGTATTTAGCTACAAAAATAGCCATATGACGAATAGTCCGGGCATTGAACAATGCACAAAACCAACAGCGAGGGACGTAGTGGTCTGGGCCTAAACAGGTGACACAGTAAGAATGAAAATCTCTATGAGGTATTCGTTTTCCACAGGCAAGACAACTGTTAATTTTTTCATCAGTTAGAACAAGAAAAAACGATCCCCAACGGGGTACTTATCTTTTTTGAAGACTTCAGGTTTGAAACTCGAAAACGAATATTTCAGGAGTCTGCCGACAGGCACTTGTGAACTGCTTCTGCTTCGGGCACCGCAAAGCAAAAGACACTGATGTAATGGTGTCTGCTGCATGCTTAACAACCCTGATGACCTGACGTCATGGAAGAAGTGACAGCATCCGACGCAGAAATCCGAAGACTCTGGTATTCAGGCTGGCTGAGGGCTACCTGCAGGCAGATAACCCCAAATGTGATGACTGCAACAGTGAAACACGAAGAACATCAGGCAAACTTCACAGACAATAATTAAGACGTCAGGACTAAACCCTGTACCTTGGAGCTGTGAAGGAGAAATCCTAACTTCTCAGCAAAGCATGGATTGCCTCCATGCTGCAGCTGTCATGGTTGTAATACAGGCATCATTACTTAGAACTATGGCTAACATCTTAAAAGAAAAGTACCTAATCTTATATGCTGACCATGTTGCCACTTGGACAGAATATTTTCAAAACCTTTTACAAATGAAAATATTGCAGACCTGGAAAAAAACTGAGACACACAGTAGTTCTACATTGCTTGCCTAAATCAAAAGCATGCAGAATTAAGAAAGTATGGCAGTTTGACTGGCAAATAAGGGTTTGTACAGAATGTAGTTTATTTAAGCAAGAAGCCAGTAAGCTAAAGTGTAATAAGATAAACAGCAGTAATGCCCAGGATTCATTCAACATGCATTCTTAAGCATGTCAGGGTCTACAGCTGGTATTCTACATATTTCAATTACTATTGCATTGCCTCCCCTCATAAATCCATTTCAGAGATTCACTAAAGAGACTAAAGCTATTCACAGATTAGCTCCTTAAATAAAATTGATTATACCTGTTAAACTGTAGACAGCAACAAAACCAGTCTAAGAGCTGCGACCTGTTTGCCATTCCAAAGTTAATAAAGACATCATTTTCTCTGGATACTTCAAATTATATTACAAACAACACAGTTTTCATTTTAAGTCCAGTGTTACAACAGAAATAATTTGTTTCTGATTACAGAAACTAAAACTATTGTTATGACAAAATTTAAATTAAAATGTTTCATTAAGAGCTTTAACGATTGTTCTTTTAGCAGTAGAAAGATGAAATAAAAATGCAGGAATTCCATCTGTAAGTTGTGTTTCATTCATTTCTCCTGCTTTAAATTGTGTGTATCATCAGTTACTGCTCTTCTCTGTATTACGTTAAGCACCTTCACTACAGCTTTGCATATGGTATATCTTTTATGTTCTTCTTCTCTAAAGCAGCCTGGGCAGATTTCATGACATCTTCTGTCTGCAGCATACTCATGTTCCATGCAGCCTGAAAACAGGAATTACAAAAATGAAAAACATTATGAAATAAATGGAGTGCATCGGTCTGCCAGCAATCACAGCTGGTATTTTACTCTGCAGTGCAATCATCAGTCCAAACTACTTGTACTGCTCATTTATTTCTGTAAACAACAGATTCTGCTAAACTGCTAAAGGAAATACATCACAAAAAAGATTACATCTCAACATCTTAAAGTTCTCAACAATGAAGTTCAAGAGGATCAATCTGTACTGCATCAAGATATAATACAACATAACTGACAACTCTTACAGGAAATATAATGGGGAGACAAATGCCCAAAACCAGGAACAGATTTTAAATATTGCTTTTATAAACTCAAAGTTGCTAGAATAGATTCTGCATTAGTGTGCCTTTTCTAAAGGTTATGAAATCTGAAACTCAAATGCCTGTCACAATTAGTGACTTCAGCACTTAATTTGTCAGAAAACCACAATTTTATGAGGGACAACCTAAAAATATGAGGAAAAATCTGGACAATCTGCACAATTCTACAAAGTTTGATAAATATGAAATGTATCTGCTGGTTTCTATGTACATACTATTACATGCATGCTCTTAACAGCAAATATTCAAGGGAAAGGTTCTTGAAACAAAATCAATTTAAAATCCTGTTTTGAGCGTCCACATTTCCCTTGGCTGGTCCTGCGGTTGGGCTACTTGACTTGCCTCCCGTAAATCGTTCCGGGTGCTCCCTCCCTGCCTTTAAAGTAAAAGGACTATCTTCCTGCTAAACCCAGAAGACACCATTGAATTTGCCTGCTAGCCAGGCTTCAAAGACATGCTACTATAATGTGGACTTCCCTACACAGGAAATTGTGAATGTACATAGCCCTACTACAAATATCCTGTAGAACTATTTTTATTACCTATATGTGTTGGTCTGACCTCCAGAGTGCGCATCCTAGCAGCCTACCAGCCACTCTCCCCCTCTAGTCTCTTAACTTAAAACACACTGCAACATAGCAAAACAGAAGTGATATGCTAAATGTGGTCTCCTTCTGCCACTAGGTGGCAGCACCTACCTACATTAATACAACTTTCATCTCCCCTTTTAGCAATATTTCCCCGAGTTTATTTATAGTCGGTACAGACTGTGGTGCCATTTTTAAAATCCTGTTTTGAGCATCCAAATTTCCCTTGGCCGGTCTTGCGGTTGGGCTGCTTGACTTGCCTCCCGGTAGGTTTCTAGCAACGTGTCTTTGTTAAATTTGAGCTCGTAGAGCTCCAAATGTGGTATATACTGTGTAATATGATAGAATATGTGCTTGTAAGTTACAAAAAGTACAGTTATGTACACTTACCATAAATGTAGATGTCGGAGTGTATTCACTGTTGCAGTCATTACATTTGGGTAATCTGCTGGCAGGTTGCCCCCAGTCGGCCTGAATTCCAAAGTCTTGGGACCTGCTTCAGTTGCTGTCTCCTCTTCCATGACATCAGGTTGTCAGGGATATAAAACATGCAGTCGACGTCATTTTCTTTATTTTTCCTTGCCCCCGATGTCAGGTGCCCCCAAAAAGGTAGCAAATTTATATATATAAATAAATTTATATATATATATATATATATGTACACATACACACAAATGCATCAAAATAAACTTTACCTTCATCTACAAGCAAATACACCACATAGGTTGTAGAAGATAGAGAAGGAAAGATACATTTCAGAAAGACACAGGGGGATGGCGGGAGGGTAACCTGGACTGCAACAGTAAATACACTCGAACATCTACATTTATGGTAAGTGTACACAACTGTACTATGTTCTTCGTGTTTCACTGTTGCAGTCATTACATTTGGGTAGAATCCCAAAACTATGGTTGGGAGGGTGGAGCTAAACAGCATTAGGTGCGGCTATAAGGACCTGCAGCACTGCAGTGGCAAAGCCTGCCCTGGACTTAGAGTAAAGAGGCAAATGTTAATGCTTTGTAAAGGTGTGAACAGAACCCAAAGTAGCAGCCTCTAGAATGTCTTTGGTTGGTACTCCTCTGAGAAATGCTGCTGAAGTAGCTGCAGCTCTGTTGGAATGAGACCTAATGCCCTTGGGCACAGATTTACCATGGTGCAAGTAGCAGAAACGGATGCAGTGGCTTATCCATTTTGAAACTGTCTGCTTTGAAATAGCCTTTCCTTCTGATCCTGCAGCATATGAAACTAGCAATTGCTTGGTTTTTCTTAGAGCTTTAGTCCTGCTCAAGCAGAATCTTAGCTGTCGGTGTACGTCTGAGGAATGCAGAATTCTCTCCCCCTTGTTCTGCAGATTTGGATAGAAAATTGGCAGATTAATTGTTTGGTTAAGGGCCACACTGGAAACCACCTTAGGCATAAAAGTAGGATTTGTCCTCAGAGACACCCTGTCTGGATAAAATATGATAAAAGGCTCTACAGCCATGAGGGCCTGTAGCTCTGAGACTCTTCTTGCTGAAGTAATTGCTAGCAGCAGAGCTGTTTTCCATGATAAGAACTTTAGATCAGCAGTAGCAGCTGGTTCAAATGGAGGCAGGATGAACTTTTCCAACACATAATTGAGGTCCCATTGCAGGTAATGGTGATCATCTAGGAGTCCTTACATTTTTGGCTCCTCTAAGATACTGCTTTAGTAAAGGATGAGAACAGATTGGTGGCTCTGTATTGTAATGAGCCGAAACTGCAGAGGCATGGATTTTGATTGATGAGAAAGATATGCCTTTGACAAGCATCTCAGTTAAGTATTTTAATATCTGAGGAATATTTGGTTCCGCTGTATCAGTTCCTTGTGCTTGATTCCAAGCACAGAATCTCTTCCATTTGTCAGCATAAGATCTTCTAGTACTAGGCCTTCTGGCTTCCAAAATGACATCCATCATAGCTTTACTGAGAGGTGTTGTTTGTATGACTACATGATTAGCCATGCTGCCAGGTTCAGGGTCTGTAGTTGATTGTGCAGGATCTGATTGTTTTGCTGGGACAGTAGTTGTGGTCTTTGATGCAAGGTCCAAGCTGGGTATTGAGAAGTTCCTTCGGATTGGGTACCAGTATTGGCAGGGCCAGTCCAGGGCAACTAATATCATCTTTGGCTTCTCTTGTCTCTCTTTTAGGAGGACCTTGGGTAGAAGAGGCAGAGGAGGAAAGGCGTAAACAAATAGGTTTTTCCAACTGAAGGATAGGGCGTCCACTTTCCATGCTTGTCTGTGATAAGTCCTTGTGCAGAATCTTTTCAATTGACAATTTTGAGGAGAAGCAAATAGATCTATGTCTGGGCTTCCCCATTTCTCTGTTATCATGCTGAAGACTTGTGGATTTAGTTTCCACTCGTGAGGATCCATAAGGTTTCTGCTTAAATCATCTGCCAGAGTGTTTTGTTTTCCTGGCAGGAATTGAGATTGAAGATGTATTTGGTAGGTCAAAGCTGTGTTCCACAGTGCCATGGCTAATCTGCAAAGGGGGGTATGAGTGTGTTCCCCCTTGCTTGTTTATATACCACATGACTGTGGTGGTGTCCGTCTTTATCAGTAGTTGTCCTGGATGAAGTAAGTCCTTGAAGGCTGTTAGGGCATTTTGAACAGCTAGCATCTCTTTCTGGTTGATATGCAGATGCATTTGTTTTGGTGTCCATAAGCCCTGAATGCATCTTCCTGCCATGTGGGCCCCCCAAGCATAATCTGATGAGTCTGTTGTTAAGGTTTGGCTGGCAGGAAGTAGAGTGAAGGGCAGTCTCATGTTTTGGTGACATGCCTTTGCCCACCATAGAAACTCCTGTTGCAGGCAGGGAATGAGAGGAATCATTGTTTCCAGACTGTGTGAATGTTGACTCCATAAACTTTTTAGGTACCACTGAAGTTTCCTCATATGCCGTCTTGCATATGGAATTAATAGGTTGCAGGATGCCGTGAAGCCCAGAGCATGCAGAATTTGTCTTGCAGAAGACTGGGTTTTTGTTGCCATCAGTTTGAAGTAAGTAGTCAGTTGCCTTTGTCTGGCATGAGGTAAGCCATCTGGGCAGTTGTATTCAAGCTTGCACCCAGGAATGTTATCTTTTGAGAGGGTACCAGTTGTGATTTATTTTCGTTTATGTACCCTAGGCATGTTAGAAGCCTTCTCACAAACGCCACGTGTCAAAGAAGAGTGTCCTTGTTCTCTGCTTGAATGAGACAGTCACCCAAGTAAAGATATATTTGAATACTTCTTTGTCTGCAAAAAGCAATTACTGGTGCCGGGCACTTTGTAAAGACCCTGGGCGCGACAGTCATCCAAGTAAGGATATATTCGAATACTTCTTTGTCTGCAAAAAGCAATTACTGATGCCAGGCACTTTGTAAAGACCCTGGGCGCAGTAGATAAGCCACAGTGCAGAGAATTGTTAATGCATTAAGCCAGCCTTGAATCCGAGGTATCTTCTGCACGACTTGTCTTATTGGGACATGCAGGTATACCTCTTTTAGGTCTAACCAAACTCCACAAAGACAAAACTGGAAGCGGAGACAAAGAAGGCTGAAACAAACCTTCCAAGTTTATTTAGAACTCAATATAAGTTACGCACAAGCACAAAATAAAATAAAATAAAATGAATGCCTTCACAATCCAAGCGTTTTCGTCCTGAATGGACTTCATCAGATTAATCAATTAGTCTCAATTAATCTTTTATGCAAGTTTAAAAACAAAAAAAAACAATCATTTTCTTAGCATTATTACAAACCTACAAATCAACCTTCAAGCTAATTAATTATTCAGTATGCTCTCCATTTTAAATTCATTGAGATGTCATAAAAATGTATATATTTTTGTATGAATTAAATAAATACAAGTTATATAAAAATTGAATAAATACTTTACAATAAATAATCTACTAACCTTGTTAAATAATACTTAAAATATAAAACATTTAAAATGATGTATATAAAAAACAACCAAGTTAAATCCTTATATTGTATATATTGATATTTTATGTAGACAATGGTGACATTTGCTGACTAAAGCAGGTAATTACACACTTTAGTTTCATATTCTAGCAGATCTCATTTTTAGAAGGGGTAGGATGGAAATATATTCATTTAAACCAGGTGTTTTATTTGCTTCTAGGGCCACCTGCCACCATAATTCCCTATAGGCTATTATTTCCTCCCAGGGCCCCCCCCCCTAATATCCCATCTCACTTGATCCAAAACAAAAAATTGAAATTTAGACCCTACACATCTTTGAATGCCTAAAAATTGCATTTGTTTCTTTCTCCTTCTTAACATCATACATGTGTTCATATATTCGTCTCTTCAGTGTTCTTTCCGTCTTTCCTACATAAAATGACGGACATTCCACACATGTAGCCAAATATACGAGCCCCTGGGATTCACAATTATAGTATCCCTTACTAGTTAACCATCTTTCCCTACTTTTGAAGAATGTTTTTTCTTTATTAATAATGTACTCACATTGTTTACATTTGCCACATTTAAAAGTTCCAGTTTTTATTCTAGCTCCCTTTTCCCTTATTCCACAAGTGTTAATATTATTTTCTAAGAATCCCTTTATACTAGTGGTGTTCTTAAAAACAACTCTAGGTGCAAATTGAGGTAACCCATCTAAGTCCATGAGGGCCCTAAATCTCTCCCATTCTCTTTGAAATACATTTTTATATTCTTATTTAATAAATTATATTCAAGAATCAATGGATTGCTGGAAATGTTCATCTTTTCTTTCTTCATTAACATTCCCCTCATTACTCTTACCAAGAATTGGTCCAAACCTACCACTTCTTCCCCTTTCTACTTCCATTCTTAGGTTTTTAATAAACTCTTTTGGATATTCTCCCTCAAGGAACATTTTTTCCAGCAAATTACATTCTATTACAAATGTATCATCATTACTTGTCATTCTTGACCTATTGTCTCAGCGGGTGGGTCCAAAACTACATCTTTAGCTAAATATGTGGATGTAAAGACCAAACATATATGGGTCCAAAAAGAAGCAATTTTGAAGGACTCATGGGACCTATTGAGAAGTTTGAATTCTGACTTATTTCACGAAGATTTGATTTTCGTAACTATAGATATTATTGATTTATTTGGTTCCATTCCTTATGAGGCTGATATTATGATGTTTGAAGAAGTTGTTTTTGGGGACAGTAGGTTGACACTTGATGAAAAGGTAGTGTGCACAGGTTTAATGGATTTGGTGTTAAAGAATAATTTTCTCACCTTTAATGGTGAATTCTTTTGACAGCTACAAGGAGTAGCAAAGGGAGCAGCCTGTGCACCTACCTTTGCTAACCTAGTCCTAGCAAACTGGGAGGAGAAGTATATCTTGAAATCAGAATATGTTAAGTATTGGACATTATATAAGAGATTTCTTGATGACATCATAATTTTTTGGGTTGGGGGCCTTGATACATTAGAGGATTTTATCAAATATATAGGAGAAACTACAGATTTTTTAAAATTCACATCCAATCATTCTAAAACCAGTATTCAGTATTTGGACGTAGAAATAACATTAGGTAATAAAACTTTTGAAACAAGTGTTTATAGGAAACCAATATATGTGAATTCCTTCTTGCATTTTAAAAGTGCCCATCCTTTATACTGTAAAAAAAATTTAGTGAAAGGGCAGTTCGTAAGAGGGTCAAGAATGACAAGTAATGATGATAAATTTGTAATAGAATGTAATTTGCTGGAAAAAAATGTTCCTTGAGAGAGAATATCCAAAAGAGTTTATTAAAAACCTAAGAATGGAAGTAGAAAGGGGAAGAAGTGGTAGGTTTGGACCAATTCTTGGTAAGAGTAATGAGGGGAATGTTAATGAAGAAAGAAAAGATGAAAATTTCCAGCAATCATTGATTCTTGAATATAATTTATTAAATAAGAATATAAAAATGTATTTCAAAGAGAATGGGAGAGATTTAGGGTCCTCATGGACTTGGATGGGTTACCTCAATTTGCACCTAGAGTTGTTTTTAAGAACACCACTAGTATAAAGGGATTCTTAGAAAATAATATTAACACTTGTGGAATAAGGGAAAAGGGAGCTAGAATAAAAACTGGAACTTTTAAATGTGGCAAATGTAAACAATGTGAGTACATTACTAATAAAGAAAAAACATTCTTGGAAAGTAAGGAAAGATGGTTAACTAGTAAGGGATACTATAATTGTGAATCCCGGGGGCTCGTATATTTGGCTACACGTGTGGAATGTCCGTCATTTTATGTAGGAAAGATGGAAAGAACACTGAAGAGACGAATATATGAACACATGTATGATGTTAAGATGGAGAAAGAAACAAATGCAATTTTTAGGCATTCAAAGACATGTGTAGGGTCTAAATTTCAATTTTTTGTTTTGGATCAAGTGAGATGGGATATTAGGGGGGGGTCCCCCTGGGAGGAAATAATAGCCTATAGGGAATTATGGTGGCAGGTGGCCCTAGAAGCAAATAAAACACCTGGTTTAAATGAATATATTTCCATCCTACCCCTTCTAAAAATGAGATCTGCTAGAATATGAAACTAAAGTGTGTAATTACCTGCTTTAGTCAGCAGATGTCACCATTGTCTACATAAAATATCAATATATACAACATAAGGATTTAACTTGGTTGTTTTTTACATACATAATTTTAAATGTTTTATATTTTAAGTATTATTTAACAAGGTTGGTAGATTATTTATTGTGAAGTATTTATTCAATTTTTATATAACTTGTATTTATTTAATTCATACAAAAATATATACATTTTTATGACATCTCAATGAATTTAAAATGGAGAGCATACTGAATAATTAATTAGCTTGAAGGTTGATTTGTAGGTTTGTAATAATGCTAAGAAAATGATTGTTTTTTTTTTTTGTTTTTAAACTTGCATAAAAGATTAATTGAGACTAATTGATTCATCTGATGAAGTCCATTCAGGATGAAAACGCTTGGATTGTGAAGGCGTTCATTTTATTTTATTTTACTTTGTGCTTGTGCGTAACTTATATTGAGTTCTAAATAAACTTGGAAGGTTTGTTTCAGCCTTCTTTGTCTCCGCTTCCAGTTTTGTCTTTGTGGAGTTTGGTTAGAAGGACATCGCTTTTTCTTCTTTTAGGTCTAAAGTCACCAGCCAAGCAATCTTGCCCAGCATGGGCAGAAGCTGGTGCAAAGTCAGCATTATGAATTTTGGAATGTCCAGGAAGGTGTTCAAAATTGACAAATCCAGTATTGGCCGCCAGGCCTTGTCCTTTCAGGGTACCAAGAACAGTCTTGAGTAAAATCCTTGTCCTTTTTCCTGTTCTGGTACCGTCTGAAAGGCCCCCATATCCATGAGGGATGCAAGCTGTTTTTCTGTGCCTCTGCCCATTGACTTTTTGGCAGATCTGGCCAACCATTTGTCATTGGCAGTGTGTGGAAATGGAATCTGTATCCCTGAGATATGATGCTTAATACCCACTTGTCCTGGGTTATCAACTGCCAATTTTGAGCAAAAAATGCTAACTTTCCCCCTATAGGTGCCACCAAATGGTAAATGCTTGGTGTAGGCAGAGGGAAGTCATTGGGATTGCTTTCTGTAGGTTTGCGCTTTATCCCCTCCAGATTTGGAGGTGGAAGCTCCCCATTGCTTTGACCTGTATGAATCTTGCGCTGGGTATCTGGAACCCTTAGGGCATCTGGATTTGTCCCTTTGAGCTCTGTCTGACACAGGAAAGGACCAATTTTTTGTAGGCCAGTGTCTACTGAATCTTGGTGGCTGCACTTGTAAGAAGTCTTTAACAGTTTGCCTAGACTTAGCTTTGTCTTCCATTTTCTTTAGAACCTATTCTGCCTTAATACCAAACAGAGAATCATGCTGTAAAGGTGCATCTAGCAATTTAGCTTTAACATGATCAGGCAAACTTTGTTCCTTTAACCAGGCATGCCTGCTAATCACAGATCCAGTAACTGCGGCCCTGCAGGAGGCCTCTAAGGAATCAAAACCACATTGCAAAGTATGCTTTCCAAATTGTTCAAGCTGTATGCAATAATTCCTGTAATTCGTTGTTTTCTGCACTTTCTGAAATCAACATCATTTTCTGTTTCAGCAATCCCATAACATGTTGTTGGTACTTAATCATATGAAATTGACAGTTTAAGGCCCTGATTGCCAAGGTTGCAGATGTATAAACCATTTTTCCACATCTCTCTAATGCCCTTGAATCTCTGTCAGAGGGTGTAGGATTTTTTGCTGTTGAGGCCTTAACTCCCTTTGGACCCTGAGAAATTGTTTCAGGATCAGCAGCAGGGTTTCTAAATAAAAATTTATGTGAGTCAGGTACCCTGTAATATCTGTCAGGCTTATTGGGAGCCGGAGGTAAAGAGTCAGGGGTCAAGCTTGACTCCGTAAACACATCATCCACAATGTCTAAAACAGGGGGGATGGCTAAAGGCTTGTGCTGAGGGAGGAGGAGGAAATCTCTGAGCCTCATTTTTGATTATGAGAAATCTTGACTCTCCCAGTGAAAATGCTCCCTCAAAGTATGCAATGTTTCTCCAAATGAATAATCCTCAGGAGGAGATGCAGATGGAATAGACTCCTCAGCATCAGAATTCTCATAGGGAGGTAAAGACAATTCCTGATCAGAAGAGGAATCAGAAGAAATAGAAACCTGACCTGAAGATTCATAACCAGTGTCTTGCCTAGGCCTCTTATCTGGTGGGGGATGGGTACCCCTGATCAAAGTAATAAGGTCTTCAGCCATTTTGATCATCTGTTTTTTAGGCATAGAGGCCTGTGCACGTGGCTCATGCGTCTTTTTTTAGTTTTAGAAGTTGCTTTTGTTTTTGGTTTTGCAGCTGTCGTCAGTTTGATATACAAATGTTGAGGTCTGAATACACCCTCAGAAGCTGGTGCCTGCTCAGCGGCTCCGGACCCGAGATACATCCGTCGGTCCAATACTTTGAGTATCTTGCGGCATGCCGGACTCCACATGGGTGTCGGTAGAGGCCTGCGACTCGAAAGTAGTGGGTAGGCAGGGGCTGCAAAAGCACCTCACTGATACCGGCGAACCGGCGACTAGCTTAGGAGAAGCTTCATCGTTGGTTTTGGATCTCTACTGCCTTTCTCTGTCCTTTTCTTTGCGTTTATGTACTCCGGTAGTTGGATTGCTATCCAATGACATTTCTGGGTAGTTAAATCTGTTTCCAAAATACTTTGATGCAAAAATATACTGACGCTTAATAGTGCGTTGGTTAAATCTAGCACAAAACCGACAGCCAGGCACATTGTGATCAGGGCCTAGACAAGGAATACAGTATAAATGGAAATCGTTATGAGGTATTTGCTTCCCACAAGTAATACAATTATTAACTTTTTCTGACATCGGTAAAAAGCAAAAAAAAAAGTGTCCCCAACGGGGTATTTAGCTTTAGTGAAGACTTCGGTTCTGAAACTCAAACTCAAATTTTTCAGTAGTCAGCCGACTGGCACTTGCGAAAATGCTTCTGCTTTGGGCACCACATGGCAAGAAAGACTAAAGAAAATGGCGTCGGCTGCATGTTTTATACCCCTGACGACCTGACGTCATGGAAGAGGAGACAGCAACTGACGCAGGACCCAAGACTTTGGAATTCAGGCCGACTGAGGGCAACCTGCCAGCAGATTACCCAAATGTAATGACTGCAACAGTGAAACGTGAAGAACATCGATCACTGCTGATGACAATACAGCTGTTTGTTGTATGTTGAATTAGTGAAAGATTACCAAGCTCCTTGCCGTTGCATAACAAACTGTGATAGATACCCAACAGCAGCATTTTGAGGTCTGGGAGGTTCGTGTTTGATAAATGTTTTTGATATACCTCTAAGTACTGTAAAGCCGACTAGCTAAAGGACGCCGACCAAAGGGTGTTGTAGACTTTCTGCTTTCTCGTAAAGGCGTTACACTGAATGTTTTTATACCTGTCCATGTTGCCAGCCTGTATCTAAAGGATTTTTACATGCTATTTGAACAAGCTTTCTGTATAAAAAAGTTTAACAGCACCATATGTACAGACAAACCATACTATAGCATTACCGCTCTTCAGCCTCGCATAGCTGTATTTAAATTACGTGTGTGTCTATAAGAACACTGCATTGCTGTTGTACTGTTTTTGATATACAAGACAACTGCATTGCTATATGCACTGTTTTTGACATTTCTTACGCATTTAATGCTCTTTTGTCTGAATATTTTGATTGTTTTTGCCTACAGATGTTTAACCCCTTCCTCTCCAACGACCTAGGGATTTTTGTACTCGGCTTGGGCTTTACAGTGATATGTTTTTAGTGTGGCTCTACTGCCTAATTTGCATTGTTGCTATGTCCTTCATCTGCTGCTTTCTTCTGTTACCTCACTAACCTTACTCTCCCGCCAAACATATCCTTTATCTACACCTATCCCTATTCTCCCTCTACTTATAGTACACTGGTACACAAGCCTTCATCTCAAAATATCCCTTAATCTCTCCCCCTACCCCTCTACCTTTTAACCGTATCTTCTACATTACCTAACTCGGTTGTCTCTCTCTTTTTCAGTAAATCAATCTGGGTGTTCCCTCCCTGCCTTTAAAGCAAAAGGACTACCGTCCTGCTAAACCCAGAAGACACCACTGAATTTGCCTGCTAGCCAGGCTTCAAAGACATGCTACTATAGTGTGGACTTCCCTACACAAGAAATTGTGAATGTACTTAGCCCTACTACAAATATCCTGTAGAACTATTTTTACTACCTATGTGTGTTAGTCTGACTTCCCGAGTGCACGTCCTAACAGCCTAACGGAGCCCACCAGCCACTCTCCCCCTCTAGTCTCTTAACTTAAAACACACTGCAACATAACAAAACAGAAGTGATATGCTAAATGTGTTTTTCTGCCACTAGGTGGCAGCACCTACCTACATTAATAACTCATACAACTCATCTCCCGAAGGTTTTTTTTTCCATAGCTTGTAGATATTTCTACTCCTATTCCCCAGTTTTATAACAGATAAATTCTCACCCCCCTCCTTGCTAAAATTAAAATCTACATTCAAGGTTGTTTATACTACTTTCCCTTAAAATTCAGTTATACACCTTCTTGATTTAATTTATTAAACAGTAGTTACGGATACATTTTTCTGCACTACTCACTTCTTTTTTCTCTGCCTGTTCCATTCGCCCTACAGGCTCACTCCGCTCCCCTACCCTACCCCCAATTCCCACACGCCCCCAGTACTCCTACACATAGTTCTATATAGCCACACCCACTCTTACAACTACCTATCATCTTCCCTCAGGTATTAAGTCCCCTCCCACTCTCATACCCCACCTTTCTACTTTTGTTCCCCTCCTCTCCACTCACCCTCTTCTACCTCCAATCATCTGATAAACCCTATATTTCCCAACCTTTTACAAATCTACTCCCACACCAACTATAATCTCATATACCTCCACCTTCCCAAACTTCTGCCTCCTTCTCTACCTACATCTCAAACTTATTTCTACATCTGATTCTCACTATGTATACCTTATTGCTCACCAACCTTCTGATATTACATCTAATCCTACTACTTCAGCTCACTGCACCCCATGCACCATTACCCTACTTCCATAAACATCCCACCAACCCACTTCCAAATTATCACACTTACTCAGTGTCATCACCATCTCTCCCTCTAACTTACTCTCTAACATACAACTCCCTAAAATAAAAATACCTCCTTCTTACTCCCTATCTTCAAAAAACAAGACAAAGCTTATGAGATACTACCCACTCACATCACAGACTAAAAGCTTCCCCACTACAATACTAATAGCAGGTGACATATACCCAAATCTAGGTCCAAACTCTAACCTTACCTCTATCCCAAACACCCCTCTCACCCAGCCCACCAAACTGTACCTCAAAAACAAATCTTCTATTCTATTAATACCCGAAGCATTCTCAATAAAGTCAAACCTGTTTCATGCATGGATAGCAAATCATACCTCTGATGTCATCGCAATAACAGAAACCTGGCTTAAACCCCACAACCTAGATAATGATACTCTTCCCCCCTGGCTATAACATTATTTCGCCTTGACCGTAACAAAAAGGGCGGGGGAGTTGCCAAAGTCTATTCCAACAATCTTACTATTTCTCACATTAAACATTCTATCCTATCTTTCTCCCCATCAGAAACACTGGCAGGTAAACAACTATGCCACAATTACTAACGTAGCCACCTACATCCCTCCAGGGGACAATATTCCACTACTGGAAAACATTCTCTCCTATCTCTCCTTAAACATCCCAAATGAAAGAATCCTCCTTGGTGACGTAAATATTAATTGGCTAACCCTAAATAACCCAGGTTCCCCACATAATATTATGTTATATGGATTTACCCAGCTAATTACTAAGCCAACACATTTTAACAACACCCACATCACAAATACTCTGATTGGATACTTGTCTCAGCTCCTTCTAAATATCACAATCCAGAAACCCTTGCCGATACTCTGAGTGACCACTCACCCATAAAGGTGCTAAGATATTCAAACCACCTCTCTAAACCACACAGATATATTACTAGACAATCTCTCCAACTACAACCTTGAAACATTCAACACTCTCATATCTAGAGTATGCTGGGACTTCCTCACCTAGCTCCCCCTAGACGAAGATGTCATTGCTTTCAACTCTACTTTTCTGGATATCATAGACACATTAGCCGCACCTCGTAAAATTAGGACAAAAGCAACCATATCTCCTTGGTTAACAAAAAACACAAGAACTCTCATGAAATCTAGAGATAAGTCCTGGAAAAAATGGCTTCAAACTAAAGACCCAAATGACCTACAAAGATATAAAGAACAAAGAAACCTGGCCAAAAGGTTTATCAATAAAGGCAAAAAAATAATTATATTCTAACCTCCCTACAACACTAAAATCTGACCCCCAAAAAATCTGGAATGTTATCAATCAAGTACTTCATCCTGGAAACCCTACCTCACAAAAGACACCAGTAGAAACTGCTAACACCTTAATTTCTTACGTTGTTGAATCAATATCCAAATTCTAACTCCAACAGCTCCACTACAACAATCCCCATAAACCAAGCTTCCTCCTCAACAACTACCCAAATCTTCTCCCTGAAGCCCATCTCTACAACATACATTCAAACCCTACTCTCCAAACTAAAACCATGCTCAGTATCTGCTAACATGCCATCATACTTTCTTCAGACAGCTGCCCACTCACTTGCCCTTCCCATCTCTATCATAAACAGCTTAATCTCTGAATCCAAAGTACCATCCATCTGGAAAAATTTATACACCCTACCTATCCACAAAGGTGGTAACTCCATTGAAATCTCTAACTTTAGACCTACTGCCATCCTCTCCCCTCTGTCAAAAGTTCTTGAAAAATGCATACATACTCAAGTCATGGATCATCTCTCTCAGGAAAACATGCTTACAACACAACATGGTTTCCGACCAAAGCATAGCACATATACTGCACTTCTATCCTTTCTCAATACCATCTCCCTGGCCAGAGATGACCATAAACCCATCTCCCGTCTCTTCCTCGATCTCTCAAAGGCCTTTGATACTGTTTCTCACTCTCTACTATTAAACAAACTGCCTAACCTTAACTTCTTTCCTGATACAGTAGCATGGTTTGAAAGCTACCTAAAAGATAGATTCCGGTCATTAAAATGGGACACTGCTTTATCTACTCCCCTTCCAATACAAATGGGAGTTCCACAAGGATCCATTCTAGGGCCACTACTTTTCAACATCTTCACAAACTTGCTCTGTACCTCCTGCCCACTTTCCTCTATTATCCAATAAACTCTACAGTCATAACAATAGCTAACTCTTCCTCTGAACTCTTATCAGCTACCCAGTCATCCTTTAACTCAGTAGAAACATGGCTCTCAAACAACAAACTCATCCTCAACCCTAAGAAAACAAAACTCCTACTTTTCCTCCCTAAAACATTCAACCATATAAAATCCTCTTTTACTAACCCAGCCACTGGGGGTGCACAAGCCAGTGCATTTTTTTGTGCGGTCCCAAGCCCGGATAAATGGGGAGGGCTGCGTCATGAAGGGCATCCGGTATAAAACTTTGCCAAAAAATTCATGCGGACACCAGTAAATATTTCCATACCGGATTGGTCGAGGCCTGGGTTAACGACGACCACCACCAGTACTGTTAGCCAACCGGGTGCTGGCGGAAATTGGGCTACTGTTGGCCGAAGGAGGAGAAGAGGCAGAAGGCATGGCCGATGGCAGGAAGAGTGGAGAAAGGCTAGGACTGTGGTAGTGAGGGTCGGAACTTTGAATGTTGCCAGTATGACTGGTATAGGGAGAGAGCTAGCTAATATGATGGACAGAAGGAAGGTTGGTATATTGTGTGTGTAAGAGACCAGATGAAAGGGGAGTAAGGCTAGATGTATTGGAGGTGGGTTCAAATTGTTTTATCATGGTGTGGATGGGAGGAGAAATGCCGTAGGAGTTATCCTGAAGGAACAGTATGCTAACAGTGTTTTGGAGGTGAAAAGAGTGTCGGATAGAGTGATGTTTATGAAGCTGGAAATTGATGGTGTAATGATGAATGTTATTAGTGCATATGCTCCACAAGTTGGGTGTGTGATGGATGAAAAAGAAAAATTTTGGAGTGAGTTGGATGAAGTGGTGATGACTGTACCCAAGGGTGAGAGAGTGGTGACTGGAGCAGATTTCAATGGGCATGTTGGTGAAGGGAAAGTACAGTTTTGTACCTACCATAAATGTAGATGTTCGAGTGTTCTCCCTGCTGCAGTCATCACACTTGGGTTATCCTGCCATCAGGCGGTCCCGCAGTCGGCCTGAGTTCAAAAGTCTTGGTCCGGCGTCGGTTGTTGTCACTTCCTCCCTGATGTCAGTGCGCCAGGGGTATACAAGAAGCATCCGACACCATTTTCTTCAGTTTTTCTTGCCCCAGATGTCAGGTGCCCCCAGTAGGTAGGCAATACATATTGCTATATAAAAATATACATGTAAAAATAAAACAATACTTTCAGTCACAAGCAAATACACCACAAAGGTAGTATAGGATAGAAAGGTATGGATAAGTCCAGCTAGTTCAGAGGGGATGGAGGGAGGGTACCTGGAGTGCAGCAGGGTGAACACTCGAACATCTACATTTTTGGTAGGTACAAAACTGTACTATGTTCATCGTGTTACCCTGCTGCAGTCATAATACTTGGGTTGAATCCCAAAGCTAAGGATGGGTGGTGGAGTTAAACAGGGTTAGAAGAAGCCAGTAGGCCCTGCAAAACTGCAGTGGCAAAGCCAGCTCTAGTCTTAGAATATAGAGGTAAGTGATAGTGTTTGGTGAAGGTGTGCACTGAACTCCAAGTTGCAGCTTCCAGTATATCCTTGGTTGACACCCCCCTGAGGAAGGCTGCTGATGTAGCTGTAGCCCTAGTGGAGTGGGGCCTAATGCTAGCAGGTACCGGTTTCCCATGATGCGTGTAGCAGAAACATATGCAATGTCCTATCCATTTTGAAATAGTCTCTTTTGAGAAGGCTTTTCCTTGTGATCCTGCAGCATAGGCTACAAAGAGCTGGTCACAGTTTCTGAAAGCCTTAGTTTTATCCAAGTAGTAACGTAGTTGTCTGTGAATGTCCAAAGAGTGCAGGAGTCTTTCTCCTTTGTTCTGGGGATTTGGAAAAAAGGTGGGCAAATGAATGGCTTGGTTTAGGGCCACACTGGATACCACCTTTGACATAAAGGAAGGGTTAGTTCGTAGAGAGACTCTGTCTTGATGAAAAATGAGGAAAGGCTCCACTGCCATTAGTGCCTGTAGCTCTGAGACTCTTCTAGCTGAAGTTATTGCTAGCAGCAGGGCAATTTTCCATGAAAGAAACTTTAAATCAGCTGAGAAAGCTGGTTCAAAGGGTGGCAGTGTAAGTTTTTCCAGAACAAAATTGAGATCCCAAATAGGCGTTGGTGCTCTCCTGGGCAGTCTTATGTTCTTAGCCCCTCTGAGGTACTGTCTTAGGAGTGGATGTGAAAATAAAGGAGGATCTGTTGTAATGAGCTGAAATTGCTGAGGCGTGGATCTTAACAGATGAAAAGGAAAGTCCTTTGTGCAACATCTCAGTTAAGTATTGTAGAATCTGAGGAATGTTTGGATCAAGGGGATTTTGGCCTTTAGCCTGGTTCCAGGCGCAAAATCTTTTCCATTTGTCTGAATAGGTTTTCCTGGTGCTGGGCCTCCTGGCCTCCAGAATGACATCCATAACAGCTTTGGATAGAGGTGTTGGTTGATTGTTTAGGTAATTAGCCATGCAGCCAGGTTTAAAGTCTTGAGCTGGCTGTGTAGAATTTGATTGTCTCACTGGGTGAGCAGGTGAGGAATTTGTGGTAAAATCCATGGTGGGCCGTGGGCCATGTTCTTTAGAACTGGATACCAGTGCTGGCGTGGCCAGTCTGGTGCAATGAGCATCATTTATGGCCTCTCTAATCTGACTTTCAGCAGCACCTTTGCTAGAAGAGGCAGTGGAGGAAAGGCATACACTGTTAATGTTTTCCAGCTGAATGAGAGGGTGTCCACTTTCCAAGCTTGTGGATGGAATGTCCTTGTACAAAATTTTTGAAGTTGGTAGTTTTGGGGGTTGGCAAACAGATATATGTCTGGGCATCCCCATTTTTGAGTTATCATTGCAAATACTTGTGGATCCAGTTTCCACTCGTGGGGATCCATGATGTTTCTGCTTAGGTCATCTGCCAATGTGTTTTTCCTTCCTGGCAGGAATTGTGCTTGTAGTTGAACTTGGTAAGACATTGCTGTGTTCCACAAGGTCATTGCTTGCCTGCATAGGGGGTAGGAATGTGTGCCCCCTTGCTTGTTGATGTACCACATTAGTGTGGTACTGTCCGTCTTTACTACTAGTTGTCCTGGGTGTAAGAGGTCCTTAAAAGCTGTTAGGGCATTCTGTACTGCTAGCATTTCCTTTTGATTGATATGCAGATGCCTTTGATCTGTAGTCCACTTGCCCTGAATGCACTGTCCTGCCATGTGTGCTCCCCAGGCATAGTCCGATGCATCTGTTGTCATAGTTTGCCTGGCTGTGGGTAATGTGAAAGGCTGACCCTTGTTGAGGTGACATGCCTGTGCCCACCATAGAAACTCCTGTTGAAGACGGGGAATGAGTGGTATCATTGTTTCCAAGCTGTGGCTGTGCTAAGTTCATACGTTTTTCAGGTACCATTGTAATTTGCTCATATGCAGTTTTGCAAATGGTATTAGTAGTATGCAAGATGCCATGAATCCCAATGCCTGCAGAATTTTTCTTGCAGGGAGTTGGGTCTTTGTTGCCATTATTTTGAAGTATTGAGTCAGCTGTTGTTACTTGTGTGGCATGAGATAAGTCATCTGGGCCATTGTATTCAAGCTGGCACCCAGGAATATTATGTTTTGTGAGGTTTTGATTTCTATTTGTTTACTGTGTACCCTAGGCAACTTAGAAGGTGTTTGACAAATGCCAGATGTTTTAAAAGAATGTCCTTGCTTTCTGCTTGAATAAGGCAGTCGTTCAGGTATGGGTATATTTGAATTCCTCTTTGTCTGCAGTATGCAATTATTGGTGCCAGGCATTTTGTGAAGACCCTGGGCGCAGTAGATAAGCCAAAGGGCAGTGCAGAGAATTGATAGTGGGTTGAACCTGCAATGAAGCGGAGGTATCTTTTGCAATTTTGTCTGATAGGGACATGCAGGTATGCCTTCTTGAGATCCAGCGTTATTAGCCAAGCCTTCTTGCCTAGCATGGGAAGAAGATGCTGTAGTGTTTACATCTTGAATTTTGGTACTTGCAGATAGGTGTTCAGAATTGAAAGATCCAGAATGGGTCTCCATGCTTTGTCCTTTCTGGGGACTAGAAAGAGTCTTGAGTAAAATCCTTGTTCTTGCCCCTGTATAGGTACCTGTTGAATGGCTCTCATATCCATGAGAGCTGTAATTTGTTTTTGTGCCTCTGCCCATTGATTTGGTGGTAGGTTTGGCATTCCTTTTATCCTTGGCAAGGTATGAAAGTGGAATCTGTATCCTTGTGAGACAATGTTTAAGACCCATTTGTCTTTTGTGATGATGTGCCAGTTGTCTGCAAAAAGTGCTAAATTTCCTCCCAAGGGAGCTGCCAAGAGAGATTTGCTTGGTAGTTGGAGGGTTGAGTCATTGTGTTTGTCTTCTGCTAGCTTGGGGCCTGTCTTCACCTCCTTTCTGGGTTGCGGCACCCCATTGGTGAGGTTTGTAAGGGCCTTGTGACTGACCTCTGCCCCTTGGGCATCTGTATTTGCCCCTTTGTGGTCTGTCAGAAGCTGGAAAGGACCAGTTTTTTGTTGGCCAATTTCTGCTGAAACGAGGGGGTTGTACCTGTAAAAAATCCTTGACCGTCTGCATAGACTTTGCTTTATCCTCCATTTTCTTTAAAACCTCTTCTGTTTTGACACCAAATAAGACATCCTGCTGTAAAGGCGCATCCAATAATTTTGCTTTAACATGATCAGGTAGGATTTGTTCTTTTAACCAAGCATGTCTGTGTATGACAGACCCAGTAACAGCTGCTCTGCAGGGAGCTTCCAATGAATCAAATCCACATTGTAAAGTATGTTTGCCCACCTGTTCAGATGCATGCAACAGATCCTGCATTTCCTTGAATTCAGCCTGTTCAGAATGTGTGCTCAGTTTTTGTTTTAATTGAGACATTAGGAACTGCTGATATTTCAGCATGTGAAACTGGCAATTTAATGCTCTCATAGCCAGAGTAGCTGAGGTGTATATCTTCTTTCCCCATCTATCTAGGGCTCTGGAATCCCTTTCACAGGGTAACAGGATTTTTAGCCATAGAAGCTTTAGCCCCTTTGGGACCCTGGGAAATTGTTTCTGGGTCAGCCAGAGGGCTTTTATAAAGGAATTTGTGTGCGTCAGGTACTCTGTAGTATCTGTCTGGTTTGGCTGGAACAGGAGGTAGGGAGTCTGGATTTAGACTAGACTCTAAGTAAACATCATCCACAATATCTAAAACTGGAAGGATAGCAAGTGGTCTGTGCTGGGGTAGTAAAAGAAACTATGAGCCTTTTCTTAGAATCATAGTAGTCCTGGCCTTCCCAGTGGAAATGTTCCTCATGGTATGTAAAGTTTCCTCAAAGGAGTAGTCTTCAGGGGGAGATGCTGAGGGAATAGAGTCTTCAGCATCAGTCTTCATAAGGGGGAAAAGTATAATCCTGTTCCTCAGAAGAATCTGAGGAAATAGAAACCTGGTCAGAGGAAGCATAATCCTCCTCTTGTCTTGGCCTTTTATCAGGAGGGGGATGGGAACCCCTGATTAGGGTAATCAAATCTTCAGCCATCTTAGGCATCTGTTTCTTAGGCATGGGGCCTTGAACAGGAGACTGATGTACAGTCTTTTTTGGTTTTAATGGAGTCTTTAGCTTAGCATAAGATTTAATGGTGAGTGTAGTCGGTCTGAAGACACCTTCTGAAACCGAAGGTGTTTCTACTGCACCAGGATCACCTTCTGCTCCGGTGTCGGAAGGGCCTAATGAAGATGGTTGCGACGGCCTAGTACACTCTGCTTGAGAATCTGAAGCTGTCTGGGGTTCCATTTCCGCGGTCGTCAGGGGCTGCGTAGGCACCTCACTGAAAACCGGAGAACCGGCGACAGGCCCAGCAGAGGCCTTGGAGTCTGGCTTGGTTCTAGGCTGCCTGTCCTTATTCTTGCGTTTTTTATGCATGCCAGTCGTCGGCTGCTCCGACGGCATGATATAATTAAATTTCCTACCAAAGTAATGTTGTGCAAAGTCAAAACGGCATTTGATAGTTCGTTTATTAAACCTAGCACAAAACCGACAACCTGTGACGTCGTGGTCTGGGCCTAGGCAAGGAATACAATAAGAATGGAAGTCCTTATGAGGTATTTGCTTCCCACAAGAAATGCAATTGTTAACTTTTTCTGACATCGGACTGAGGCAAGAAAAGATTCCCCAACGGGGAATTTAGCTTTATTGAAGACTTCGGACTGAAATTCGATTTGAAAATCTCAGGTGTCGGCCGACCAACACTTGCGAACTGCTTCTGCTTCGGACACCGTGCGGCAAGAAAGACTGAAGAAAATGGCGTCGGATGCCTCTTATATACCCCTGGTGCACTGACGTCAGGGAGGAAGAGACAGCAACCGACGCCGGACCAAGACTTTGGAACTCAGGCCGACTGCGGGTCCGCCTGACGGCAGGATAACCCAAGTGTGATGACTGCAGCAGGGTAACACGATGAACATCAGAGGGGATGAGGAAGTGATGGGTAGGTATGGGAATGCAGAAGGTCAGATGGTAGTGGATTTTGTGAAAAGGATGGACATGGCTGTGGTGAATACGTATTTTAACAAGAGGGAGGAGTACAGGGTGACGTACAAGAGTGGAGGAAGATGCACACAGGTGGATTATATCTTATGTAGGAGGGCCAGTTTGAAGGAGACTGTAAAGTGGTGACCGGGGAAAGTGTAGTTAGGCAGCACAGGATGGTGGTTTGTAGGATGACGTTGGTGATCAAGAAGAGGAGGAGGAGGAGGAGTGTGAGGGCAGCATCAAGGATCAAATAGTGGAAATTGAAAAAGGATAATTGTGAGGTGGAGTTCAGGGATGAGTTAAGACAGGCACTGGGTGACAGTGAAGAGTTACCAAATAGCTGGGTAACTACAGCAGAGCTAGTAAGGGAGACGGCTAGAAAGGTGCTTGGTATGACATCATGACAGAGGAAGGATGACAAGGAGACATGGTGGTGGAATAAGGAAGTACAGGAGAGTATACAGAGAAAGAGGTTGGCAAAGAAGAAGTGGGATTGTCAGAGAGATGAAGAAAGTAGACAAGAGTACAAGGAGATGAGGTGCATGGCAAAGAGAGAGGTGGCAAAGGATAAGGCATATGAAGAGTTGTATGAAAGGCTGGACGCTAAGGAGGGAGACAAGGACCTGTACCAATTGGCTAGACAGAGGGGCCGAGCTAGGAATGATGTGCAGCAGGTAATGGTGATAAAGGATAATGAAGGAAACATACTCACAAGCAAGGAGAGTGTGTTGAGGAGATGGAAAGAATACTTCGAGGGGTTGATGAATGAAGAGAATGAGAGGGAGAGAAGGTTGGATGATGTGGGGATAGTGAATCATGAAATACATTGGATTAGCAAGGAGGAAGTAAGGATTGCTATGAAGAGGATGAAGAATGGAAAGGTTGTTGGTCCAGATGGCATACCCGTGGAAGCATGGAAGTGTTTAGGTGAAATGGCAGTGGAGTTTTTAACCAGATTGTTTAATGAAATCTTGGAAAGTGAGAGGATGCTTGAGGAATGGAGAAAGTGTTTTGGTACAGATTTTTAAGAATAAGGGTGATGTGCAGAGCTGTAGTAACTACAGAGGGATTAAACTGATCAGTCACAGCATGAAGTTATGGGAAAATAGTGGAAGCTAGGTTAAGAAGGGACGTGATGATTAGTGATAAGCAGTATGGTTTCATGCCGGGAAAGAGCACTACAGATGCGATGTTTGCTCTGAGAGTGTTGATGGAGAAGTACAGAGAAGGTCAGAAGGAGTTGCATTGTGTTTTTGTAGACTTAGACAAAGTATATGAAAGGGTGCCTACAGAGGAGTTGTGGTATTGTATGAGGAAGTTGGGAATGTAAGAGTGGTACAGGATATGTACGAGGGTAGTGTGACAGCGGTGAGGTCTGCGGTGGGAGTGACAGATGCATTTAAGGTGGAGGTGGGGTTACACCAAGGATCAGCTCTGAGCCCCTTCTTATTTGCAATGGTGATGGACAGGTTGACAGACGAGATCAGACAGGAATCCCAGTGGATTATGATGTTTGCAGAGGACATTGTGATCTGTAGTGAGAGTAGGGAACAGGTAGACGAGACCCTGGAGAGATGGAGATATGCTCTAGAGAGAAGAGGAATGAAGGTCAGCAGGACTAAGACAGAATATATATGTGTGTGAATGAGAAGAAGGATAGAGGAATGGTGAGGATGCAGGGAGTAGAGGTGGCGAAGGTGGATGAGTTTAAATACTTGGGATCAATAGTTCAGAGTAACGATGAATGTGGAAGAGAGGTGAAGAAAAGAGTACAGGCAGGATGGAGTGGGTGGAGAAGAGTGTCAGGAGTGATTTGTGACAGATGAGTACCAGTAAGAGTGAAAGGGAAGGTCTACAAGAGGGTAGTGAGGCCAGCTATGTTATATGGGTTGGAGACAGTGGCATTGACAAAAAGGCAGGAGTTTGAGCTTGATGTGACAGTGTTAAAGATGCTCAGATTTGCACCGAGTGTGACGAGGGTGGACAGGATTAGGAATAAGTATATTAGAGGGTCAGCCCAGGCTGGAAGGTTTGGGACAAAGCCAGAGAGGCAAGATTAGTTTGGATATGTGCTGAGGAGAGATGCGGAGTATATTGGGAAAAAGATGTTAAGGATGAAGCTACCAGGTAACAGGAAAAGAAGGCCTAAGATAAGGTTTATGGATGTTGTGAGAGAGGACATGAAAGTGGTTGGTGTGACACAGCAAGATGCAGAGGACAGGAAGAAATGGAAACAGATGACCAGCTGTGGTGACACCTAATGGGAACAGCCGAAAGAAGATGATGACTATCCAGTCACTCAATAAGACTCCTACTGTAGTTGAACCTAGCTCAAAACCCCTTGGAATCACAAATCAATGATCAACTAAAATTCGACCTCCACATAAATAACTGTATCAGGAAAAGTCACCTTAAATTAGGTCTACTTTATAGAAATAAAAGATTTCTCACCCAGGAAGCTAGAATAGCCCTCACTCATGCCTACCTTCTTCCCTGCCTAACATATTGCTCACAAATCCTTACTAACCTTAACTCCTCTCTCCTCACTAGACTTGAGACTACATACCACACAGTAGCGAGATTTGCAACTCAGCTATCCTATAGATCTCACCACTCTCTCTAAGATAATTAAACTGGCTTGAGTTGCCCCACCTGCTCCTTCTCTCCCAGCTCCAAACCATACATGCAATTCTCTACCAGCCATCTTTCTGTTCAGCCTTACACACTATCATCTCTCACTATACTCCTTCAGGAAGCCTCCGAAGCTCTTCCCAAGACTTCTTAAAGATCTATAAGCCAAAATCTAAAGGAGGGTGTAGCCTATACAGCTACCACCCCTCTATCGAATGGAACAAACTTCCCCTCAAAATTCGAACACTCACACATCCCAAACAATTTAAACTAACTCAAAGAATATTTCAACAGGAAATGGATCTGCCAATGCTCAAACTCACCTTGAAAACCCTCTACTTCACTCCACTAATCAATAGCTTTCCCCTCTCCCTGATACTTTTATTTGCATCCTGTTTGATTAAATTGTAAAATTAACATCCTACTCCTATGTTGGTCTTTTATACGAAGTATTACTTTTAAAAATGCTTCGACTATAATCTACCTGTTTTTTGTACATTTTTCTATATATAATACTGGTAATCTGTACACTCTCAAAAATGCTTTTGTAGTCTGCTAGCTGATTGCCTTATTCCACCTGTATAATTCCTGTAATGATTAAATGTTATATCTATTTACTGGAGCTTTTCTCCCCGGGTCTCTGCTGAAAAAGGACTTTGGCTCAGTCAGACATTCCCAGTCAACAAATGTAAAATAAATAAAATAAAATAGCCATTACCTGATACTGTTAGACACGGGTGTACATGCTACGTGATTAAACACTGTGCATTTGTCTCTGTTTTTATATTTCTATGCTGCAAATTAGCAGACAGAGGGAGAGATTCTAACATCAGGCATTCCTGAATATGTAACTGAATACAAGGCTCGCCACTTACTTTTGATAGTTATTTGCATTATATTTAGAACCACTGGCAAAGAAAATAAGGGACTCAGAAATTCAAGGGTACAACTGGCATAGTAGTAAAGAACTGTGGGCTCTATTTCCAGATGACATTATTTTATTCCTGACAAAACCAGAAAGGCATATTACGAAGCTGTGGAACATATTGAAATAGTTTCAGACCTTTTCAGGATGCAAAATTTGAAGCTGTTTGCAGCTGAGATTGTGTCAATACGGTTTATTTTCATTTACAGAAATGTAAGATTGCCCAGATCATACATTATAATTTAATACAGACATTTCTTGCTAAAAAAACACACTTACTTCCGACGAACCAAGGGCTGTTAATATAAGACTCATGCTGACATGCCAACATGCATCTGTATGGAAACACAGAGCATTTGATAAGATCATTTGGACACTCCTATTTCTGATAATAGCTAGTTATGTTATTTTAAACAGAGTAGTTTAGATCATAAAGTAAGCGGGTTTAGCTTGTGTGGTATAGGCCTTACTTCCTACTTTTAGCTTCACACTGCTTTATCTTTCTACTAGAGCAGTTAGGTAAGGTATAGCATGGAAAATGCCTTATGAAAAAAGGTACATTCATCATATACATCACAGTTTCAGTGAGCATTTATCTCAACGGCGGGGGGGGCATCTCCTTAAGAGAAAAATGGGTGACGTAGCTAGTGGTAAAATCATGAAAAACTATGGCACTCCACACACTCGTGGAAGAAAAGCAAAGGAGCTGAAAAATCAATTTAACACCAGCAGTCAACCTTGAAGAGCCTGATGAACTCTCTCGTACACAAAGATCAACTTCAACTTCAGATGACTTATACCAAATAAGGAATTTCCATTAAACGAGGAAAAAAGCAGATCAGGAATTTAAACTTAAAGGGATTACGGACTCGATACAAGATAAGATGATTAGCATTTTACTGGAGTAGATCCACCATATAAAGTTAAGTCAAATTAGCGGTCATACTAATCTATTAGCTGCCAAGATGCATAACAGGATTATGTGAATAAAGTGAAAAACTGTAGTGATATGAAAGGATTACCAGAAACATCAGAATGGGTTCAATTTTTTTGCCAATATACAGATGGTTAAAATACTATTATATTTGTGAAGCACAGAAATGCATAGTTACTGAGAAATTTTCACTGGACATGATGGAAGTGAAACAGGTTATAAAATGAAGACTTTGTATCAGTCAGTTAAACAAGAACAACATTAAATGTGTATATGAATTATAAAATGTACATATATCAAGCATTCTTCAAGAGTCAGCTGATAATAGCCAAGTAAAAAACATACAAGTCCTTGCCTTTTTCAAGAAAGTATCATGAAAGAATGAGTGATACAAAATTTTATAAGACTTTGTTTCAGAATTTGCTTCAGAATATTTCTACTTTTTTCACAAATTAAATTTTAGAAACCACAGCACCAAAGTAAAAAAAGTTTAATTGTGCAAGGAAACACTGAGTTACAAAAACTTTCCAAAGTAAAGGTGTAGTTAAACTTCTCTGAAAAAGGGAAGTGAGAGAAGAAACTTCTTGCTACTACACAGCATCATCTAATGCCATTAAAAGTATACAACGATCTATGGTTATTTTTTTTACAGTGTTTGCAGACTTTACTGAGAAAGTACAAAAAGACTTGCCCAACAAAGGAGAGACTGGCACCTGTTCAGTGCAAGTTTAGGTAATTAACAGATAAAGACTTATTCCCAGTCTAATTTCAGTTGTTTCCAGTTAATTCCAGTATAATACAGTCTTATCAATTATTTCACAGTTTTTTCAGTTTTCAACCAGTTATAGCCAGAAATTTACATTCTGTATTAAATCCTCACGCTGCTGTCCCACCACCCACATACCGTTTAAAGAATGTACTCAACTCTCACTATGCCACTTACAACTAATACAGTACTGCATTTACATGTGTACTCCTGTCATGTAAGTATAACCTATGTAACTCTACAGAAAATACACTAATCTCTAAACATTCTGTTCTACTTGGTTCATAAAGTTACTGAAAAGTGCTCAGAAAACAAGATGCACTCATTTCAGTACATTGAGTATGTCTAGCTACACCCATGTTGCCATGCACATCATTTTTTTTAATTTTATTTTATTTAACATTTGTTTACTGGGAAAGTCAGACTTGGAACAAAGCCAATTTTCAGTGGAGACCCGGGGAGAAACACCCCAGATGCATGTCTTTGAAACGTGGGAGGATAACTGGAGAACACGGAGGAAACCCACACAAATGCAGGGACGACATGCAGGCTCTGCACAGAAGGCACTCTAGCCATCAAACTGGAGATCCTCTTGCTGTGAGGTGACAATGCTACCACTGCACCACTGCACCGTCCATGTACATTCCTTCTAACAAATCCTCCCAAAATTACTATTTATTGGGTTTATCTAAATAGGATTGTTCTATTCCCTTCCCTTTTTAATTGCAAAGTGCAACTATAAGCACTTCAGTTGACAGAAATAACTGACCATTCCATTGGTGTCTACTTTCTGTTGTTGATTTTTTGGATAGTAAAACACAGGCTTATGACATTCAGAAGGTAAAATGAAAAAGCCCATAAGGGCTTAACCAAACAGGAGTTTGACAACACAAAATTAATTTCTCTACAGTACACCGGTTTTGCATACAACGCATTCATCTTTTTTTTTTTGGGGGGGGGTGTAGGTTTAGCCTTTAACTATCTGTGTGGACTTCTATCTCACTTTGGATCAGGATATTGTAGGTTCAAGTTCTGCCATGGTCATAAGCATAACTGCGGTAAGAGTACATGTTCCCTAATGGGTAAGCCATCTGACTCGAAATCAGGCTGCAAATTATTTCACACATTTACATCACAGTGTGCTGCACCAGTATTTTTAACTTAGCACTTCATCCCAGTTACGGCTCATGTACCTAGATTCATAGATTGCTACTAGGCTAAAAACCCAGGGGGATTTTCTAAGCCTAGCCAAGCCTTCCCAAAGAAATTATATCCTGTAGTCAAATAAGACACTGAGAGCTAGGTATTTATAAGCTACTTCTGTTCACAAGGGACATGGGTGTCATGCCCACAGTAAATTTCCAATTCTCCATCCACTGGTCTAGGTGTTGCTTAAATTGGGTTACAGACAAACTCAACTTCACCCAGGTGAAAACATTATACATCACTTTGATTCTACCCAATCATTTTCAGTCAAACTTTACATAGCTCATTTAAGTCCTGTCTTCTTTTAAACCTCATTCCTCCTTTCTATGCATTTTTCCCTACAAATCCCATTTTTTCCTATGTAGCTTGCTCCTTCCCTTTCCTACAGATTTCAAGTCCAGTTGTTTTATCTCTGTTACTATATTCACTACTTCCAGTATCATTGGTTTAGATTTTAATTTCCATTTTCTAGTCATAGTTACTCTTGGGATGGCATTCTGTTAATGAAAACCAAACTAATCCTATAAACTGCAAGCAAACTTTTTGTTTCACTCATACTCAGGGCAAGTTGAGCAGTTACTGCTATAGTGGTTAGGGTTGCCACCTCTCAGTTTTATTTCCGGACTATCCGGAAATCAAACTGATTATCCGGTAATCCAGAAAACACCGTACAAATTCCAGTATTCTGTTTCAAAAAGGAAACAGACTAACGGACTTTGTAAATCGGCTGATTTACTATGCTTTTTTAAAGAAAAGCATAGTAAATCCGCCTAAAGCAGGCAGCAGAATGGAAAAAGAGGGCGTTTCACACCATGGGATGTCATTGTAATGTCACAAAATGGGCGGTATGTGGGTGGGAGAGGGGGTGGGCAGCATTACTGGTGACGTGAGGATGTGGCTTTACTCCAGTTTTAGCCACGATGAAAAGTGGCAACCCTAATAGTGGTATAATATTAAAAGCTGAAAATATAGATACACAACTTACAGACTGATGTTAATGAACATAATTTTTTTCCTTATGTTTTTCTGAATATACAGAACACAAACATCTACCTACAATGAGATAAGAATGCTTTCTCTTACCTGACTTAAAGGACCCAATGCCAAAAGACCTGTTCTCAGTTTAAGTGACCGCTTACACTAACAACACGTCTTCTGGAATCTCGCCTCTGGTGCAAGTCTGTTTATAGATATATACCTAACACCAAAGTAGGTCACTTACATTGACAGCAAATCTTTCATAATTAGGGCAGACTAACATGGAGAGCAACTTTTCTGGAATCTGGAACAAAAAGTTGTCATGTAAAATATAAATGTGAAGCAAATTTGCTGAATTCATTTTTTTTTCCCCTCAGAGACAGACTTTTGTTAATGCAATAATTTCTTGAAGTGAAGCAAGTTTCATGCTTGGCAACCTTCAGATCTACTGACCAAGAAAGACATTATGGTATTTCACTGCAAGGTAAAGCGAGAGAGGGAGACAAAAAAGAAGACGTATACCATTCTTTTGTGTTATTTTTCCTGCATGCCCCCCCCCCTAAAGAAATGCAAACAAGAGAAGAAAGATAGGATGATGGAAGATATCTGAACTCTAATATAATAAGTTTTATTTAGCTCCTCATTTTCACATGTAAATGTCATCGGAAGTTACAAGGTAAACATTTCCGGACTAAAACTGATTAATGTGAAGTATTTTACATACACTGATACAGGGAAATGTGCAAATGAAATTCACTCTGACATAACAGATGCCATTTACTACTTTATAAATGGCAATGGCTGCTTGGCAATATGTAATGCTTCAAAACTGGCAGACTTTGATTAGGTAATACTACAAACTACTTATTTTTCTTTTTAGTGTCTCACAAAAAGTGAACATGATTCTTTATGGATCTATTTCAGTCTGGCACATGCATATATTGCACAGAGATCCAAGTTAGGGGATTACACACAAATGAACTGCAGAAATTGTGTATTACTATGCAATTTCAACTAACATTTTAGTGGCAGATGTAATGTCTTCTGCATAAATTAAGAAAACAATGTCTTAGCAGATTTAACTTTTAATTACATATAAATTTCATTAGAAGGTATTTGCAGGACAATGTATGTCTATACATACATATGCACTATATTGATCCTGGGTTTCAGGGAAAGGAACAGCAGATATATTTTATGATACCTGAAAGACATTGAGCCCAATTCCAAAAGACCTGCTCTCAATGTAAGTGGCCACTTACAGAAAGTAGGTCTTTAGGAATCATAGGTAATTTGCACGCATGTGTGTACCTTGAAAGCAGAAAATCCTTTGTTTCTAGTCACTGCTTAATGCAGTAACGGGTCCCTGTGGCAATTAAATAATTTATTTTTTGTTGAGAGACTTAAGTTTGATTCAGCTCCAACTTCCAGGGGATGGAGTTCCATAGTTTGAATACATGGACTATATAAAACAAAAGATGTAGAAACAGATACTTGGTTTAGGTGTTGAGATGCAAGTTGACCAGTTAGCTAATATTTTAAGATGTTCTCACTGCTGGACATTTATCTGGATGGAACAAGACACTGAAAACACTTTTCAGCTGTGCAAAATTCAAAGTGTTATGAATTTCTAGTCAGCACATTTGCTTAAATGCTAGATGTGATCCACTGGGAAGTTGGATAGTGAATTTTGCAACTTCACTCTCTGGGCCAGTAATCAAGGAGCCTCAATCTCCACCACTAACACCAATGAGGGACGTTCACTTGGAGCAAAAAGAGAAACGCAGTATTTTCAAATGTAGCTCTCTGCATCTATCACAATTTCCCTTAAAAGCACACCCAGTCCTGGGGCTGGACTTTCGCATCCAGGCACCAAATAAGACATCACCTTTCTCACTGCAGAGACCAGTGCTCTGTGCCACACACTCTGAGATTTGATTTACACATACACACACACCTGGGAAAGGCTGGCACAGACTCATCAGCTATGCCCAGGCTATAAGGTAGTTCAACTGCCACCAGCCAGCTACTCTAAGGTATCCAATTACACTGGCTGAAATTATTACGAATACCAATGGTAATATTGACCAAACAGCAAGACTTTAAGGAGCAGCCACAGTGTCACCAAATAAATATAAGTGCTATCAAAGGTTAAAATACTCTTTTAAAAAGACCAGCCATAATGAAACTTTAAATATACTTAATACATAATAAAAGAACATGAAAATACTGAATATCTTTTTACAATAAACGCCAGACTTTGAATCACAGGAAATATTACAAGTACCACAGATGGAAAGTTTCACACAGATGCAGGAAAAAAAAACAATACCTACATAATCTCTCCATATTTTCCTCACTGATTAAAGAATTACTGTTCCCTAGTTAGGTTACGTACTACAGCAAGGCAAGATGATGTGGGTGAGTGGTCTTGTCAGTTCCAAAACAAAATTAAGTGCCACTCACATCTTTTACTAACGTCTAAATTAATTTCAGTGCTGGCTATAGAATGACATCACATCTGGTCACCTAACTCTGGCTCCCATACTACCCCCTTTACTAGAAACAGAACCAGAATCTAGCACACACATCACAATACACACCGACCTTTGCCAAGATGTGCTACACCATCGGGAAGTTGTAGAACAATTTAAACACTTGCACTCTTCATACAGAGTTACAAAGTCAGGCTTCTCATAGACATTTCCTCTCTGGCTGCAGTCAGAACTGTAAGATACAATCTTTATGGCCTAAACCAGGTAATTTAAGTTCAGACTATTTTTCAAAGTTAGCTGGACTGAGATCAACTTCTTCTCTTCCAGTATCCTCTGTTACAATATATTCATTTCGACAATTACAATACAGTCTGACATACAGGTATATTTTTTGTCTTGCAGGACCCACTGTTGGTACATTTTTTAACACAAGCAATGTTACAAATACATTTTCAACACAAGCACCTGTACAAATCAGTTTGATATACAAATGACATATCATTCTTTACAAAACTACAGTTAGATATTCTGGCATATGTTACACATCCACTGCCTTACTTCTGGAATAACTGGCACTACCTCACATCATCACATCTCTTCCCCCCTTTGAAGACTGAAGCTAGTTTCTCAAGTGACCCAGGAGAAACACTGCTTGAGAAGAATGAGCCTGTCCGGGAACACATTAACTCATACCTTGTATTGAGAACCCATCTGCACTGCCATTGCTGACTTCACTACGGTGCTGCACTGTCATATCATATGCCTGCAACTCTATGCTCCACCTTAGTAACTTGGCATTTTGCTGGCTGGCTTGATGTAGCCATAGACACACCTCAAACTCCCCCTGCCACCTAATGCAAATAATCAGCACTAGAGCTTCCCTATGATGGTAAAGTTTCACCATGTTAACATGGTAAAGTTTGTGCCCCTGCCTCCTGCACAGCAGCTCTGCCATGTAGTTATCACTGACCTTCCTTACCACTTTGAAGGGTCCTTCACAAGCTGCATGCAGTTTACTATGTCTGACAGGAATAAGCACCATAACATGCTGTCCCACAGCATACTCTCAGGCTCAAGCATTCATGTCATTCCAGACCTTTTTCAGTGGTTGGGCTCCTGCCAGGTTCTCCTGGGCCAAGCCCATGAGCTCCTTAAGCCTTGTCCTGAGATTTAGGACATATGTCACAACAGACTCCTTATGGGATTCACACACACCCAACCACTCCCCAGGAATCAGATATGAAGGTCCCCTCATTCTATGCCCAAACAGCAACCCTAAGGGTGAAAAAGCTGTGGATTCCTGGGGTACTCCTCTGTATGCAAACAGCAGATGGGGTAATATTTGCCCTACTCTCTCAAACTGGTCTGCAAATGTCCGCAGCATGCTCTTTAGTGACAAGTTTAACCTCAAACAAGGCCATTAGACTGGAAGTAATAGGGGATGGGTCTTTAGGTGCTTCACCCCACAGCGCTCCCACAGACAAGCCAGCAGGTTTGACATGAAATTGGCACCTCTGTCAGTCAGTATTTCTCTCGGGAAACCTATCTTGCTGAAAATATTTAACAAAGCATTTGACACCCCTCTCTGCCTCGATGGAGGACCGAGCCATCGCCTCAGGATATCTAGTAGCAAAATCTATCACCAGGACATACTTCTTCCCTGTCGAACTTGGGGTACTCAGAGGCCCCACAATCTCCATAGCTACCCTCTGAAATGGCTTCTCAATCACAGGTTAAGGCATCAAAGGAGGTTTGACAGTCTCCTGCTTTGCCTACTTTTTGGCACTGCTCACAGGTCCTGCAGTACCCGGTTACATTCCTTGCAATCCCAGGCCAGTTAAAGTTCTGCAAAATAAATCTCTTGGTAAGCTTTATGCCCATATGACCTGCAAAAGAAATCTCATATGCTATGCCTAGAAGTGCCAGACAGTAGGCTCTGGGCACTACCAACTGCTGTATTATCTCAACCTCTAGCCCTCCCCCTCAGGGCTCCACTCTTTATACATTAACCTTTTGTTCAAGTATACAGACTCTCCTTTTCATTGAGAATCGGGTGCCTTACTCAAGCCTTGTAATGTAAGGTCCAAGAGCTGAATCTGTCCCAATTCTACCTTTGTGACTTCTCAGCACTCCTTCCACAGGAACCCTGGTATCCTTTGACAGTGGTGCCTCAATGTCAACCTGGGAACTACCACTCAACTCTGCCGTAGCAGTCACTTTGTACAAGACAATACCAGTAACTATATCAGAAGCAGCGGCTCACCTTCAGGCTCATGGCTAAAAGGTAGATCCCTCCCTTAAATAGCCAACTCATCAGCCCTGGCTTCAGATGTGAGGTTGGTCTGGGTCTGCCCCAGGCTACCAGACCCACATATGCCTGTCTAGAAGACTAACTGTGCGTAACTGCATGCACATAAAAGTACTGCATTATCAAAATCATTCCCTATCAAGACATCTGCAGGGATATCCTCAAACACATCCTGGATCCTCAAATGTTCTACACTTCACCTACTCCTGATGGACTACTATCACAACCCTGCTGTGGGGCACAGGTTGCCCTATCTTTACACTGGAATCTGACTGCCACAAGTCTGTCACCAACTCTGATGATATCCCTCACTAACTTCTGAAGCTCGTCTCACCACAACTCCCACACCACTTCTAGCCTGTCCTCCTCCACAGTAGTAGACTATGGATCCCAAGCCAAGTGTCTTTGCTACACTACCCTTTCTTGTCTTTTGGATACATAGTATGACCAGCCTCCTCCATAGCATCATATCATCCACTTCCAAACTGTGTCCTGTCAGTGAACCTACATCAGGTTCATGTCTGGCAGGTTGACTTTTTCTCCAGCTTTTGCTCAGCAGAGCTATCACAGGTAACCCAGGCTGAACATCTGGACACGAGAGACAGCTTACTGATCCAGGGCTGCTGGACTTTATGGTGGGGGCACATTGGCTAATAGGGGCACATACATCCCTACCACCATTAGCAAGGGTCCCTGGCACAGGTCGGAAAAAGCAGTGTCCTCAACACACTTATCACCAGCAAATACCCATGTCCATTTGGCAATATTTGTAAACATGACAAAAAAAACAAGGCACAAGATTCCTTTACGAAGCAAAAACCAAGACACCAGGCAAAGTAAGGTAATAAGCGCTTTCATTCCCTATATTCACAAAAACAAAATGGAACTTCATCAGATAGAATGATCTTGCCCATTTCCTCTTTTTATACAACTCCCAAAAACTGTATAGACCAATTAAAACAGTCGCATTTACATTATTAACAATCCTAAAAGTATCACAAATCCCCACAAAACAAAACATTGTTCAACACTTTCATAAAATCTCCATTAATGCTTAATTTTTTTGTGTCTTTCGGCTTTTCCTGGTTAGGGGTCGCCACAGCGGAACTCCGGTCTGCTAATGATTGGCAGTTGATTTTTACGCACCAGCTTGCCAGGCCTGACGCACAACCTTCAACGAAGGTACGCCCATTCACGCAGGTCTCCATGCAGAAGACGCTCTAGCTGAGAATCGAACCGGACAGCGTCTTACTGAGAGGCGACAACGCTACCACAGCGGGATTCCATTAATGCTTAATGCAGGAGTTAAATATACTTATGAAAGTTCTGATTTTTGCTTCATAAAGGAATCTTGTGCCTTGTTTTTATTGTTGTGTCATTACAGCATTTTTATTGATTTGTAAACATGACTGAATCACCTAGAGCCATATTTTACACTGTCTTGTGGCTAGCTCTGCCATGACGTGCAGTCTGTGATCCATGTTCTCCTGTCTTGAGGACACTGTGTATGAGTAGATGCCCAAAGCAGTTGGTCTATACAACTATTCCCCATACAGGACACCATAAAGACTCTGTGCTGCTGCCCACAGCTACATTCATTGGTGAGTTTGACATGGAAACACTCAGCATTGTTTTTCAGAGGTGGGATGAACCCTACAGAGACACAGGGAAAACATGCAAACTCCAAACAGGCACTGGCCGGAGGGCATGCTCGAACCTTGTACCTTCTGCATGGTAGGCAAAGACCTTAACCATTATGCCAACTAGCAAACTTTATACAAAAACAATGTGATGAGAAGCACAGGATGCCTCTATCACAGCAGGAGGGTCTGTTGGCCATCTGGTGCCAGGCAGACATGCACTGGATCCCCCTAGAAGGACACAAGTGAACAAGCCAGCCATTATATCCATTTTGCTTTCCTTTAGGCAACACTCTTGGTGAGGGAAGAATGCCACTCATCATTAGTGATTTACCTTCCAAAGAGACATAGGTTGCACACTCAGTTCTGTCAGACTGCAGTTCCATTAAGTCTTCCCCCTATAGCACACCATTCCGAGTCTGTACTGCTGCCCACACCTCCATTCATTGGTGAGATAGAGATGGAAACACTCAATGTTTTCAGAGGTGGGAAATATGGCTCTAGATGATTCGGTCATGTTTACCAATGTCACCAAATGGGCATTGGTATTTGCTGGTGAAAAGTATGTTGAGAATCTGGCCTACTCTGATCTATGTCTGGGACCATGCTAACAGTGGGAGGGATGTATGTGCCCATCATAAAGCCCAGCAGCCCTGAGTCAATAAGCTACTGGCCGATCAGTATCCAGTTGGAGAGGATGAATGACCTCAGGCCCCCTTGTCTTGATGGAGATGCAGAGTGAAAGGACTGAGCTTGCAACGTATGTCCGAGGAAGTTAAATCACTAATGATGAGCATCATTCTTCCCTCACCAGGAGCATATCACTGCAACTAATTATGCTGAAGTTGTCGAAACACTCCTACCCACGTCCGTCAGGCAACCACCTTGAAACCCTCAGCAACCTCAGGATACGCTAGTATCGAAAGTCACACATCTCTTCAGGGACTCGTCAGAACTGAAACTCTGAGTCACTATAGTCACATAAGCCTGACAAGTTGTAAAAAACTTGTTACAGATATTTCACTGTTAGACAAACTAATGACACTTCAGACTGGATAAGCAGAGGGTTACAATAATCTGTATCTTATTTTGTAGGACCAGGGATGTTACAAGGGCCACGGTGACCTTTCACACTCCTAAATAAGAGCACAATCTTTCTGTAACGCATGGACAGAATAAATGACCTTAGGCCCCCGCCTGCCTTGATGGAGATGCAATGTGACAGAATTGAGCTTGCAATACGGCTCTGAGGAAGGCAAATCACTAATGAGGAGTCCATTCTTCCTTCACCAAGAGTGATGCTTAAAGGAAAACAAAATGGGTACAATGGCTGGCTTAACTTGTGCCCTTTTAGGGGATCCAGTGCATGTCTGTCTAGCATCTGATGGCTAACAGACCCTCCAGCTTTGCTACAGGCTTCCTGTGCTTCTCATTTCCTGACTTTTGTATAATGGCTAAAATTTCTGCTAGCTCAGACTGACCCCGCCCAAATGAATCCATTAAACCTCATTGATCTCACCTTTATCAAGTGCTCCCTTTATTACACCTAAATGTCACCGCTTACCTGGTTAAATAAGATCACAAAGCTGTACATTTCACCCTTTGTAAAAGCTTCCCTCCTACAAAAATCTCATCCAAATCCATTGAACTACTACTTGCTGATACTCTGAACAAAGTAACTGGCACATCCTGCCAAATAAACCAATTTATGATGTCACCATTGCTTCTGCATGTGTACTTTTAATAAATGTACAGGGGATGCTGCTCCCAGAAACTACAAGAACTGTGATACAGCCAAAAGTACACATACAGAAGGCGTCCCACATAAATTAGTTCTACAAAAAAGAAAATTCTCATGACAATCTGTAAAAATAAAATCCTTGCTTTCCTCACTATAAATTTAATTTAAAAGTATTAATAAAGACCATTAAGTGTACAAACAGACTGCAAAGCAATTTATGAACTCAAGAGTAGCTAAGAATAACCACAAGGCCATCTTCAACTACTTTGGGAAACATGGAAGTAATACTCAATCCTGTTCTCAACTCACCTACAACAGCATACTCAGACTAGAAAATCATAACCAATAACCTACCTGACAAATGTAGCTTCAGTTTTATACTGCCAACAGACATCAATGCCCATCTATATTTCTTCCCTTATTATCTTTCTTAAAATCATCAGGGATGAAAAGTAAATCAGCACAAGTTCCACAGGCCTCAACAATATTCCACGATGTGCGCTTGGCCAGCTGTCAAGTACCACATAACCCAATCCCTTAGAAATCTCTTCAACCTTAATCTCCCCACAGTCTATGCACCTTACAATTAGGGAAAACTAACCCCAACCAGTACATTCAGCCCTATTAGTCATACTAGCATTATCTGTAAAGCAATGGAAAGGTATTAGTTTCACGATAACTACCACTGTGAAGGCTGCCAGCCCAGCCAGCTGGAATTTTGTAAATAATTCTATGTCATTTGTGAATAGTAATATGTTATCTGCATATTAAACTACCGGTGCAGAAGTGTGTGTTGAACTGTATGTTATGTGCTGAGCTTCAAGAATGTAACCACAGTGTACCCTGCTGGAAAAGAGCAGAAATGTGTATAAACTATATGCCTATGCAAATATATGTTTTTATGGTAAAGGCTGGAACATACAGAGTTAACCTGTAAACACTCAAGAAAAGCAAAGAGTTTTACGATGGTGTTTATCTCAGCTAGGAGACAGAATGTCTACAGCAAGTAGTCCTTTCTATTATCTGGCAACGTAAATAATTACAGGTTTCAAATGTAAAGTATTTAACTTTTATGACTTCCAGTTCTAAGTAAACTTTTGAGAGAAGTATTTTTTGACACAGAGGTGCTAAGTTTCTTTTAGCCTGGGAACTGAAGGCAGAGGTAACAAAGAATGATGTAGTCAGATAACCCAGCAGTAATGTTTGATTATACTTTAAGAACTATCTCAGAGAGTGAGTCTCTGCATTTTATATCTTGTCTTTGGACCTGAAACATCCATCTTCAGCATTTCTCATCTGCATTTGCCTTGCTCTGTAAGTAAGATTTAGGTTCATAGGTTCATACTAGGCTATCTGCCCTAGGACATTTATAAGCCTAGCCAGAGTGTGTTTGGCTTTGGTCACCCTTTTAGATTAGTTGACTGTGCCTCTGTATAGTAGGTCAGAGAAGGTAGCCCTTTTAAGGTTAGGTTACTGTACCTCTGTCAAGCAAAACCACCGAAGGTAAGACACCCTTGATCACTATAAGTAAAAAACTAAGAGCTCTCATAAAATCATCCAAAGCAAATTTTGAGAGAAAAATAGCTAAAGACTCAAAAGACAATCATAAGGCCTTCTTTAGCTATGTTAGAAACCTGGGAGGAAACTCCCAGATATGCTCAGAACTAGTTCAAAATGATGTGAAGATTACTGATCCTACAGACATTGCCAACATACTGGCTGACAGGTTCAGTGCAAACTTCTCCCCTCCCCAAAAGGAGATATCTATACCAAGCGATTGCAGCCCCCAAACATCTCCAACGCCCATGAGAACTGCTCTCTCCAAAGCAAAAACACAGCATCCATGGGACCTGATGGTGTCCCGGCTGTGTGCTCCACGAACTCAACGAGGAATTAAACCCACAGCTAGGACAGCTGTTTAATCATAGTCTTACCTCTGGATCAGGGGTGGCGCACTGCAACTGTGGTCCCACTTCACAAAGGCGGTGCCTCCACCGACCCTGGAAATTACCGCCCATTAGCTTGACAAGCCTTATCTGCAAAGCCATGGAGAGGATCATAATGGACCTCATAAATAAAGACATAGGAATTTGCAGACTTTGAATCCATCCCAGTTTGGCTTTGTCAAAGGCAGATCATGCCTTCTAGACTTGGTTGACTTTTTGCAAACAGTCACCAAAGCCATTGATGAGGAAAGGCAGTCCATACAGCCTACCTCGATCTGGCGAAGGCCTTGATACAATACCCCACTGGGTATCATTGAAAAACTCATCAGCTTAAATGTTAACCCATACATCACAAGATGGGTTGCAAACTGGCTGAGTGACAGAACCCACAGGGTCAGAGTTGCTGCCGCCATGTCAGACTCAAAGCCTGTCACAAGTGGTGTACCACAGGGCTCAGTCCTGGGCCCACTCTTGTTTGGCATCTACTTTTCCAGTACAAGCAAACACAGGAGGGTTATGGCTGACAAAGTTTGCAGATGACTGCAAACCGGCGCCCATAGAAAACACATCTGACACAGATATCCTTCAGAAGGGTCTCACAGAAGCGGATAACTGGTGCCAGAGCCATGGCCTAAAGTTAAATGCCAAAAATGCATAGTCATACCCTTAAACAAGGTTACCCCTAGCTACCAAATAGGTGGCAATCCACTGAGCACAGAAGAAGTTATCAGGGACCTGGGGACCCAGGTTGATTGTAGTCTGTCATTCGACACCCATGTAGCTAAAGTAGTTAGGAAGACCTTCTACATTGCCCACCTTATCATGAAGGGATTCTCATCTAGATCAAGGAGGTCATAGTCTCCCTATACTCATCACTCATCAGACCAATGATTGAGTACAATGCCCCATTGAATGCATCTGACCCGACACTTGCAGCAGCTGGAGAGGCCACAAAGTTCGTCACCAAAAGGATAAACAGACTCATACATCTGTCCTCTCCTGCCCGTCTGAAAGACCTCCCGCTCTAATCACTGGGTTACGGCTAGCTCAGAGGTGACCTTTGCCTAACATACAAGGCCATGTCAAACCCAGATTTGATGAATATGCTTCACCTCAAAAATCTAGATCCGTCAGAGCCACAGGAGACCTTAAACCTCGACACGGCTATTAATAGGACGTGCTGGAGGGATAGATTCATCACCCAAAGACTCCCTATGCTGTGGAATAAAATCCCGGTATATGTGAGGCAGAGCACCTCGCTGGCCTTGTTCAAGAGAAATCTTGACCAATGGATGGGAGATCGCAGATATACCCCAGGGATTACCTCAGTGTCACTGCTCAACAGAGGCACAGCAAAATAATGGGTATAGTTCCCCATACTAAAGGGGTGGCGTAAGCCACAAAACTATGGGCTAGGCTTGTAAATGCCCTCGGGCAGATAGCCTAGTATGAACCTATGAACCTATGAAGAGATCCCAGAGGTAAACGTACGATCTCCCATCCACTCGTCAAGTTTTCTCTTGAAGAGGGTCAGTGAGGGGCTCTGCCTAACATGGCTTAGGATTTTGTTCCAGAGTGAGGGGAGCCTCTGGGATATGAATCTGTCCCTCCAGCATGTCTTATTTATTTCTGTGCTGAGGTTCAAGTTCCTGGAGCGTGTAGCTCTAAAGGATTTGGATTTCCTGAGGTGGAGCACGTCCATTAATTCTGGGTTGGACATGGCTTTAGAAGTCAGACAGAGATCGCCACTGAGTAGGCGGTACGCAACTGAGTAGAGCTTGGAGTTTCTTTAGACAAACTGCATAGGGCATCTGTTTGAGTCCCTTGATCCTCTTGGTGAGGTACTTTTGGGGTCTTTCCAGTTGCTGCAGGTGTCGGGCAATGTACATCCCAAATGGGACATTGTATTCAATTATGGGCCTGATAAGTGATGAGTAGAGGGGCACAATGACCTCTCTTGATCTAGATGTGAACCCTTTCATGATAAGGTGGGCTATATAGAAGGTCTTTCTAACCACTCTGGCAACGTGATTATCAAAGGAGAGATTGCTATCTACTTGGGTCACCAAGTCCCTAATTACGTCTTCCGTACTTAATGGATTACCACCTATGTGGTAATTTGTGGGCACTTTGTTTTTCCCAAAGGGGATGACTATGCACTTTTTGGCATTTAGCTTTAGGCCATGGCTCTGGTACCAGTTATCTGTCTCTGTAATTCCCTTTTGGAGGATGCTTGTGTCAGCTGGAGAGTCTATTATGGCACCCAGTTTGCAGTCATCTGCGAACTTGGTCAGCCATAGTCCACCAGTGTTAGCCTGTACCTTGGAGAAATATATACCGAACAAGAGAGGTCCCAAGACTGAGCCTTGTGGGACGCCACTTGTAACTGGTTTAGAGTCTGACATGGCACCTGCTATTCTGACCATGTGGGTTCTAGCCCTGAGCCAGTTTGCAACCCATCTTGTGACATAGGGGTTATTTAAACTGGTGAGCTTATTTATGAGGCCCGAGTGGGGTATTGTGTCGAAGGCTTTTGCGAGGTCCAGGTAAGCTGTGTGGACTACCTTCCCTTCATCTATGGCTTTGGTAACTGCTTCAAAGTCGTCGAACAGGTTCAAGAGGCAAGATCTGCCCTTAACAAATCCGAATTGGGTAGGATTCAGTGTCTGGAGGTTCCCAATGTCTTTGTTTACGATTTCCATGATGATACGCTCCATAGCTTTGCAGACAAGGCTAGTCAGGCTTATAGGGCGATAGTTTCCAGGGTCCGTTGTGGCACCACCTTTGTGGAGTGGGACCACTGTTGCTGTACACCATTCCTTGGGTACATATCCTGCAGTAAGGCTGAGATTGAACAGTGACTTTATAGGAGGGTTTAGTTCTTCTTGGAGCTTGTGTAAGACGCAGCCCGGGACACCGTCTGGTCCCACTGATGCTGTGTTTTTTGCTTTGGAGAGGGAAGCTCTCTCACCTGCGCATCTGTGATCTCAGGAAGGCTACACTCTGTTGGGATAGACATTTGCTCTTTTGGTGGGGGGGGGGGGGAGTATGCACTGAACCTTTCTGCCAGGATGTTGGCAATGTCTGTGGGTTCAGTGTATTTTTTGTCATTTTGCACTAACTCAGAGCATATCTGGGAGTTGTCTCCCAGGTTCCTGACATAACTAAAGAAGGCCTTCTGATTATCTTTAGTGTCTTGTGCAATTTTTCTTTCGAAGCTGGCCTTAGATGATTTTATGAGGGATCATAGTTTCTTGCTAGTACTGATCAGAGATGCCTTCCCTTTTTGGGATTTTGCTCTACCATGTAGTAGCGTTCTCTGTCTGTTGAATAGCTTATTTATGGCCGGGGTCCACCAGACACGTCTCCTACCTTTGGAGGAGTGAGTCTTGGTTTTATTTGGGATAGCACACTCCACGCATTCCTGTAGGTGTCCATAAAATGCTTTTGTAAAGGATTCTGCAGTTTGGGCCATATTTTCCACTGGCCCGGGGGCTTTGAAGGATTCCACCTCGGTTTTGAGAAGTGTGAAGTTTGCTTTTGAGAAGTTCTTCACTGTGGTTTCCTTGGCTAGGGGTGGGGACGGAATATGGATGTCCAGTGAGATTAGTTTATGGTCTGATCTTACCAATGAGGGGTATACCTCTGGTGTGGAACATAGAGACCCCATGTTGATGATGACCAGATCCAATATGTTTTCCCCACTTGTGGGAGTGGTGACCAGTTGTTCCACAGCATTTGAGTTTATAAATTCTAGGAACCGTTGGGCGAGGGTGTTTGGGCTTGAGTAGTTTTTCCAATCAATGTTTGGGTAGTTGAAGTCACCCAATATAATGGTGTTTGGAGAGACCTTCATATTCTCCAGTGTTCTCAGGAAAGCAGAGTGGGGTTCCTGTGTTTGGGAGGGTGGTCTGTAGCAGGCTACAAACTGAAAGCCAGTTTTGCACACTGTTAGTTGCACATGGATGGTCTCCGATGCTTCGTGCAGTGCCACTAACCTGGAGATGTGGGTATCTTTGATAAATATGGATACCCCCCTCCTTTTGTGGTTCGGTCTGAGTTTTGGGGCCGAAAAGTATGGTATGAAGTATAACCTGTTAGTGCTAGGGTGCTCTTGGGAGCCTTGAACCAGGTTTCTGTTATTGCACAGATGTCGATATTCTCCATACTGAGGAGAGTCTCGAGTGTGTGCATCTTGAGGTTTAGACTTTTGGCATTGAGCAGCATTACCCTTAGTTTTCTTTGTGCTGTCTATGGAGGTGGGTTTGTCTTTTGAGCCTTGCCTAAAAAAGGCACTATGGGGGAGGCAAGAGCCTTTGCCAGTATTCAAAAACCCAGGGGTGACAGGTGCAAGCCGTCCCTAGCGAAGCAACGTGGCTTGTCGAGCATGTCATCCCAGGCTGACAGACACTGGATCCCCTTTGAATGACACCAATACTTTCGCCAATTGTTAAAACTGATCATCTTGTCTTTATACTGTGGCATCATTCTTGGTGAGGGCAAGATGCTACTTAAGGTCAGGGTCATACCGGCCTGGGCTACATGATCAGAGAGCTCCTCTATGTCTCTCTTCATGTAGTCCAGAGAGGTACGTCTCAGGTCATTCACACCAGCATGGACAATGACGGCGTCATATTTGTACTTGCTTTGGAGTGACCTGAGTGCTTGTGTTATGTGGCGGATCCTGGCACCCGACAGGCAGCTTACAGTGACTTTCTCCTTGTTCAGTCTGGTGAGTGGGACGTCAGTGTGTCTGACAATAGAGTCGCCTATTACAAGTGTATTAGGTGTGTTGTTTAGCCTTAAGGGCTGTGACTGTGTGGCACACTGACTTTGTGAGCTATGTGCTACGTGGGTATTGTTTCGTGGTAGGGGTTGCTTGGATGTCTGCTTTGGAGGTCTCCGCTGCTTAGGCAGATTTTTATTTAGAGCCTCAGAGTATGTTTTTGTGTGTTTATGTGTTTGGTTTGCTGATGTGATAAGTCTAAGTGAGACTGGATTTGTGGTGTGTGTGGTTACCTTCGCCTCCTGACTGGCTGTGCCAATACTGGGTTGAGAGAGCTCAGCCTCCAGTTTGGCTATATAGTTGCTTCACTCACATATATTTGAGCTTGTTGGGAGGAGGAGAGGGTGGTCTGTATACATAAGGCAGTTGTAACATTGCCTCAAGATTCCCAGATTCACCAGCTGGACTGGAGAGTAAACTCCAAACTGACCTTTGGACATTCCGGAATAGTATAGGGAACTACTTATTGACTGATCAGAAAGAACCAATAGGGAGAGCAAGTACTTAAAAGGAGAATAAGAGGGTGTAGTGCGTAAGTTTATTAGTGTTTACCTATAAGATTACGAGCAAGTGCAGGGCTTTAGAATGAAAATAGAGTGCTTATTTTGAGATTTAGAGCAGTTCTAAGGGAAAAAGTGAAGAGCAGACTTTCTGGAGCCGGGAATACTTTAAACCTGTTTAAGCGGCGCTGCCTGACGCTGCTCTGTGCGCAAGACCGCTCAAAGAGAGAGTTGCAGGGCTTTAAGAGAGAGACCAAGGAGTTTGGAATTGAACCAAAATGGCCAATAAAACTACAGTTTCTAGGCAGTAACCACTCCTACAGGGACAGGCAGGCTGCTCAGTGTTAACCACTGCCACTGGTGAACACAGAGACTTCCCTTTAGCCCAAGTAAGCACTGGCCTCCAAGAAACTTACAAACAGATCAGAACAGCAACTCTAACTGAACTTTCTTTTAAATTATAGATTTCTCTTAGAGATGGATAGGAATTTAACTTTAGTTTAAGATGTTTTCTGTATTTATGTGAGACTGCCCTGCAATGTTATTTTAAAATATTTCCTGTGATTCTGAACTCTGTTGTCACTGTATTGAGTTATTGAGTACAGTCTTATTCTTTTATTATTTATTACTAAATATATTTAAACTTTTTAATTGTGGCTGTTTGTTTAGAGATATTTAAGCTCTTAGCGTACTTGCATATGTATTCGGTGACACTGTATACGCCACTTCAACAGCCTTAAAATTCTTGGTCACACTTACCATTTGGATAATAGTAACATTACACAGTAGGAACACACTTTGTAAGGGCCTTACAGTAGCTGATAAGTAGTGGATGGTGGCAGCTGGTACTACCGTATAGTCTGGGCAGAAGGGGGCATAGCTAGTGAACCTGTGCCAGCCTTCCCCAGGAGTGTGTTTGTATACAAATCAAATCTCAGAGTGTGTGTGTGTGTGTGTGTGTGTGTGTGTGTGTGTGTGTGTGTGTGTGTGTGTGTGTGTGTGTGTGTCAGCTACATGGACAGGGACACTAAGCACTGGTAGGACAGACAGGGTGCTGGAGATTTTGGCTTGACCACTTGGCTAAGATCTGAACCCTATAGCTGTGCCAGTGGGAAGTCTTATTGGGGATCTGGAGAGAGAGAGAGGGAGAAACTAGACTGATTGTGATCTCTGTGTGCTCTTAAGGGAAACTGTACTTTACTGTGTGTGTACCTGTCATCCTCCCAATGTGCACATCCCCCACTGGTGGTAGTGGTGAGGATTGAGGCTCCTTGATTACTGGGCCAGTGCAGGGGTGTCACAACCATTACAAAGGCAACCTCCAAACCCTTGATCCTAATCCATCTGGATTTGTTAACAGCAGGTAATCTCTATGCAAACTAGTTGACTTGTTTGACAAGCTCACAGAAGCCATGAACCACAAAGAATTACTGAAAATCAAGTTGTTAGGATTATGAAAGAGTCTCCAACACAACAGTCAAGGAAGTTGAAGTAAGAAAATCAGATACAGTAGTCAAAGAAAAAGACAAAAATAACTATTAAAACAGCTAAACCTAGTGATTACGGTGGCCTATGTTCTGAGGCAGAAAATCATAAGGTATGATAATATACAAACACAATTTACAGCAATATGGTATAAAGATACCCAGACCGTTCTAACTATAGTAGGAGCAACAGGACTAATGAATCTACAATCATACTTAAATATGCTACCAATACACGTGAACCACATATGAACTGTAGGAGGAGGCAATTCTGGGTTACTTTGCGGCTGCTGAAAAGGGCTCTCTTAGCAAACATCAAAGATGGAAGCAATCTTAATTTCCTAATGAATGGAGTCAGTCCTGTCATGGTATTAAGGACTTGAAACTTTTGTAATAAATAAAAAAGGGAGCAGCCATAGAAAAGAGTTACACTGATCACACCGCTTATCTTTTCCTTGTCAAGGCATTTGACACCATTCCCCACAGAGGTATCACAAACTCTCTCAACATTAACCTTACACTGCCCGCTGGTTATCAAACTGGCTTACTGAAAATATATTGTTATGGTAGGGGCATCTCCTCTAGCTGCAGAGATTTCATTAAAACTATTCCATAACGCTCAGCCTTGGATCATTTATCATTTGGTATTTGCTTCTCGCAAGTGAAATCAGGCAGTCTAAGCCTTCAATTAACCAACTTTGCAGATGACTGCAAATTAGGAACAGTTGTCAATTTCTTACATTTATTTAATTTATTTATTTGACATTTGTTGACCGGGTTGGTCCCTCTGGGATGAGGCCCTTTTTCAGTGGAGACCCGCAGAGAAAATCTCCATAGTTACAAACATATGCAAGTACACAAATAAGATACAAAACAATGTAATGCGAGTCCACAATACAAAAAACTGATTACAGATTATATACAATGCTGGCTAACTACGTATATTATAGTAGGTAAACTGGAAAAGAAAATATTTACAGTAAAGAGAAAACAAAATAATATGGAAGTTTTTTAGTAGCAGTAAGAAGAGATTAAAGTGCAGAAGTGGTTTCTGAATATTCTACTGGTGAGGAGATTGTAACAGTACAAGGAAAGTGTAGGGGTTGATCGTAGGGAAGGCTTTTGCAGAGAAAAAGGGTGAGAGAGTTAGGATGGTGGTAGGGTTAGGTACTTGTAGGAGAAAGAAGTGACTGGTTGGTCTGGAGAGTGGTTAGTCAGGAGGCTAACAGAGGTATAGTTTATTTACACTAAGGTGATTTCTCACCGTCTTTCTCTATAGCAGTTTGGATCTAGTGTTTCGGATGTCAAGTGGGAGTTTATTCCAGTGTTTGGCAGGGTAATAGCTATACATGTTTTTTTCCTATGTTGAGCTTGAGTTTGGTTATGGGCAGGAGGTGTTGGTCAGAGCTCTGGAGTGTTCTAGCTGGGGTGCAGGATGAGAAGATGGGTAATATGGTGGGGCAAAAGGTGGGATGGAATAGGACAGCTTATTTGGAGCTGGGAAAAAATAAGGTTGTGAGGGAATTCTAACCATTTCAGTTTTTGTAGTGCTGGACAGTGGTGAGAGGAGCATGGTAGTTCAGCAGCAAATTTCGCTACTTTGTTATAGGTGGATTCAAGTTTGGATATAAGAGAGGTCTGCAGGTTGGTGAGAATCTGAGAGCCATAGAGAATGGTTGGTAGAAGGTAGGCATGTGATAGAGCAACTTCTGCTTGAGTAGAGAGAAAGTTTTTGTTTTTATAAAGAGGACCTAGTTTTTGGTGGGTTTTCTTGATGTTATTTAGTACATGCTGATCAAATGTTAGCTGGTCGTCAATGATGAGCCCAAGAAGTTTAGTGTGATTACCCACTATGATAGGTGTGTTGTTGTGGGAGGCGATGGAGAAGTTTGGTTTTAGGTGGGTCATTGTTTTATGTAGAAAGAGGAGGAGTTTGATCTTTTTTGGATTTAAGATTAGATGGTTATGGTTGAGCCAGTTCTTGATAGACAAGGATTCCTGAGTTTTAGTATGGAGTTTGGGAAGTGTGTCAGCAATGGTGATGACTTTGGAGTCATCAGCATATTGCATTAGAGAGGAGTGTGGGGTGGAGCTTGATAACGGATTGGTAAAAATGTTGAAAAGCAGTGGTCCTAGAATAGATCCTTGGGGTACTCCCAAATGTTGACAAGCAGTCAGTGGTCCTAGAATAGATCCTTGGGGTTCTCCCATCAGCACTGGAAGTTCTGGGGAGATGGCTGAACCCCATTTGATGGACTGGGAGCAGTTGCTAAGATAACTAGTGAACCAGAAGATAGTGGCAGGGGATAGGTTTAATTGGGAGAGTTTCTCTAAGAGTAATGGATGGTGGACAGTATCAAATGCTTTTGATAGGTCAAGAAAGAGACCAGAGGCAGTTTATTCTGGTCTCTAGCTTGACAATAGTGTTTAGGAAGGAGATGAGAGCTGTACAGGTGCTATGGCCAGGGTGAAAATCGTGTTGGGTGGGGTTAATTAAGTTCTCTTTAATGAGGTGCTGGAGAATTTGTGTACACATTTTTCCAAGATCTTGGGGAGGGGAGATAGTATTGCGATGGCCTATAGTTAGTTCAGTGGAGCTACCTCCCTTGTGGATAGGAATAGTGTAAAACTTCTTCCAGATGACTGGGAGTGTAGCTTCAGTAATAGATCTGTTAATGAGGATAGAGATGGATAAGGCTAAGGAGTTAGTATCTAGTTGGAGAAAGAGTGGAGGGAGACTATCTACTGAGGGAGAGCAAGGTTTGAGCTTAAGGAGCAGCGATTTTATGTAAGAGGTGGATAGTGTTTGTAGACTGAATGCAGAAGAGGGGTACGGCTGATTAGGAGGGGAGGTGGGTGGGGTGGTGTTGACGTTGGAGTGATTAATAAGTTTGCTGATTGACTCTATTAAGTACGAGTTGAAGTTAGTAGCAGCTGGAGAGGAGTGAGTGTGGGGTTGGGTGGGGGGTGGATGGGTTTCCTGGATGTAGGATATGATTAACTGTATGCCAGAATTTTTGGAGGTTATATAGTTGTGTTTTGGGGGGGTTAGTATAGTAATGCTTTTTGTCGTCTTTATTTGATAAGGAGTTGTCTGTATTGTTGTAGGTGAATGGGCAAGTTGGCTTTGATCCAGAGTTTCCATTGTGTGTCTCTCAGTACCATTATTGAGAGTGGAGGGAGTAAGCTAGGGTGACACAGTGGACTTTATCCTGATCTTACATAAGGGGGCCAGGGAGTTTAAAATGTTGAGGAATGTGTTGTTAAATTCCATGACGGTTTCCTCGAGAGGTAATTGTTTGAGAAAGGTCTAGTCAATAAGAGAGAGTTGACAGTTGAGTACATTTGGGTCAAAGTTTTTTACCTTACAGCAAGTTTTAAATATATGGGGTTTGAGTGTGTGTGGATTAAAGTGGAGGACTTTGGTAGGAGAGTGGTCACTATGGGTTTCAAGGAAGCGATATTTGTGGAGATGGGATACAAGGATCCTGTAAAGTATGGAAGAGTGGCTAGTGGATTTGGTGCAATAGGTTGGAGTTGTGACTAATTGGAAGAAATCATGCAGGTTAATGGAGGTAGAGGGGGATAACGTTGTGAGTGTGAACCAGTTGATGTTGACATCTCCCATGATTATAATCTCATTGTGGAGGTCTGAGGAGAGAGAGTGGAAAGTAAACTGTCCAGTACAGTGAGGTTGTTGCTGGGTGAGATGTAGACAGCAGCACTGTAAAGAGAGTTGTGGGGGTTTATTCTACAGTTGGCAATTAGGAGTTCAGCAGGGGAAATGGGGGAGGTACTGGAGTTACTGTGAGGTTATCTCTGTACACGATTGCAACACCACCTCCTTTTTCTTTTTGTTCTATCTAGTCTTAGGATGTTATAACCAGGAGGGAGGATGTCCCTATCGGGGATGTGAGGGTTTAAACAAGTCTCACTAAGGGTTATTATATCTGGAGAGTGGCGTGAGATCCAAGAATGAAATTCAGTAATTTTATTTACTATGCTTCTCAGGCTGATTGAGTAAAAGGATGTGTTTTGGTGGGATATCAGGGTTGGGGGTGGTGGTAAGTTTGAGGGTACTATCTGAGGATGCTGGTAGAGCTGGGCCAGGATTGGGATGTATGTCGCCTGCCAGTAAAAGGGAGAGATACACATTCTCAAACAGGGCCTGCATCCAATCAACAGCTAGTTTGTTAGTCATGGTGTAGATCAGAGTGCATGTCCTGTGTCTGTAAGAAGCATCACAAAGACTGTACATGCACGTATAAATTCCAGACACATGCAATCCCGAGTGCCATTTTGAAAGAGCAAGCAGAGCTTGAGCATGCATGATCACAGCTGTTAAGTCTGTATACAAGTTACTTTAGTTAAAGTCAGTAAACTTCTATAGTAAAGTGTTTGTATAAGATGCAGCTGCTCAAAAAGAACTCATGAAGACTCTACTATTATGAACAAAATAGGAGCACGACTTGGTGTCAGAACCGGGATCGCAGAGAATAAAATTTGGAGCCATGAGGTGCACAGACAACAGTGAAGGTAAAACTAAGAGAAAAGAATATAAGATAATGAGAAGCACCACAAACTGTTTATTTGGAAAGAGACAAAATGCAGCATTACAAGGGCACAAACTGCATGATGCAAGCAGAAGGCACAAAAGATTTATTAGCTAAGAAAATGTTTAAAACAAAGGTATATGATGAAACCAGCGTGTTTAAAGCAAAACAGGCATATTTAAAGCAAAACGGGATGTTTAGAGTAAAATGAGCACAAGTGCTTTGCCCCCCCGCCACTGAAATGAAACTGATATATATGATGAATGTACTTTTTTTTCATAAGGCAATTTCCATGCTATACCATATCTAGCTGCTCTAGGAGAAAGAAGCAGTGTGAAACAGGAAGTAAGGCCTATACCATACAAGCTAAACACGCTTACTTTATAATCTAAACTAATCGGTTTAAAATAAAACAACTAGGTATTATCAGAAATAGGAGTGTCCAAATGATCTTATCAAATGCTCTGTGTTACCATACAGATGCATGCTGGCATGTCAGCATGAATCTTGTATTAACAGTCCTTGGTTCCTCAGAAGTGTGTTTTTTTTAGCAAGAAATGTTCTGTATTAAATTATAATGTATGACATGGGCTATCTTGCATTTCTATAAATGAAAATAAACCATATTGACACAATCTAAGTAGCAAACAGATTCATTAAGGGACAACAATGGGATTCTATTACTAAATGCTCAACTTCTCTGTCTTTTTTCTCCCTATTTACTGTCCCCCGCTATGAATAAACAAAAATAAACTCACTGCATCAACTCTTTCACCAAGTACTGATACACCATCTGCATATAAAGCTGACTGCTTCGGCTGTACTTGAGTAGCTTGCTTCTTTATGTGACCTTTCTTTACAACGATGTGAGGCTTATTTGATTTGCAAAACTCTTGAAAATTGTTCCACTTTTTACAATTGTGACATTGCTGACCAAATGCTAAGCATTTCTCTCTTTTCGAGTCCTGATTTGTACCACAATTGCGACAGTCGATAATAAAGCTAGATTTTGGTTTTGCTGATTCATGCTTGTACTGCACTGAGCTTTACTCCCTTCTTAGAACTTGCTGGAAAGCTACACGTCTTCTCAGGAAACCCTGTAGCTTCAATGTGCTTGGGCCTGCTTTTGTTTGCCACATGATGCATGCTATCTACATTTGCTCTGGAGCCTACTGAAACCATCCTCTTGTCACTCGCAAGCATACTTGTGCGTTTTTCTGTCACCTCTTGGATTTGACAAATTTCTGTGGCTTTGCTCAACATTAAGTCATTGTCATGAAGCAAAGTCTTCTCACAGCACTATTAGTACCACACGCAAGCCTCTACTTTATCAGCCCATCTTTAGTCACCAAACTGACACTTTTTAGCTTTGTTTCTTAGGTCAGTTATATAAGCTGCAAATGTTTCCCCTGGTTTCTGATGTCTTGTGTAAAACAGATGCCTCTCTAATGTAATATTTGTCTGGGGGTTACACATTTCTCTGAACTTGCACTTAAAACACTCTGGTCTTCCCTTGACTCAGCCTGTACAACAATATGACAGTTTTCACCTTCTCCTTCATCTACTGTTGGTGAATAGGTTCATAGGTAGGTACTAGGCTATTGGCCCTAGGGCCTATATAAGCCTAGCCAAAGGTACCCTGGCTTTCTCCACCCAAGAAAATAATTTTCCTGTGCCACTGTCGAGCAGAGCCACAGAAGTGATCCCTGGGGTGAATTTCCTATCTCTCATCCAATCAAGATTTTTCTTGGAGTGCTAATGAGGAGCTTTGTTTGATATAGATAGATAGTTTTTTTCCAAAGTATGGGAAGTCTCTGGGACAGGAATCTATCCCTCCAGCATGTTCTGTTTATTGTGGTGATGAGGTTTAGAGCGTGTAGCTCACAGGGATTGGGATTTCTTTAAGTGGAGCATGTCTAAAAGCTCTGGGTTTGACATAGCTTTGTGTGTTAGGCAGAGATCGCCTCTGAGTAGGCGATATGCAACGGAGTAAAGCTGCAGTTTTTTTGAGACGGTCTGCATAGGGCATCTCTTTGAGGCCGGTAATCCTCTTTGTGAGGTATTTCTGTGGCCTTTCCAGTTGTTGTAGATGTCTTGTGAGGTACATACCAAAAGGGACATTGTACTCTATTAATGGGTCTAATGAGTAGAGGGGAACAATGACCTCTTTTTTCCTGGATGAGAAACCTTTTGTGAAGAGGTGTGCCACATAGAAGGATTTCCTGACTACTGTGGCAATGTGATTATCAAAGGAGAGACTACTGTCCACCTGTGTCCCAAGGTCTCTTATCACACTTTCAGTGTTAAGTAGACTACCACCTATGTGGTAGTTCATGGGTACTGAGTTTTTACCAAAAGGAATGACAATGCACTGTTTGGCATTGAGCTTGAGGCCATGGCTTTGACACCAGGCATCTGTCTCAGCAAGGCCCTTTTGTAGGATGTCCACATCTTTTGGAGTTTTGATTATGGCTCCTAGTTTGCAGTCATCTGTTTACTTCATTAGCCAAAGATGGTCTGTGTTGGCATGTACTTCAGAGAAGTAGACACCAAACAGGAGAGGACCCAGGACTGAACCCTGTGGTACTCCACTTGTCACTGGTCTGAAGCTGGATTTGGAGTCTGCTACTTTCACAGTGTGGGTTCTGTCAGTGAGCCAGTTGGCAACCCATCTTGTGACATAGGGATTTATACCTAGTTTAGTGAGTTTATCTATAATTCCAGAGTGGGGGATGGTGTCAAAAGCCTTGGCGAGATCTAGATAGGCTGTGTGAACCACCTTACCCTCATCTACGGCTTTGGTGACTGCTTCAAAGAAGTCTATCAGGTTTAGGAGACATGATCTGCCTTTTACAAACCCGAACTGGGTGGGGTCCTGAGTGTGGAGATTACCAATGCCATTGTTTATAAGTTCCATGATGATATGCTCCATAGCCTTGCAGACCAGGCTCGTTAGGCTAATGGGGCGGTAGTTTCTGGGGTCTGTGGTGGCTCCCCCTTTGTGGAGTGGGATAAATGTCGCTGTGCGCCATTCAGTGGGCACATAGCCTGAGGTGAGGCTATGATTGACCATGGTACTTAGGTGGGGTGCCAGTTCATTCTGTAGTTCATGTAGAACACTGCCTGGGATGTCGCCAGGTCCCATGGAAGCTGTGTTCTTGGCTTTGGATAGTGTGTTTTTTACCTGTGCAGCCGTGATTACAGGAACTTTACATTCTTCTGGTATAGAGATGGGCCCTTTATGGGATGACAGAGGGGTAAAGTTAGCACTCAGTGAATGTAGGTGTGTGTTTTGTGTTTCTATGTGTGTGTTTTGGTGGTGTAGGTTTTGAGGGACTATGTGCTGAGTGTGGTGTGGTGCAAGTGTTAACCTTCTCCTCTTGATTGTCTAGTCCAGTCTTGGGTGAAGAGAGCTTTGCTTCCAGTTTGGCTATATAAGTGCATCTCTCACAGGTTGTAGTGTTGGGTGTTAGGAGGAGAGGGTTGTCTGTGTACATGAGGCAATTACTGCATTGCCCCAAGATGCCCAGATTCATCAGGACAGGAGAAAACACCGGGGGCTGACCCTTGGACATACCTGGATAGGTGCTTATTTGTTAAGTACTAGAAACTGTTTTCCTCGAGACAGTGAGGAAAGTTGAGTGCTGTAGTAATTTGTAGTTTATTGAGTGCTTACAATAAGTTCTGAACAAGTGCTGAAACAAAAAAACTGGCTAGCTCTAAGAAACAAAATTAAGCTAGAAGGCTTCCCTCCAACACAGAAAGGCTTGGGGGCCTAGAAGCCTACAAATAGTCCTGGACACAGCAAATCTATATCCAGGCTAGACTACCCACAGGAAAGGCAGGAAGCAAGCTTAGAAAAAGTTTTTTTTTTTTTTTTTTTGTAGTGGAAAGAGAGAAAGGACTAGCAGAAACTAAGCTGATTGGCCTTCTCAAATGTTCTCCCTGTACTGGGTAGAATGATGTAATGACACCAGACTGGGAGGAGGGTCCCAGATCAAATTTACACTAGGGGAGGGCAACTGCAAAGCCACCAACTATAAAAACACTATAGCAACATGGAGGGAGGGTGGGAAACAAACTGCAGAAATGTTTCTCACAGCTGAAAAGCAGCAGTGAGCCTTTAATGAAAGTTTTAAACAGCTAAAGGAGCCTCTAGAAAAAAGAGTTTAACTGCAACAAGTTATCAGAAACAAACAACCCAACAGATGCTTAATAAAAGTGGACAATTTCCAGTTAATACCTCACACAGAGTGAAACTATCTAGAAAAATACACAGTACACAAAGTGCTATAAATAACAAAGAAATAAAGAACAAAATAAGCAAAAACAGATGCTTAATACACAAATTAATGCTCTCTCTCTCTTTGCCCTCTGACCCTGCTAGGTTTATTAAAATTAATGCCCTGGTCTCTATCTGCATAAGCTGCTTATATAAAAATATCATACTCTTGCTCAAATATTCTCCAGTTCTCTGCAATATTCTGATCAAATACAAGGGTAGAGGCTTTCAAAATCCATCTGCCATATTAACCACATACCAGTGATGGGTTTTTCAAATAAGCACGAACATACACATATTCCAGAAATTTATGCCAGTATTTGTAACTTTGTCCAATGCCTTCATGCTTCTGAAATTATACCTTTTCGACTTCTCAAAATTATGCTAATGGACAAACTTGTAGTACCTTTGAATAACTGGACTTTGCGAAAAGACACCTGCAATAGCTGGAAAGTCCACAGAAGTAACTCACCAAGAGGATCACTGGCCTCAAACAGATGCCCTATGCAGCTCGACTGAAGAAACTCCAGCTGTACTCGGTTGCATACTGCCTACTCAGAGGTGATCTTTGCCTGACATATAAGGCCATGACCAACCCAGAATTGATGGACATGCTCCACCTAAAGAAAACCTTAATCTCTCGAGCCACACGCTCCAGGCATCTAAACCTCACCACAACAATAAATAGGACGTGCTGCAGAGACTTCCCATGCTTTGGAACAAGATTCCAATCTATATTAGGCAGAGCTCCACGCTAACACTCTTCAAGAGAAACCTTGACGAGTGGATGGGAAACAAGGTTTACCCCGGGGATCACTTCAGTGGCTCTGCTGGACAGCGGCACAGGGAACTAATCTAAGGGGGCGGCAAAAGCCAACACATTCTGGCTAGGCTTATAAATGCATTCGGGCAGCTAGCCTAGTACCTACCTATGAACCTATGTGAATAAAGTGAAACAGTGTAGTGATATGACAGGCTTACCAGAAACATCACAATGGGTTAAATTTTTTGGCAATATACAGATGGTTACAATCTTATAGTATTTGTAAAGCACAGAAATGTATAGTTAATGAGAAATTTTCACTGGACTTGATGGAAGTGAAACAGGTTATAAAATAAAGACTTTGTATCGGTTAGTTAAGCAAGAACAATAATACTAAATGTGTATATGAAATGTAAAATGTATATATAACAAATATTCTTTAAATCTTTACAAGTTAGCTGATAATAGCCAAGTAAAACACATACAAGTCCTTGCCTTTTTCAAGAAAGTATCATGAAAGAATGAGTGATACAAAATTTTATAAGACTTTGTTTCAGAATATTTCTACTTTTTTTCATAAATGAAATTTTAGAAACCACAGCACCCAAGTGAAAAAAAGTTTTACTTGTGTAAGGACACACTGAGTTACAAAACTTTTCCAAAGTAACAGTGTAGTTAAACGTCTCTGAAAATGGGAAGTGTCTGAGAGAAGAAACTTCTTGCTACTACACTAACCTCGAAAAAGGGCATAGCAAAATTCATTTAAAATGGCTGGCGAAAGCCAAACACACTCTGGCTAGGCTTATAAATGCCCTAGGGCAGATAGCCTAGTATGAACCTATGAACCTATACACAGGATCATCTAATGCGATTAAAAGTATACAACCTATGGTTATTTTTTTACAGTGTTTGCAGACTTTATTGAGAAAGTACAAAAAGACTTGCCCAATAAAGGAGAGACTGGCACCTGGTTAGGCGCAGGTTTGGGTAATTAATCGACAAAGACTCATTCCAGTCTCATTTCAGTCATTTCCAGTTAATTCAAGTATAATACAGTCTTATCAATTCTTTCACAGTCCCTTCAGTTTTCAACCAGTTATAGCCAGAAATTTACATTCTGTATTAAAACGTCATGCTGATGACCCACCACCCACATACTGTTTAAAGAATGCACTCAACTTCACTATGCCACTTAAAACTATTACAGTACTGCATTTACAGTTCTACTTGGTTCATAAAGTTACTGAAAAGTGCTCAGAAAACAAGATGCACACATTTCAGTACACTGAGTATCTCTCGCTACACCCATGTTGCCATGCACATCATTATTTTTTTTTGTTTACTGGGAAAGTCAGACTTGGAACACAGCCAAGTTTCAGTGGAGACCTGGGGAGAAACACTCCAGATGCATGTCTTTGAAACGTGGGGGGATAACTGGAAAACGCAGAGGAAACCCACACGAATGCAGGGACGACATGCAGGCTCTGCACAGAAGGCACTCCAGCCGATAATCAAACTGGAGATCCTCTTGCTGTGAGGTGACAATGCTACCGCTGCACCACTGCTCCATCCATGGACATTCCTTCTTAGAAATCCTCCCAAAATTACTATTTATTGCATTTATCTAAATAAGATTGTTCTATTCCCTTCCACTGCCGCGGTGGTGCAGCAGTAGCATTGTAGCCTCACAGCAAGAGGTTCTCCCGTTCGATTCTCGGCTAGAGCACCTTGTGTGTGGAGTCTGCATGTCCTCTCCGCTGTCGAGTGGCAGTCGAAAGACATGCGTGAATGGGCATGCCTTCGTTGAAGGTTGGGCTGGCACCTCAGCACCGTAAAAATCTACTTGTCAATCATTGGCAGACCGGAGTTCCGCTGTGGCGACCCCTACAGGGAACAGCCAAAAGAAGAAGATTGCTCTACTCCCTTCCCTTTTTAATTGAAAAGTGCAACAATAAGCACTTCAGTTGACAGAAATCACTGACCATTCCATTGGTGTCTACATTTTGTTGTTGATTTTTTGGATAATAAATCACAGGCTTATGAAATTCAAAAGGGTTGGGAGGGTGGCCTAATGGTTAAGGTGCTTGCCTTACAAGCACAAGTTGCAGGGTTTGAGTCTCACAAGGGATAATTGGCTAGGCTTAAAATGGCTCGCAAGGGCAGTTAGCTTAGTACGAACCTATAATCCCCTATAAAAAAAAAAAAAAAAAGGCCCATTAAGGGCTTAACTAAACAGGAGTTTGACAACACAAAATTAATTTCTCTACAGTACACCATTTTGTATCAAACGCATTCATCTTTTTTTTTTGGGGGGGGGGTGTAGATTTAACCTTTAACTATCTGTGTGAACTTCTATCTCACTTTGGATCAGGAAATTGTAGGTTCATGTCCTGCCATGGTCATATGCATAAATGCGGTAGAGTACATGTTGCCTAATGGGTAGGCCATCTGACTCGGGATCAGGCTGCAAATTATTTCATACATCTACATCACAGTGTACAGCACCGGTATTTTTAACTTAGCACTTCATTGACTACAATTCATCCCAGTTACGGCTCATGTACCTAGATTCATAGATTGCTACTAGGCTAAAAACCCAGGAGGCTTTTCTAAGACTAGCCAAGCTTTCCCGAAAGAATGATATCCTGTATTCAAATTAGACACTGAGAGCTAGGTATTTATAAGCTACCTCTGTCCACAAGGGACATGGGTGCCATGTCCACGGTAAATTTCCAATTCTCCATTCACTGGTCTAGGTGTTGCTTAAATTGGGTTATAGACAAACTCAGCTTCACATGGATGGGAAGCCTGTTCCATAGAAGGGCACTTTCTAGGACATACATCTCTCTCTCCAGCATATCCTGTTTTTTTTTCTTTTTTCCCCCCAAATACCTTTACTAAATTATCACTTAGGACATAAAAGTAATCAAACTGTATTAACATAATCAACATTATGCTTCACATATACTGCTATATATCATACAACCTATGCAATACTACATAAATTATTCAATTCCTGCCTCTTTTTTTTTTTTTAACAAGAAACATCTTCATTAAAACATCACTTACTACACAGGCAATCATACATTTATATTAAATTAAAATAAACCGCGCTGACACAATCCTAGTCTCAAGCATTTTACATCACAAACCATACTGACACACTCCCTGGTGCAAACATTATACATCACTTTTATTCTACCCAACCATTTTCAGTCAAACTTTACATAGCTCATTTAAGTCCTGCCTTCTTTTAAACCTCAATCCTCCTTTGTATGCATTTTTCCCTACAAATCCCATTTTTTCCTATGTAGTTTGCTCCTTCCCTTTCCTACAGATCTCAAGTCCAGTTGTTTTATCTCTGTTACTATATTCACAACTTCCAGTATCACTGGTATCATCATCTTTCGTCTGTTCCCATTAGGGGTCGCCACAGCAGATCACCTGTTTCCATTTCTTCCTGTCCTCTGCATCTTGCTCTGTCACACCAACCACCTGCATGTCCTCTCTCACCACATACATTAACCTTATCTTAGGCCTTCCTCTTTTCCTGTTACCTGGTAGCTTCATCCTTAGCATCTTTTTCCCAATATACTCAGCAACCCTCCTCAGCACATGTCTAAACCAACATAATCGTGCCTCTCTGGCTTTGTCTCCAAACCTTCCAACCTGGGCTGACCCTCTAATATGCTTATTCCTAATCCTGTCCACCTTCGTCATACCCAGTGCAAATCTTAACATCTTTAATTCTGCCACATCCAGCTCAAACTCCTGCCTTTTTGTCAATGCCACTGTCTCCAACCCAAATAACATAGCTGGTCTCACTACCCCTCTTGTAGACCTTCCCTTTCACTCTTACACGTACTCGTCTGTCACAAATCACTCCTGACACTCTTCTCCACCCACTCCATCCTGCCTGTACTCTCTTCTTCACCTCTCTTCCACACTCATCGTTACTCTGAACTACTGACCCCAAGTATTTAAACTCATCCACCTTTGCCACCTCTACTCCTTGCAGCCTCACCATTCCTCTATCCTCCCTCTCATTCACACACATATATTCGGTCTTAGTCCTGCTGACCTTCATTCCTCTTCTCTCTAGAGCATATCTCCATCTCTCTAGGGTCTCCTCCACCTACTCCCTACTCTCACTACAGATCACAATGTCATCTGCAAACATCATAGTCCACGGGGACTCCTGTCTGACCTCGTCTGTCAACATGTCCATCACCATTGCAAATAAGAAAGGGCTCAGAGCTGATCCTTGATATAACCCCACCTCCACCTTAAACGCATCCGTCACTCCCACAGCAGACCTCACCGCTGTCACACTACCCTCGTACATATCCTGTACCACTCTTACATATTTTTCTGACACACTCCTGACTTCCTCATACAATACCACAACTCCTCTCTAGGCACCCTGTCATATGCTTTCTCTAAGTCTACAAAAACATAATGCAACTCCTTCTGACATTCTCTGTACTTCTCCATCAACACTCTCAGAGCAAAGATCGCATCTGTAGTGCTCTTTCCCGGCATGAAACCATACTGCTGATCACTAATCATCACGTCCCTTCTTAACCTTGCTTCCACTACTCTTTCCCATAACTTCATGCTGTGACTGATCAATTTAATCCCTCTGTAGTTACTACAGCTCTGCACATCACCCTTATTCTTAAAAATCGGTACCAAAACACTTTTTCTCTATTCCTCAGGCATCCTCTCACTTTACAAGATTTCATTAAACAATCTGGTTAAAAACTCCACTGCCATTTCACCTAAACACTTCCATGCTTCCACAGGTATGTCATCAGAGCCAACAGCCTTTCCATTCTTCATTCTCTTCATAGCTATCCTTAATTCCTCCTTGCTAATCCATTGTACTTTTTGATTTACTATCCCTACATCATCCAACCTTCTCTCCCTCTCATTCTCTTCATTCATCAACCCCTCAAAGTACTCTTTCCATCTCCTCAACACACTCTCCTTGCTTGTGAGTATGTTTCCCTCATTATCCTTTATCACCTTTACCTGCTGCACATCTTTCCTAGCTTGGTCCCTCTGTCTAGCCAATCGGTACAGGTCCTTTTCTCCCTCCTTAGTGTCCAACCTTTCATACAACTCTTCATATGCCTTATCCTTAGCCTTCGCCACCTCTCTCTTTGCCATGCACCTCATCTCCTTATACTCCGGTCTACTTTCTTCATCTCTCTGACAATCCCACTTCTTCTTTTCTAACCTCTTTCTCTGTATACTCTCCTGTACTTCCTCATTCCACCACCATGTCTCCTTGTAGTCCTTCCTCTGTCCAGATGTGATATCAAGCACCTTTCTAGCATTCTCCCTTACTAGCTCTGCTGTAGTTACCCAGCTATTTGGTAACTCTTCACTGCCACCCAGTGCCTGTCTTAACTCATCCCAGAACTCCACCATTACCCTTTTTCAATTTCCACCATTTGCTCCTTGGTGCTGCCCTCACACTCCTCCTCCTCCTCTTCTTGATCACCAAAGTCATCCTATGAACCACCATCCTATGCTGCCTAACTACACTTTCTCCGGTCACCACTTTACAGTCTCCAATCTCCTTCAAACTGGCCCTCCTACATAAGATATAATCCACCTGTTTGCATCTTCCTCCACTCTTGTATGTCACCCTATGCTCCTCCCTTTTGTTAAAATACGTATTCACTACAGCCATGTCCATCCTTTTCACAAAATCCACTACCATCTGACCTTCTGCATTCCTTTGTTTAACACCATACCTACCCATCACTTCCTCATCCCCTCTGCTCCCTTCACCAACATGCCCATTGAAATCTGCTCCAATCACCACTCTCTCACCCTTGGGTACAGTAATCACCACTTCACCCAATTCAATCCAAAATGTTTCTTTCTCATCCACTGCACACCCAACTTGTGGAACATATGCACTAACAACATTCATCATTACACCATCAATTTCTAGCTTCATAAACATCACTCTGACACTCTTTTCACCTCCAAAACACTCTTAGCATACTGTTCCTTCAGAATAACTCCTACGCCATTTCTCCTCCCATCCACACCATGATAAAACAATTTGAACCCACCTCCGATACACCTAGCCTTACTCCCCTTCCATCTGGTCTCTTGCACACACAATATACCAACCTTCCTTCTGTCCATCATATCAGCTAGCTCATTTTGATTTCCATTTTCTAGTAATTCTTACTCTTGGGATGGTATTCTGTTAAAGCCAACCAAACAAATCCTATAAACTGCAAGCAAACATTTTGTTTCTCTCATACTCGGGGCAAGTTGAGCAGTTACTGCTATCGTGGTTAGAGTTGCCACCCCTCCATTTTTTTTCCGGACTATCCAGAAATCAAACGGATTCTCCGGTAGTCCCGAAAACACTGTACAAACTCCGGTATTCTGTTTCAAAAAGGAAACAGACTATTGGAGTTTGTAAATAGGCTGATTTACTATGCTTTTTTTACAGAAAAGCATAGTAAATCAGCCAAAAGCAGGAACGGAAAAAAAGGGCATTTCCCGCCATGAGATGACATCGTGATGTCACAAAATGGGCAGTATGTGGGTGGGAGAGGGGGTGGGGTAGGCAGGGTTACTGGTGATGTGAGCAGTGTGGCTTTACTCCGGTTTTAGCCACGACGAAAGGTGGCAACCCTAATAGTGGTATAATATTAAAGGCTGAAAATACAGATACACAACTTACAGACTGACGTTAATGAACAGAATTTTTTCCTTATGCTTTTATGAATAGACAGAACACAAATATCTACCTACAATGAGATAAGAATGCTTTCTCTTACCTGACTTAGAGGACCCAATGCCAAAAGACCTGAATCTGGCCTCTGGTGCAAGTCTGTTTATAGACAGACCGACCTAACACGAAAGTAAGTCACTTACACTGACAGCAAGTCTTTCAAAATTAGGGCAGACTTACATGGAGGGCAACTTTTCTGGAATCTGGACCCAAAGGTTTTCATGTATAATATAAATGTGAAGCAAATTTGCTGAATTCATTTTTTTTCCCTCAGAGACAGATTTTTGTTAATGCAATAATTTCTTCTTGAAGTGAAGCAAGCTTCATGCTTGGCAACCTTCAGATCTACTGACCAAGAAAGACATTATGGTATTTCACTGCAAGGTAGAGAGAGAGAGAGGGAGAAAAAAGGAAGACATATACCATTCTTTTGTGTTATTTTTCCTGCATGCCCCCCCCCTAAAGAAATGCAAACAAGAGAAGAAAGATAAGATGATGGAAGATATCTGAACTCTAATAATATAAGTTTTATTTAGCTCATTTTCACATGTAAATGTCATCGGAAGTTACAAGGCAAATCTTTCCGGACTTAAACTGATTAATGTGAAGTATTTTACATAAACTGATACAGGGGAAAGGTACAAATGATATCGGTGAAATATACGAATGAAATTCACAGTGACATAACACAGATGCCATTTACTACTTTATAAATGGCAATGGCTGCTTGCCAATATGGAATGCTTCAAAACTGGCAGATAGACTTGATTAGGTAACATTACAAAAAAACTTATATATTTCTTTTCAGTGTCTCACAAAAAGTGAACATGATTCTTTATGGATCTATTTCAGTCTGGCACATGCATATATTGCACTGAGATTCAAGTAAGGGGATTACACACAAGTGAACTGCAGAAATTGTGTATTACTATGAGATTTCAAGTAACATTTTAGTGGCAGATGTAATGTCTTCTGCATAAATTAAGATAACAATTTCTTAGCAGATTTAACTTTTAATTACATACAAATTTCATTAGAAGGTATTTGCAGGAAAATGTATTTCTGTGCATAAATATGTACTATACTGATCCTGGGTTTCAGGGAAAGGAACAGCAGATATACTTTATACCTGAAAGACATTGGGCCCGATTTCAAAAGACCTGCTCTCAATGTAAGTGGCCACTTACAGACAGTAGGTCTTTTGGAATCATAGGTGATATAACTTGCATGCGAGTACCTTGAAAGCAGAAAATCCTTTATGTTTCTAGTCACTGCTTAATGCAGTAATGGGTCCCTGCGGCAATTAAGTAATTTAATTTTTGTTGAGAGACTTGAGTTTGATTCAGCTCCAACTTCCAGGGGATGGAGTTCCATAGTTTGAATACATGGACTATATAAAACAAGGGATGTAGAAACAGATACTTGGTTTAGGTGTTGAGATGCAAGTTGACCAGCTGGCTAATATTTTAAGATGTTCTCAGTGCTGGACATTTATCTAGATGGAACAAGACACTGTAAACACTTTCAGATGTGCAGAATTCAAAGTGTTGTGAAGTTCTAGTCAGTATATTTGCTTAAATGCTGGATGTGATCTGCTGGGAAGTCTGATAGTGAATTTTGCAACTTTACTGTGTGAAGTCCCTCTCTGGGCCAGTAATCAAGGAGCCTGAATCTCCACCACCAACACCAATGAGGGGCGTTCACTTGGAGCAAAAAGAAAAACAGTTATTTTCAGATGTAACTCTCTGCACCTATCACATTTTCCCTTAAAAGCACACCCAGTCCTGGGGCTGGACTTTCTCATCCAGGCACCAAATAAGACTTCACCTTTCTCTCTGCAGAGACCAGTGCTCTGTGCCACACACACTGAGATTTGACTTACACATGCACACACACCTGGGAAAGGCTGGTACAGACTCACCAGCTATGCCCAGGCTATAAGGTAGTTCAACTGCCACCAGCCAGCTCTTTACAGCATAATGAATTATACTGGATGAAATTATTACCAATACCAATGGCAATATTGACCAAACAGCAAGACTTTAAGAAGCAGCCACAGTGTCAGCAAATAAATATAAGTGCTCTCAAAGGTTAAAATACTCTTTAAAAAGACCAGCTATAATGAAAACTATAAACATACTTAATACATAATAAAAACATGAAAATACTGAATATCTTTTTGCAATAAATGCCAGAGTTTGAATCACAGGAAATATTATAAGTAACACAGATGGAAAGATTCACACAGATGCAGGAAAAATAATAATACATACATAATCTCTCCATATTTTCCTCACGGATTAAAGAATTACTGTTCCCTAGTTAGCTTACTTACTAAAGCAAGGCAAGATAATGTGGGTGAGTGGTCTTGTCAGTTCCAAAATAGAGTGGTAAGTGCCACTATCACATCTTTCACTAACATCTAAAATAATTTCAGTACTGGCTATAGAATGACAAGACATCTGGTCACCTGACTCTGGTTCCCATACTACCATCTTTACTAGAAACAGAACCAGAAACTAGCACACATGTTACAATACACACAGAGCTTTGCCAAGATGTGCTACACCATCGGGAAGTTGTAGAACAATATTAACACTTCCACTCTTCATACAGAGTTACAAAGTTAGGCTTCTCATAGACATTTAGTCTCTGGCTGCAGTCAGAACTGTAAGATACAATGTTTATGGCCTAAACCAAGTAACTTAAGTTCAGACTATTTTTCAAAGTTAGCTGGACTGAGATCAACTTCTTCTCTTCCAGTATCCTCTGTTACAATATATTAATTTCAACAGTTACAATACAGTCTGACATACAGGTATATTTCTTTTCTGTCTAGCAGGACCCACTGCTGGTACATTTTTTTTAACACAAGCAATGTTACAAATACATTTTCAACACAAGCACCTGTACAAATCAGTTTGATATACAAATGACATATAATTCTTTACAAAACTACAGTTAGATATTCTGGCATATGTTACACATCAACTGCCTTACTTCTCCTGGAATAACTGGCCCTACCTCACATCATCACATCTCTTCCCCGCTTTGAAGATTTAAGATAGTTTCTCAGGTGACCCTGGAGAAACACTGCTTGAGAAGAATGAGCCTGTCTGGGAATACATTAACTCATACCCAGTCTTGAGAACCCATCTGCACTGCCATTGCTGACTTCACTACGGTGCTGCGCAGTCATGTCATATGCCTGCAACTCTATGCTCCACCTTAGTAACTTGGCATTTTGCTGGCTGGCTTGATGTAGCCATTGACCCCCCCCCTCAAACTCCTCCTCCTGCCACCTACTGCAAATAATCAGCACTAGAGCTTCCATATGATGGCAAAGCTTCATCATGTTAACATGGTAAAGTTTGTGCCCTGCCTCCTGCATAGCAGTTCTACCATGTAGTTATCACTGACCTTCCTTACCACTTTGAAGGGTCCTTCACAAGCTGCCTGCAGCTTACTATGTCTGACAGGAATAAGCACCATAACCTGCTGTCCCACAGCATACTCTCAGGCTCAAGCATTCCTGTCATTCCAGACCTTTTTCAGCTGTTGGGCTCCTGCCAGGTTCTCCTGGGCCAAGCCCATGAGCTCCTTAAGCCTTGTCCTGAGGATTAGGACATATGTCACAACATACTTCTTATGGGATTCACACACACCCTCCCAATCCTCAGGAATCAGATCTGAAGGCCCCCTCATCCTATGCCCACACAGCAACCCTAAGGGTGAAAAAGATGTGGATTCCTGGGGTACCCCTCTGTATGCAAACAGCAGATGGGGCTAATATTTGTCCTACACTCTCAACTGGTTTGCAAATGTCCACAGCATGGTCTTTAGTGTTGAGTTTAACCTCCCACAAGACCATCAGAGTGTGAGTGATAGGGGGTGGGTCTTTAGGTGCTTGTTCCCACAGCACTCTTACAGACGAGCCAGCAGGTCTGACATGAAATTGGCACCTCTGTCAGTCAGTATTTCTCTCGGGAAACCTATCTTGCAGAAAATCACTAGCAAAGCATTCAACACCCTTTTCTGCCTCGATAGAGGACAGAGACATCTCCTCAGGATATCTAGTAGCAAAATCTATTCCTACCAGGACATACTTCTTCCCTGTCGAACTTTGGGTACTCAGAGGCCCCACAATCTCCATAGCTACCCTCTGAAATGGCTTCTCAATCACAGGCTAAAGCATCAAAGGAGGTTTGATTTTGTCTCCTGCTTTGCCTACTTTTTGGCACTGCTCACAGGTCCTGCAGTACCCTGTTACATCCCTTGCAATCCCAGACCAGTAAAAGTTCTGCACAATAAATCTCTTGGTACGCTTTATGCCCATATGACCTGCAAAAGAAATCTCACAGGCTATGCCTAGAAGTGCCAGACGGTAGGCTCTGGGCACTACCAACTGCTGCATTATCTCAACCTCTAGCCCTCCCTCAGGGATCCACTCTTTATACATTAACCTTTTGTTCATGTATACAGACTCTCCTTTTCATTAAAAAATTGGGTGCATTCCTCAAGCCTTGTAAGGTAGGGTCCAAGAGCTGAGTCTGTCTCAACTCTACCTTTGCGAACCTTCTCCTCTCCCCTTACACAAGAACCCTGATATCCTTTGACAGCCGTGTCTCACTGTCAACCTGGGAACTACCACTCACATCTGCCGTTGCAGTCACTTTGTACAAGACAATATCAGTAACTACCAGCAGCTGCAGCTCACCTTCAGGCTCATTGCTACAAGGTAGCTCCCTCCCTTAAATAGCCACCTCATCAGCCCTGGCTTCAGATGTGAGGTCGGTCTGGGTCTCCCCCAGGCTACCAGATCCACATGCCTGTCTAGAAGACTGACTGCGTGTAACTGCATGCACATAAAGTACTGCATTATCAAAATCATTCCCTATCAAGACATCTGCGGGAATAGCCTCAAACACACCTTATTGCTTTCTTCCTTTTCCACCCTCCCAGTCAAGGTGAACCTTGGCCAAAGGAACCTGGAATGGGGTCCCTCAAAGCTCTGAGTAGGGTGGACTGCCCAAGCAAGTCTCCTCTTTAACCACTGCAGGTTTGACAATGGTTAAGTCAGAGGCTATGTCTCTCTTAGCAGTGGTTTGTCTTCCATCCTCTAAGATGGGATACAAACTGAGGTAATAGTTTGGTACCCATGGTGTCTCCAGGTAGCTTAACACTGGCATTCTGTTATTCCCACTTGCTGACTCCCCCCACCTTTTGCTCCCCACCTTGCTTCAGTGGACATCTGTATACTATGTGGCCCCATTGCTTACATTTAAAACATCTAAACCATGATCCTGGCCATGTACCTGAACTAGTGGCTTCCCCTGTTACTGGTAGACTATACTGGGGTGGTTTAGGCTGCCAACCATGGGTTCCCTTATATCCATGTAAAGCATGGGATATTCCCTTCTTGTGCAGTGATGCCTTGCTTAGTAAGTAGAGATCCCCTTTTCTCCCCAGCTCATATGCAGAGTTAAACTCCCTGTTTGCCAAGCAGAGTCTCATGTTCTCAAACAACATGCTATTGGCTTGTTCCTCACCAAAAGTTCTACCAGCCTTTCAAAAGTGGTGGGCCGAGACCCACTCATCCACCTACGAAAATAAGTGGGTAACTCAGCAATATAATCACATACACTTTCATCTGCCTTACATCTATGCTCACAAAACCTTTTTTTCTGTAAGCTTCAGGTGTTAACTTAAAACATTCCAATTAATCATTGCTTAACTTTATCATAGCTTAAACAATCAGTATCAGACAATTTAGAAAGAGCAGTTACAACTGAACCATACAGTAATGGAGTAAGGAACCGTACCCAGAGCCCTTTCTCAAAATTATACTGTTTACATACTCTCTTCAGCCTTGAAATGCCAGTCTCTCATTTTCTTTGGTGTCCAAACACCACAGTCTCACTGCCAATTCAAATTCCAAACGTTTGGCCTCCAGTTCAAGTTTCTAACTCCAGATGGATTTTTAAGTCCTCTGAAGAAAAGGTGAACTGTCCTGTTTCTGAGGGCTGCACACCCCAATCACCAGACTTGTTGTATTCCTGGTTTCCGGTTCGTGCTGCAGCTGCGACTATGGCTGAAATAATTTCTCTTTAGTCAGGTTGGCATCCACCAGTCCCTTTGGCTTTGCACACCTTGGCCAACTGGTTCTTTCTCAGCTTGCATAATCCTCTGCCGACATATTTGCCTGCTTTCCCTGACTAAACTAAACTAAAAAAATAAATAAAACTGTTAAGAAAATTATACCCTGTATGTTTACCTTATGGGTGTTGAGTATACACACCTTCAGTGACAACTGCCTACAGGCTACAGAAGTTTAATTAATATCCACACCACTACTCACCAATATGTGGCTTGCCTCCTATGGGCAGTAATCAAGGAGTCTCAATCCTCACCACTGATGCTGGTGAGGGAATATTCACTTGGAACAAAATAGATACACCCAGTATTTTCAGATGCAGCTCTCTGCACCAAGCGCAATTTCCTTCAAGAGTACACAGGGAACACACCCAGTCATGGGGCTGGACATTCTCCTCCAGGCCTCAAATAAGACTTCACCTTTCTCTCTGCAGAAACCAGTGCTCTGTATCCCCGGTTTCAAGTAGGTGACACACACAGAGATTTGATTTTCACAGGCACACACACACGGGAAAGGCTGGTACAGATTTACCAGCTATGCCCTAGCTATAAGGTAGTTCCACTGACACCAGTTAGCTACTCTAAAGGCTCCTAACAGGATATATAATTATATCAAGTGAAATACTAATACCAATGGTAATGTTGATCAAACAGCAAAACTTTCAGGAGCAGCCATAGTGTCACCAAATAAATAAAATTACTCTCAGAAATTAAAATATTCTCTAAAAAGAACTGCCACAATAAAAAGTTTAAATACATTTAATAATAAATAATAAAAGAACACAAAAAACTGAATATCTATTTACAATAAACACCAGAGTTTCAATCACAGGAAATATTTAAAGTAACACAGATGGAAAGCTTCACACAGATAAGAAAACAAAACCTAACTAATATTACTATACTTTCCTGACTGATTAAAGAATTACTGTTTTCTAATTAAGTTACTTGCTAAAGCAAGGCAAGATGATGTGGGTGAGTGGTCTTGTCAGTTCCAAAACAGAACGTTAAACTTCAATCCAAAACAAAATTAGAGTCACTGAGATTATCCTCTTCTCTTCCAGTATCCTCTGCTACAATATGTTCACTTCAGCAGTTACAATACAGTCTGACATACAGGTGTATTTCTTTTCTGTTCAGCTGGACCCACTGTTGGTACATTTTTTTTTTTTTAACACAAGCAACTTTACAAAATACATTTTCAACACAAGCACCTGTACAGATCAGTTTGATATACAAATGATGTACAATTATTTACACAACTCCAGCTAGCTATGCTGGCATATGTTACACATCCACTGCCTTGCTTCTCCTGGCATAGCTGGCACTACCCTCACATCATCACATACTGAAAAACCTTTCATGTGTATTTAGAAGTATTTTGTGAACATTAGTTACAATTAGGGGGTGGGTAAATGAGGCGTGGGGTTAAGAGAGAGTGAACAGATTGTAGCTGTACTTGTGATGTTAGATATTATTTGATTTACATAATATGTCTAATAATTAAAAAAGGAGGTGAAAAAGCACAACGAAACAGCAACAGAAGATACCCTGCTGCAGAGCCCTTCCCTAGGAAGAGCTACCAGCAAACAGCATATCTACATAATATTAATAAAGTATATGGCATGAACTGATTAAGTTGGCTCCATAGAAATACAAGTTATGAACTCATTCCAAAAATATGCTAGATTAGGCTGCTTCCATAGAGGACGACTTTTTGATTTCTGTTCTTAGAATATTTGGCCTCTGGTGAGAAGCACAATGCAAACCATTTAGAGATGGCTGGCTTGACAAGAAGGCAGCCGGGTTTATCTTGCTAAGCATATACATTCACTTTCTTTACGCTTCTCCCTACACAGCCTATTCAGTCCTCTTACTCTCTACCACCATTACCACGCCTGCACATCCCGGATCCTCAAATGCTCTATACTTCACCTACTCCTGATGGACTACTCAGGAAGTTGACCTTGTAGTAATCTTTACTAGTTCCACGGTTGGTGATTTTGCTACTCTTGTTAAGCTATTTTTGATGGTTACTGGTGTTTGGACTGTCTTCTAAATCTTGTCTAGGACTGCTTCTGCTGAGTCTTCAGGTACAAATTCTGCTGTTTGATACTGTTGCTAATCTCTACTCTAATCTTTCCCCACACGCCAATCACTACAAGTCAGCATACTAACTAATGTTTACACTACAAGTCAGCATACTAACTAGTGTTTACACTGCAAGTCATCATACTAACAAGTATGCTCCTTACCTACTAATTTTTGTTTTTAATCTCTGCCCTTACCACCCAACTCTTAAGAGTGTTATTAACTGCGACCCTCTAGCACTGTGCCTTAACTTAACCCAATCAGTACCTAATACAAGACTAACGTTTATCACCATGGAGTCATAAGGTGCTTTAACATTATTCTGAGCAGTCTATTTGCACTAGGCATAATGAGTCAAGAAAGTAAGTAATTTAATGTTTACTGATCCCAAAGTCTAAATGTTTCTAATAAAATCTGAGATACAACTATCTACTCAAATTGGTTGTACATCTTTCTACATCTATCAACGTCAGTAAACTGTAGCATACCATCATCGTGAGTCTCCTTCTTTCCATTTTCTAAATGGGGTCGGGGTGTCGTATTAAATGTCACCATCTCTCTCTCGATTCAATGCCTGACTGTCATAGATCTTCTCACACACAATCAATCCACCTCTTTGCTGGATGCCCTCGTTTCCTCTTACCTTTCTGCTTGTCTGTTCCAAATCATCTTCACCAGACTGCCTTCTGCATGGCCTGAATCACTGTAATCTGGTCTCTCTGATCTTTTTTGCAAATGGAGCTACTTTGGCTTCTGCTCTTATGTCCTCATTTCTTGGCGTCTGCTCTTATCTCATTTCTCCGTCTGTCTCACAGTGTGCATCCTATCACCCTTCTCAGGCACGTAAGAAAGCTAGAGTTGGTAGTCATCATCTGCTCTGCATATACTGTCCAGGTTTCTTTACCATACAGCAATATTGGTTGCACTAGTTTTGTACCCCTTATTTTTCAGCTTCTTTGGCATTCTTCAGTCATACAGTAACCTGACACTCGAAGCCAGTTGGCTGCAGCCCTTCTGATTCTACCTTTGACCTCCTCATTCAAATTTCCCTCATCAGCAACCCCTCTCAGATACTTGAAGCTACTTAACCTGTTCCACTGTCTTCCCTTCTATCTCAATTCTCAGCTTCATCTCATTTCCCCAATTTGCTGCTAGTACCACTGACCTATCTGTACTTAGTTTCATCTCATGTGACTTTAGTTTTGCATTCCATTCCCCTATTCTTTGCTGAAGTTCTTGCTCAGTCTACCTGTAATGCCGCATCATCTGCATATAGCAACTTTAGCAAACAGGTTGAAGGGGGAAGATCAATAGTGTAGTCCATGAACAGCAGTGGGCTCAGAGCTGAACCCTGTTGCAAACCCACTCCCACTGGGAACCTTCTGTGAGACCGAATAATGTTTTCACTCCTCTGCACTAATTCTACCAATGTTTCTGGGACTTCAAAACCACTGCTGTACTACCTAAACCAGTTTTCCTGAGACCTTGTCATATGCTTTCTCAAAGTCTAGGAATGCCCAGTAGGACTCTTTCCTCATCTCTAGCTTCTTCTCAAATATCTGTCTCATTGCAAACATTCTGTCAGTTGTGCTGCATCCTGAACTGAATCCAAACTGCTCATCTCCCATCTTACTTTCTACTACTCTGTGTATCCATTTATCAATCAGCCACTCCAGAACTTTCATGCAGAGTGATAGGAGTTTGACCCATCTGTACTGCCCACAGTTGTGGACGTCCCCTTTGTTCCTGTACACTGGCATGAGTATGCTTATTCTGCTGTCATCTGGGATATGCCTTTCTCTTCACACTACTATGAGTACCCTCAGGAGCCATTTCTCCCCTATCTCACCCAGCAGCTTTACCATATTTGTTGTGACCTCATCTGAGCCTGCTGCTTTCCCTGCCTTTATTTTCCTTAGTGCTATTCTTACTTATTCTACGGTAGGTTCCTCTTCTTCCCTCACTGTAAGCGGTGTCTGGAAAAGTACATCTCCATTGGGGTCTTCTTCATTCAGAAGCCGCTGAAATACTCCGTCCCTCTGCTTTTGATGTCCTGTGGACTGGTGAGAAGGTTGTGGCTGGCATCCCCTATTTTTCTCCATTTGTCTTGAAACCTGATATAGTTTCTTTGTGACACCTACTGAGTCACTTTCCAGAAGCTGGTAGAGTGCCTCTGATGAACTGTTCTTTGCTATTGCAACTCCTTTCTTAGCTTCATTAGCCAACCAGTATTCCTAGCCTGGTTCATCTTTTTTATCTCACACTTTCTCCTGCACTTTCCCTTTCGTTTGATGACATTCTGGCCTGTTGCATTCCACCACCAAGTTTCCTAATATACCTTATTTCCACACCTGGCTCAGCCATGTATCTGTTCTGTAGTCCTCACATACGTTGTTTTGAGGCACTGCCATTCTTCAACTCCAAGAATTTCCTCCTCTTCTTGGGGTTCTAGAGGCCTGAGTGATTCCTTTAACTATGGTACTTTCTTTCCATTCAACTTCAAGGTCTTCAGCCTTATTTCTGTTGACCTTACAATCTTCTCTGACCATTGCCTGCAGAAGATTGTGGGAACCAGTGGTTTATGCTATGGGCCAACTGCTTCACTGGGAATGACTTTGCAATCATTGATTCTACACCAGTTCACTTTCCTTATTAGCAGGAAGACTACCAGAGTTGCAAGTTGGCCATTCTTTTATGTGATCCTAAGACATCTGCCAGATATAGGCTAGAATGGCCTCTCCTTTATTCCTGTTGCCGCACCCAGGCAGTCCTCATATCCTGTTCTGTCTGTTGCAATATGTGCATTCAAGTCACCCATTATCAACACTAATAAATGTTGTCCCACTTTATCTAGTAAATCCTGCAACTGCTGTATGAATGTGCTCTTTTCCTCACTATCACAACACTGCTGTGGTGCACAGGCTGAGATTATCAATACTGCCCTATCTTTACACTGGAATCTGACTCCCACAAGTCTGTCACTAACTCTGATGATATCCCTCACTAACTTCTGAAGTTTGTCTCTCACCACAATTCCCACACCATTTCTAGCCTGCCCTCCTCCACAGTTGTAGACTATAGATCCCAAGCCGTGCCTTTGCTGCACCGCCCTTTCTTGTATTTTGGATACATAGTATGTCCAGCCTTCTCCATAGCATCATATCATCCACTTCCAAACTGTGTCCTGTCAGTGAACCTACATCAAGTTCATGTCTGGCAGGTTGACTGCTTTATTATCCAGCTTTCGTTCTGCAGAGCTATCCCAGGTAACCGAGGCTGAGCACCTGGACACGAGACAGACAGCTTACTGATCCAGGGCTGCTGGGCTTTATGGTGGGGGCACATTGGCTAATAGGGGCACATACATCCCTACCACCATTAGCAAGGGTCCCTGGCACAGGTGGGAGAAAGTAGGGTCCTTAACACACTTATCACCGGCAAATCCCCATGTCCATTTGGCAACATTTGTAAACATGAAGAAAACAAACAAGGCACAGGATTCCTTTACGAAGCAAAAACCAAGACACCAGGCAGAGTAAGGTAATAAGCTCTTTCATTCCCTTTATTCACAACAACAAAATGCAACTTCATCAGATAAAATGACCTTCCCCATTTAATCTTTTTATACAACTCCCAAAAATTGTATAGACAAATTAAAACAGTCGCATTTACATTATTAGCAACCCTAAAAGTATCACAAATTCCCACAAAACAAAAGAACATTGTTCAAAACTTTCATAAAATCTCCATTAATGCTTAAGACAGGAGTTAAATATACTTATGAAAGTTTTGGTTTTTGCTTCATAAAGGAATCTTGTGCCTTGTTTTTATCGTTGTGTGATTACAGCGTTTTTACTGATTTATAAACATGATCGAATCACCTCGAGCCATATTTTACACTGTTTTGTGGCTAGCTCTGCCATGGCGTGCAGACTGTAATCCATGCTCTCCTGTCTTGAGGATACTGCGTATAACAGTAGATGTCCAAAGCAGTTAGTCTATACAACTGTTCCCCATATAGGACACCATAAAGACTCTGTGCTGCTGCCCACAGCTACATTCATTTGTGGCTTTGAGATGGAAACACTCGGCATGTTTTTCAGAGGTGGGATGAACCCAGAGACACAGGGAAAACATGCAAACTCCAAACAGGCACTGGCCATAGGGCAGGATCGAACCTTGTACCTTCTGTATGGGAGGCAAAGACCTTAACCATTATGCCAACTTTATACAAAAGCAATGTGATGAGCAGCACAGGATGCCTCTATCAAAGCAGGAGGGTCTGTTGGCCATCTGGTGCCAGGCAGACATGCACTGGATCCCCCTAGAAGGACACAAGTTAACAAGCCAGCCATTATACCAATTTTGCTTTACTTTAGGCAACACTCTTGGTGAGGGAAGAATGCCACTCATCACTAGCGATTTACCTTCCAGAGAGACATAGGTTGCAAGCTCAGTTCTGTCAGACTGCAGCTCCATTAAGTCTTCCCCCTATAGGGCATCATGTAGAGTCTGTACTGCTGCCCACACCTCCATTCATTGGTGAGATAGAGATGGAAACACTCAATGTTTTCAGAGGTGGGAAATATGGCTCTAGATGATTCAGTCATGTTTACCAATGTCACCAAATGGGCATTGGTATTTGCTGGTGAAAAGTATGTTGAGAATCTGGCCTACTCTGATCTATGTCTGGGACCATGCTAACAGTGGGAGGGGTGTATGTGCCCATCATAAACCCCAGCAGCCCTGAGTCAATAAGCTACTGGCCGATCAGTATCCAGTTGGAGAGGATGAATGACCTCAGGCACCCTGTCTTGATGGAGATGCAGAGTGAAAGGACTGAGCTTGCAACGTATGTCCCTGAGGAAGGTAAATCACTAATGATGAGCATCATTCTTCCCTCACCAGGAGCATATCACTGCAACTAATTATGCTGAAGTTGTCGAAACACTCCTACCCACGTCCATCAGGCAACCACCTCAAAACCCTCAGCAACCTCAGGATACGCTAGTATCTAAAGTCACACATCTCTTCAGGGACTCATCAGAACTGAAACTCTGAGTCACTATAGTCACATAAGCCTGCCTCAAGTTGTAAAAAACTTGTTACAGATATTCCACTGTTAGACAAATTAACAATACACTCTTCAGACTGGATAAGCAGAGGGTTACAATAATCTGTATCTTTGTTTGGAGGACCAGGGATGTTACAAAGGCCACCATGACCTTTCACATCCTAAATAAGAGTACAATCTTTTTGTAACTCCTGGACAGGATAAATTACCTTAGGCCCCTGCCTTGATGGAGATGCAATGTGACAGAATTGAGCTTGCAACACGGCTCTGAGGAAGGCAAATCACTAATGATGAGTGCATTCTTCCTTCACCAAGAGTGATGCTTAAAGGAAAACAAAATGGGTACAATGGCTGGCTTAACTTGTGCCCTTTTAGGGGATCCAGTGCATGTCTGTCTAGCATCTGATGGCCAACAGACCCTCCAGCTTTGCTACAGGCTTCCTGTGCTTCTCATTTCCTGACTTTTGTATAATGGCTAAAATTTCTGCTAGCTCAGACTGACCCCGCCCAAATGAATCCTTTAAACCACATTGATCTCATCTTTATCAAGTGCCCCCTTTATTACACCTAAATGTCACCGCTTACCTGGTTAAATAACATCACAAAGCTGTATATTTTACCCTTTGTAAAAGCTTCCCTCCTACAAAAATCTCATCCAAATCCATTGTACTACTACTTGCTGATACTATGAACAAAGTAACTGGCACATCCTGCCAAATAAACCAATTTATGATGCCACCATTGTTTCTGCATTTTTACACTCTTAATAAATGTACAGGGGATGCTGTTCCCAGAATCTACAAGAACTGTGATACATCCAAAAGTACACATACAGAAGGCGTCCCACATAAATTAGTTCTACAAAAAAGAAAATTCTCATGACAATCTGTAGAAAAAAATCCTCTCTTTCCTCACTACAAATTTAATTTAAAAGTATTAAGAAAGACGCTTAAGTGTACAAACAGGGACTGCAAAGCAAATTATGAACTCAAAGTAGCTAACAATGCTAAGAATAACCAAAAGGCCATCTTCAACTACATTGGGAAACATGGAAGTAATACTCAATCCTGTTCTCAACTCACCTACAATAGCATACTCAGACTAGAAAATCATAGCCAACATCCTAGCTTACAAATTTAGCTTCAGTTTTATACCACTGACAGACAACAATGCCCACATATATTTCCTCCCTTATTATATTTCTTAAAATCGCCAGGGATGAAAAGTAAATCAGCACAAGCTCCACAGGCCTCAACAATATTCCACGATGTGTGCGTGCCAGCTGTCAAGCACCACATAACCCAATCCCTTAGAAATCTCTTCAACCTTAATCTCCCCACAGCCTATGCACCTTACAATTAGGGAAAACTAACCCCAACCAGTACATTCAGCCCTATTAGTCATACTAGCATTATCTGTAAAGCAATGGAAAGGTATTAGTTTTCACAATAACTACCATTGTGAAGGCTGCCAGCCCAGCTAGCTGGAATTTTATAAATAATTCTATGTCATTTGTGAACAGTAATATGTTATCTGCATATTAAACTACCGGTGCAGAAGTGTGTGTTGAACTGTATGTTATGTGCTGAGCTTCAAGAATGTAACCACAGTGTATCCTGCTGGAAAAGAGCAGAAATGTGTATAAACTATATGCCTATGCAAATATATGTTTTGATGGTAAAGGCTGGAACATACACAGCAAACCCTCAAGAAAAGCAAAGAGTTTTACAATGGTGTTTATCTCAGCTAGGAGTCAGAATGTCTACAGCTAGCAGTCCTTTCTATTATCTGGCAATATAAATAATTACAGGTTTCAAATGTAAAGTAACTGTTTTACGAGTTCCAGTTGTAAGAAAACTTCTGAGAGAGAAGTATTTTTTGACACAGAGGTGTTAACCTTTTAAGTTTCTGTTAGCCTGGGAACTGAAAGCAGAGGTAACAAAGAATGATGTAATCAGATAACCCAGCAGTAATGTTTGATTATACTTAAAGAACTATCTCAGAGAGCGGGTCTGTGCATTTTGTATCTTGTCTTTGGACCTGAAACATCCATCTTCAGCACTTCTCATCTGCATATGCCTTGCTCTGTAAGTAAGACTTAGATTACAGTAATTTCTCTTAGAGATAGATAGGAATTCAGTAACATTAGTTTAGATGTTTTCTGTATTTATGTGAGACTGTCCTGCAATGTTATTTCAAAATATTCCTGTGATTCTGAACTCTGTTGTCACTGTATTGAGTTATTGAGTATTGTATTGTTCTTTTATTATTTATTACTAAATATATTTAAACATTTTAATTGTGGCTGTTTAGAGATATTTAAGCTCTTAGAGTACTTGCATATGTATTTGGTGACAATGTATACGCCACTTCGACAGACTTAAAAGTCTTGGTCACACTTAACCATTTGGATAACAGTAACATTACACAGTGGGAACACGCTTTGTAAGGGCCTTATATTAACTAAGTAGTGGTTGGTGGCAGCTGGTACTACCATATAGTCTGGACAGAAGGGGCATAGCTAGTGAACCTGTGTCAGCCTTCCCCAGGAGTGTTTGTATACAAATCAAATCTCAAAAGTAAGTGAGTGTGTGTGTGTGTGTGTGTGTGTGTGTGTGTGCGTGTGTGTGTGTGTGTGTGTGTGCGTGTGCGTGTGTGTGTGTCAGCTACTTGGGCAGGGACATGAAGCACTGGTTGGACAGAGTGCTGGAGATTTTGGCTTGACCACTTGGCTGAGATCTGAACCCTATAGCTGTGCCAATGGGGAGTCTTATTGGGGATAAGGAGAGAGGGAAAAACCAGCCCCAGACTGACTGTGATCTCTGTGTGCTCTTAAGGGAAACTGTACTTTACTGTATGTGTACTTGTCATCCTGCCAATGTGCACATCCCCCACTGGTGGTAGTGGTGAGGATTGAGGCTCCTTGATTACTGGACCAGTGCAGGGGCTTCACAACCATTACAAAGGCAACCTCCAAACCCTTGATCCTAATCCATCTGGATTTGTTAACAGCAGGTAATCTCTATGCAAACTAGTTGACTTCTTTGACAAGCTCACAGAAGCCATGAACAAAAATGAATGACTGAAAATTAAGTTGTTAGGATTATGAAGTAGTCTCCAACACAACAGTCAAGGAAGTTGAAGTAAGAAAATCAGATACAGTAGTCAAAGAAGAAAGGACAAAAATAACTATTAAAACAGCTAAACCTAGTGATTACAGTGTCCTATGTTCTGAGCCAGAAAATCATAAGGTATGATAACATACAAACACAATTTACAGCAATATGGTATAAAGATACCCAGACCGTTCTAACTATAGTAGGAGCAACAGGACTAATGAATTTACAGTCATACTTAAATATGCTACCAATACACGTGAACCACATATGAACTGTAGAAGGAGGCAATTCTGGGTTACGTTGTGGCTGCTGAAAAGGGCTCTCTTAGCAAACATCAAAGATGGAAGCAATCTTAATTTCCTAATGAATGGGGTCCACTCCTGTCATGGTATTAAGGACTTGAAACTTTTGTAATAAATAAAAAAGGGAGCAGCCATAGAAAAGAGTTACACTGATCAAACTGCTTATCTTTTCCTTGTCAAGGCATTTGACACCATTCCCCACATAGGTATCACAAACTCTCTCAACATTAACCTTACACTGCCCGCTGGTTATCAAACTGGCTTACTGAAAATATATTGTTATGGTAGGGGCATCTCCTCTAGCTGCAGAGATTTCATTAAAACTATTCCATAACGCTCAGCCTTGGATCATTTATCATTTGGTATTTGCTTCTCGCAAGTGAAATCAGGCAGTCTAAGCCTTCAATTAACCAACTTTGCAGATGACTGCAAATGAGGAACAGTTGTCAATTTCTTACATTTATTTAATTTATTTATTTGACTTTGTTGACTGAGTTGGTCCATCTGGGATGAGGCTCGTTTTCAGTGGAGACCCGCAGAGAAAAGCTCCATAGTTACAAACATATGCAAGTACACAAATAAGATACAAAACAATGTAATGCGAGTCCACAATACAAAAAACTGATTACAGATTATATACAGTGTTGGCTACCTACATATATTATAGTAGGTAAACTGGAAAAGAAAATATTTACAGTAAAGAGAAAACAAAATAATATGGAAGTTTCTTAGTAGCAGTAAGAAGAGATTAAAGTGCAGAAGTGGTTTCTGAATATTCTACTGGTGAGGAGATTGTAACAGTACAAGGAAAGTGTAGGGGTTGATAGTAGGGAAGGCTTTTGCAGAGAAGGGTGAGAGTTAGGATGGCAGTAGGGTTAGGTACTTGATGGATAAAAAGAAGTGACTGGTTGGTCTGGAGAGGGGTTAGTCAGGAGGCTAACAGAGGCATAGTTTATTTACACTAAGGTGATTTCTCACAGTCTTTCTCTATAGCAGTTTGGATCTAGTGTTTCGGATGTCAAGTGGGAGTTTATTCCAGTGTTTGGCAAGTAAATAGCTATACATGTTTTTTTCCTATGTTGAGCTTGAGTTTGGTTATGGGCAGGAGGTGTTGGTCAGAGCTCTGGAGTGTTCTAGCTGGGGTGCAGGATGAGAAGATGGGTAATATGGTGGGGCAAAAGGTGGGATGGAATAGGACAGCTTATTTGGAGCTGGGAAAAATAAGGTTGTGAGGAAATTCTAACCATTTCAGTTTTTGTAGTGCTGGACAGTGGTGAGAGAAACGTGGTAGTTCAGCAGCAAATTTCGCTACTTTGTTATAGGTGGATTCAAGTTTGGATATAAGAGAGGTCTGCAGGTTGGTGAGAATCTGAGAGCCACTGAGAATGGTTGGTAGAAGGTAGCATGTGATAGAGCAACTTCTGCTTGAGTAGAGAGAAAGTTTTTGTTTTTATAAAGAGGACCTAGTTTTTGGTGGGTTTTCTTGATGTTATTTAGTACATGCTGGTCAAATTTTAGCTGGTCGTCAATGATGAGCCCAAGAAGTTTAGTGTGATTACCCACTATGATAGGTGTGTTGTTGTGGGAGGCGATGGAGAAGTTTGGTTTTAGGTGGGTCATTGTTTTATGTAGAAAGAGGAGGAGTTTGATCTTTTTTGGATTTAAGATTAGATGGTTATGGTGGAGCCAGTTCTTGATAGACAAGAAGGATTCCTGAGTTTTAGTATGGAGTTTGGGAAGTGTGTCAGCAATGGTGATGACTGTGGAGTCATCAGCATATTGCATTAGAGAGGAGTGTGGGGTGGAGCTTGATAACTGATTAGTAAAAATGTTGAAAAGCAGTGGTCCTAGAATAGATCCTTGGGGTACTCCCAAATGTTGACAAGCAGTGAGTGGTCCTAGAATAGATCCTTGGGGTTCTCCCATCAGCACTGGAAGTTCTGGGGAGATGGCTGAACCCCATTTGATGGACTGGGAATGGTTGCTAAAATAACTAGTGAACCAGAAGATAGTGGCAGGGGATAGGTTTAATTGGGAGAGTTTCTCTAAGAGTAATGGATGGTGGACAGTATCAAATGCTTTTGATAGGTCAAGAAAGAGAAAAGAGGCAGTTTATTCTGGTCTCTAGCTTGACAATAGTGTTTAGGAAGGAGATGAGAGCTGTAAAGGTGCTATGGCCAGGGTGAAAATCGTGTTGGGTGGGGTTAATTAAGTTCTCTTTAATGAGGTGCTGGAGAATTTGTGTACACATTTTTCCAAGATCTTGGAGAGGGGAGATAGTATTGCGATGGGTCTATAGTTAGTTCAGTGGACTACCTCCCTTGTGGATAGGAATAGTGTAAAACTTCTTCCAGATGACTGGGAGTGTAGCTTCAGTAGTAGATCTGTTAGAGGATAGAGATGGGTAAGGCTAAGGAGTTAGTATCTAGTTGGAGAAAGAGTGGAGGGAGACCATCAACTGAGGGAGAGCAAGGCTTGAGCTTAAGGAGCAGCAATTTTATGTAAGAGGTGGATAGTGTTTGTAGACTGAATGCAGAAGAGGGGTAAGGCTGATTAGGAGGGGAGGTGGGTGGGGTGGTGTTGGCGTTGGAGTGATTAATAAGTTTGCTGATGGACTCTATTAAGTACGAGTTGAAGTTAGTAGCAGCTGGAGAGGAGTGAGTGTGGGGTTGGGTGGGGGGTGGATGGGTTTCCTGGATGTAGGATATGATTAATTGTATGCCAGAATTTTTTGGTGTTATATAGGTGTGTTTTGGGGGTGGTTAGTATAGTAATGCCTTTTGTCATCTTTATTTGATTGCTTTGCCCGGTAAAGGAGTTGTCTGTATTGTTGTACGTGAATGGGCAAGTTGGCTTTGATCCAGAGTTTCCATTGTGTGTCTCTCAGTACCATTTGAGAAAGAGTGGAGGGAGTAAGCCAGGGTGACACAGTGGACTTTATCCTGATCTTACGTAAGGGGGCCAGGGAGTTTAAAATGTTGAGGAATGTGTTGTTAAATTCCATGACTGTTTCCTCGAGAGGTAATTGTTTGAGAAATGTTTAGACAATAAGAGAGAGCTGACAGTTGAGTACATTTGGGTCAAAGTTTTTTACCTTATGGCAAATTTTAAATATATGGGGTTTGAGTGTGTGTGGATTAAAGCAGAGGACTTTGGTAGGAGAGTGATCACTAAGGGTGTCAGGAAGGGTTTCAGGGAAGTGATATTTGTGGAGATAGGATACAAGGATCCTGTAAAGTATGGAAGAGTGGCTGGTGGATTTGGTGGAATAGGTTGGAGTTGTGACTAACTGGGAGAAATAATGAAGGTTAATGGAGGTAGAGGGGGATAAGGTTGTGAGTGTGGATCAGTTGTTGACATCTCCCATGATTGTAGTCTCATTGTGGAGGTCTAAGGAGAGTGGAAAGTAAACGTTCCACTTCAGTGAGGTTGTCGCCGAGTAGAATGTAGACAGCAGCAATGTAAAGAGAGTTGTGGGGGTTATTCTACAGTTGGCAAGAAAAAGTTCAGCAGAGGAAATGGGGGGGTACTGGAGTTAGTGTGAGGTTGTCCCTGTACATGATTGCAACACCACCTCCTTTTCTTTTTGTTCTATCTAGTCTTAGGATGTTATAACCAGGAGGGAGGATGTCCCTATCGGGGATGTGGGGGTTTAACCAAGTCTCACTAAGGGTTATTATATCTGGAGAGTGATGTGAGATCCAAGAATGAAATTCAGTAATTTTATTTACTATGTTTCTCAGGCTGATGGAGCAAAAGGATATGTGTTTTGTTGAGATATGAGGGTTGGGGGTGGTGGTATGTTAGAGGGTACTATCTGAGGATGCTGGTAGAGCTGGGCCAGGATTGGGATGTATGTCCCCTGCCAGTAAAAGAGAGAGATACCCATATTCTCAAACAGGGCCTGCATCCAATCAACAGCTAGTTTGTTAGTCATGGTGTAGATCAGAGTGCATGTCCTGTGTCTGTAAGAAGCATCACAAAGACTGTACATGCACGTATAAATTCCAGACACATGCAATCCCGAGTGCCATTTTGAAAGAGCAAGCAGAGCTTGAGCATGCATGATCACAGCTGTTAGTCTGTATACAAGTTACTTTAGTTAAAGTCAGTAAACTTCTATAGTAAAGTGTTTGTATAAGATAAAGCTGCTCAAAAAGAACTCATGAAGACTCTTCTATTATGAACAAAATAGGAGCATGACTTGGTGTCAGAACCGGGATTGCAGAGAATAAAATTTGGAGCCATGAGGTGCACAGACAAAAGTGAAGGTAAAACTAAGAGAAAAGAATCTAAGATAATGAGAAGTACTACAAACTGTTTATTTGGTAAAAAAGACAAAGTGCAGCATTACAAGGGCACAAATCGCATTATTAAGCAAGCAGAAGGCACAAAAGGTTTATTAGCTAAGAAAATGTTTAAAACAAAGGTATATGATGAAACGAGCGTGTTTAAAGCAAAACGGGCATATTTAAAACAAAACGGGATGTTTAGAGTAAAATGAGCACAAGTGCTTTGCCCCCCTGCCGCTGAAATGAAACTGATATATATGATGAATGTACTTTTTTTTCATAAGGCAATTTCCATGCTATACCATATCTAGCTGCTCTAGGAGAAAGAAGCAGTGTGAAACAGGAAGTAAGGCCTATACCATACAAGCTAAACACGCTTACTTTATAATCTAAACTAATCGGTTTAAAATAAAATAACTAGCTATTATCAGAAATAGGAGTGTCCAAATGATCTTATCAAATGCTCTGTGTTACCATACAGATGCATGCTGGCATGTCAGCATGAATCTTATATTAACAGTCCTTGGTTCCTCAGAAGTGTGTTTTTTTAGCAAGAAATATTCTGTATTAAATTATAATGTATGACATGGGCTATCTTGCATTTCTATAAATGAAAATAAACCATATTGACACAATCTAAGCAGCAAACAGATTCATTAAGGGACAACAATGGGATTCTATTACTAAATGCTCAACTTCTCTGTCTTTTTTCTCCCTATTTACTGTCCCCCGCTATGAATAAACAAAAATAAATTCACTGCATCAACTCTTTCACCAAGTACTGATGCACCATCTACATATAATGCTGACTGCTTCGGCTGTACTTGATTAGCTTGCTTCTTTATGACCTTTCTTTACAACGATGTGAGGCTTATTTGATTTGCAAAACTCTTGGAAATTGTTTCACTTTTTACAATTGTGACATCGCTGACCAAATGCTAAGCATTTCTCTCTTTTGGTCCTGATTTATACCACAATTGCGACAGTCGATAAAGCCAGATTTTGGTTTTGCTGATTCATGCTTGTACTGCACTGAGCTTTACTCCCTTCTTAGAACTTGCTGGAAAGCTACATGTCCTCTCAGGAAACCCTGTAGCTGCCATGTGCTTGGGCCTGCTTCTGTTTGCCACATGTTGCATGCTATCTACATTTCCTCTGGAGGCTACTGAAACCATCCTCTTGTCACTCGCAAGCATACTTGTGTGTTTTTGTGTCACCTCTTGGCTTTGACAAATTTCTGTGGCTTTGCTCAACATTAAGTCATTGTCATGAAGCAAAGTCTTTCTCACAGCAGCACTATTAATACCATACGCAAGCCTCTCCTTTATCAGCTCATCTTTAGTCACCAAACTGAAACTTTTTAGCTTTATTTCTCAGGTCAGTTATATAAGCTGCAAATGTTTCCCCTGGTTTCTGATGTCTTGTGTAAAACAGATGCCTCTCTAATGTAATATTTGTCTGGGGTTACACATTTCTCTGAACTTGCACTTCAAACACTCTGGTCTTCCCTTGACTCAGCCTGTACAACAATATGACAGTTTTCACCTTCTCCTTCATCTACTGCTGGTGAATACAAAAATGAATGCTCTCTCTCTCTTTGCCCTCTGACCCTGCTAGGTTTAGCAAAATGAATGCCCTGGTCTCTATCTGCATAAGCTGCTTGTATAAAAAAAAATCATACTCTTGCTCAAATATTCTCCAGTTCTCTGCAATATTCTGATCAAATACAAGCAGTAGAGGCTTTCAAAATCCCGTCTGCCATATTAACCACATACCAGTGATGGGTTTTTCAAATAAGCATGAACATGCACATATTCCAGAAATTTATGCCAGTATTTGTAACTTTCTCCAATGCCTTCATGCTTCTGAAATTATACCTTTTGGGCTTCTCGAAATTATGCTAATGGACAAACATGTAGTACCTTTGAATAACTGGACTTTGCGAGACAAATCTCTCGAGCAATGTAATACTCTTGTAATTATTGCATTGTTAGTCATTTGTCATAATTTTAAGAAACATCTCAAATAACTTCAAAATGCGAATAAACTGCGTCTCTCTTGCCCCAAAGTCAATACCATTTCAAAGTAATTGCACTTTGCGAGTAAACTGTACACAACACACTGAAATTAACCCAAAATGGCAGTACCTTGCTAGGCAACTCTTTACAGTGCAAGAAACACTTCGTAATGGCGACACTTAGTGAACAGACACAACCAGCACAAGACACTTTTCAAAATAGTTACACTTTGACTATATTTCATGAAACAGTTGCACTTTGCACACAGTAAACTCTTTGAAATACACGCACAGTAATAAGCACACACTGTAAGCACTTTTTGCACATTTTGAGATACTTTGAATAACTTTACTTATGTCCTTGATACAATACAAAGTCATAGTTATGCCAAAACACATGGTTGCCTTGCTTTATTTTTGCTTAATCTGCACTTTTTGCCCTTGTTATATTTGTTTTGCTCATTTAAGCCCTTTTCCTGCCCTTTGTACTTTTCACAAACCATGAAACACATACTTCACAAAACTAGTGTGCCACACAATCACAGCCCTTAAGGCAAAATAACATACCCAACATACTAGTGATAGGAGACTCTACAGTCAGGCACACTGACGTCCCACTCTCTAGGCTGAATAAGGAGAAGATTACTGTTAGCTGCCAGTCGGGTGTCAGGATCTGCCATATAACACAAGCACTCAGCTCACTCCAGAACAAGTACAAATACGACTATGTCATTGTCCATGTTGGTGTGAATGACCTGAGCCGTACCTCCCTGGACTACATGAAAAGAGACATGGAAGAGCTCTCACGTAGCCCAGGCCGGTATAACCCTGAGTAGCATCCTGCCCTCACCAAGAATTATACCATGGTATAAAGAAAAAATTATCAATTTCAACAACTGGCTAAGTTTCTGGTGTCATTCAAAAAGGATCCAGTGTCTGTGCTTGGGATGACATGCTCAACCAGCCACTCTGCTTCGCTAGAGATGGCTTGCACCTGTCAGCCTTAGGCTTTCGAATACTGGCCAAGGCTCTTGCCACCCCCCATAGTGCCTTTTTTAGGCAAGGCTCAAAAGACAAACCCACAGCCGTAAACAGCACAAGTAACAAAAAACTGAGGGTAATGCTACTCAATGCCAGAAGTCTAAACCTCAAAATGCATGCACTCGAGGCACTCCTCATTATGGAGAAAACAGATATATGTGCAGTAACAGAAACCTGGTTTAAGGCTCCAGAGAGCACCTCAGCACTACCAGGCTACAACTCATACCATACATTTCGGCCACAGAACCCGGACCGAAATACAAAAGGTGGGGGCGTATCCATATTCATCAAGGATACCCACACCTCCAGGTTAGTGGCACAGCACAATGCTTCACAGATCACCCATGTGCAACTAACAATGGGCAAAACTGCAATTCAAATTGTAGCTTGCTACAGATCACCCACCATGTCCCAGGACCCCCATTCCGCACTTATGGAAACACTGGGAAACATAAGGGTACTACCAAACACCCTAATATTGGGTGATTTCAATTACCCAAACATTAACTGGGAGAACTACTCAAGTACTAATTCCCTTGCCCAACATTTCCAAGAATTTACAACGAAAACGTGTACAGCACAAAACGACCAAATAAACTCTCCAAGGTGCAGTAGCCCAAAGGAACACTCGATGCTTCTTTAAAACTTTTAATGTCACACAAAGATAAACACGTAAACGCGTTTTAAATTCACAGAACACTCTCATGTGTTTTCATCCATAAAAATGGACTTCATCAGACAACCATTGATGTTTAGTTACCCATTTATATATCAACACTCATTAGACTTCATCCAATAAAAGCTTTAAAAACTATTTAAATGTGCAAATCAGCCTGAACTCATCCCTCATGAATATTAAATAAATACACATATTTAATCCATGTTAAAAACTTTAAAAACTTGTGAAATCTTCTGACAATAATACAGTAAATGTGAATAATAAATATATTAAAAACTACTTTTAATTCATATGTAAATATGAAATATAAGGTTTTTAAAAAATTAAATTATAAGTGCATTAAATATAAGACTTGTGACTGAAATATTTGAACCAATCCAACATTGCCCCCTAGTGCTAAAGCCTGGTATAGCCCTTATATCTTGTTAGCCTTCAGTTTTAATAGGGAGACAATACTTAGAAAATCATTTAATCCAAGAATTTATAAACTCAAACGCCCTGGATCAACTGGTCAACACTCCCACCAGAGGTAGCAGCATATTGGTCCTGGTCATCACCAACATGGACGACCGGTGTTCCACACCGGAGGTCAACCCTTTGCTGGTTAGATCTGACCATAAACAAATCACTTTGGATATCCACATTCTGCCCCCACCCCCGGACAAGGAAACCACCATGAAAAACTTTTCAAAAGCAAACTTCATGTTACTTTAGACAGAGGTGGAAAGTTTCAAAGCCCCCATGCTAAAGGATAATGCTGTCCAAACTGCAAAATCCTTTACTAATGCATTCTATGGGCACCTACAAGAATGCATGGATCGTACTATCCCAAGCAAAACCAAGACTCACTCCTCCAAGAAAAGGAAACCAGTCTGGTGGACCCCTGCCATAAACAAGCTATACAACAGGAGGAGGAAACTAGTACAGAAAAGAGTAAAATCCCAAGAAGGGAAGACATCGCTGATCAGTATCAGCAAGAAACTATGATCCCTCATAAAATCATCCACGGCGAGCTTCGAAAGAAAAATTGCCAATGACTCCAAAGATAACCACAAGGCATTCTTTAGCTATGTCAAGAATCTAAGTGGCAATGCTTAGATCTGCTCTGAGTTAGTGCAGAAAGGCACAAAATACACTGAACCGACAGATATTGCCAACATTCTGGCAGACCGGTTCAGTGCAAACTTCCCTCTCACTCCCAAAAGGGCCCATAACCATACCAAAAGAATGTAGAGCCACTGAAATCACAGACACTCAGGTTAAAATAGCCCTCTCGAAAGCCAAAAATACAGCATCAATGGGACTGGACAGTGTCCCAGGCTGTGTCCTACACAAGCTCAGACGAACTAACCCCTCGCCTAAACACACTGTTCAAACTCAGCCTTTCCACAGGTTACATACCCATAGAGTGGAGCACAACAACAGTTATTCCACTCCACAAAGGTGGAGCCACAACGGACCCCAGGAACTATTGCCCTATAAGCCTGACTAGCTTGGTTTGCAAGGCTATGGAGCGCATCATCACAGAACTCATTAACATAGACATTGGGAACCTCCAAACACTGGACCCTGCCCAGTTCGGCTTTGTAAAGGGCAGATCATGCCTCCTAAACCTGGTGGACTTCTTTGAGATGGTTACCAAGGCTATATATGAGGGAAAGATGGTACACACACCCTACGTAAACCTCGCAAAGGCCTTTGACACCTTTCCCCATTCTGGTATTATAGACAAGCTCACCAGCCTGAACATAAACCCCTACATCACAAGATGGGTTGCCAGCTGGCTCATGGACAGAACCCACACGGTGAGAGTTGCGGGAGCTAGGTCCGACTCTAAACAGGTTACAAGTGGCATTCCCCAGGGCTCAGTCCTAGGACCCCTCCTGTTCGGCATATACTTCTCAGAGGTACAGGCAAACACAGGAGGACAATGGCTGACCAAGTTTGCAGACAACTGCAAACTAGTGGCTATTTATTTTTATTTATTTTATATTTGTTAACCGGGGGTGTCTGAGTGAGGCCCGGGGAGAAAAGCTCCACAAAGAAAAATTACAGACACATTTAGTTATTTAGACATAATCAGTATACACACAAATTACAGGAGACATGTTTTTACAGTGATATGCGGCACATAAACAGTTACAGTGGAGAGAATAAACAAAAAAATATTAATTTTAAAAATAATGGTAATTAATAGATTTGTGGTGTAGAGCTGAAATTTGGAACATAGATAGAATACATACATAGTACACAAGTACAGTACATACACTGTAGATTAGCCAGTGTTTGTGAGTAAGATTGAAAACTATCATCAAGTGCTCTAGATTTTATATGTATGTGTTATCCGCTTTCACTGCTATAACTGATTCTCCGGCTGACACAGACATCCTCCCAAAAGGGTCTCACTAAGACGGATACCTGGTGTCAAAATCATAGCCTCAAGTTAAATGCGAAAAAGTGCATAGTTATCACCTTTGGAAAAAGCAAAGTACCCACAAACTATCACATAGGTAGTAGTCCCCTAAATACGGAAAACATAATAAGGGATCTGGGGACCCAAGTAAATAGTAATCTCTCTTTTGATAATCACATTGCCAACGTGGTTAGAAAATCCTTCTATGTGGCCCATCTAATCACGAAAGGGTTTGCATCCAGATCAAAAGAGGTTATTGTGCCCCCTCTACTCATCACTCATCAGACTCATCAGAGTACAATGCCCCATTTGGGATGTACCTTACAAGTCACCTGCAACAGCTGGAAAGACCACAGAAGTACCTCACCAAGAGGATCACTGTCCTCAAACAGATACCCTATGCAGCTCAACTGAAGAAACTCCAGCTGTACTCGGTTGCATACCGCCTACTCAGAGGTGATCTCTGCCTGACATACAAGGCCATGTCCAAACCAGAATTGATGGACTTGCTCCACCTATAAAAACCGTATCCTCTCGAGCCACACATTCTAGGGATCTAAACCTCACCACAACAATAAATAGGGTGTGCTGGAGGGATAGATTCCTGTCCCAAAAACTTCTCATGCTTTGGAACAAGATTCCAATCTACGTTAGGCAGAGCTCTTCACTAACACTTTTCAAGAGAAACCTTGACGAGTGAATGGGAAATAAAGTTTACCCTGGGGATCACTTCAGTGGCTCTGCCGGACAGAGGCACAGGGAACTAATCTAAGGGGGCAGCGAAAGCTCTGGCTAGGCTTATAAATGCCTTCGGGCAGATAGCCTAGTACCTACCTATGTGAATAAAGTGAAACACTGTAGTGATATGACAGGCTTACCAGAAACATCAGTACAGGTTCAATTTTTTTGCCAATATACAGATGGTTAAAATATTATAGTATTTGTGAAGCACAGAAATGTATAGTTAATGAGATGTTTTCATTGGACATGATGGAAGTGAAACAGGTTATAAAATGAAGACTTTGTATCGGTTAGTTAAGCAGAACAATAACATTAAATGTGTATATGAAATGTAAAATGTACATATATCAAATATTCTTCAAATCTTCCCGAGTTAGCTGATAACAGCCAAGTAAAACGCATACAAGTCCTTTCCTTTTTCAAGAAAGTATCATGAAAGAATGAATGATACAAAATTTTATAAGACTTTGTTTCAGAATATTTCTACTTTTTTTCATATATAAAATTTTAGAAACCACAGCACCCAAGTAAAAAAAGTTTTACTTGTGCAAGGAAACACTGAGTTACAAAAATTTTCCAAAGTAAAGGTGCAGTTAAACTTCTCTGAAAAAGGGAAGTGTCTGAGAGAAGAAAAGTACAGTTGTGTACACTTACCATAAATGTAGATGTTCGAGTGTATTTACTGCTGCAGTCATCAAATTTAGGCTATCTGCTTGCAGGTAGCCCTCAGTCGGCCTGATTATCAAAGTCTTGGGTCCTGCGTCAGTTGCTGTCTCATCCGTTTAAAGAATGTACTCAACTCTCACTATGCCACTTATAACTATTACAGTACTGCATTTACAGGTGTACTCCTGTCATGTAAGTATAACCTATGTAACTCTACACAAAAGACACTAATCTCTAAACATTCTGCTCTACTTGGTTCATAAAGTTACTGAAAAGTGCTCAGAAAACAAGATGCACTCCAGTACATTGAGTATGTCTAGCTACACCCATGTTGCCATGCACATCATTTATTTTTTTATTTTATTTTATTTAACATTTGTTTACTGGGAAAGTCAGACTTGGAACAAAGCCAATTTTCAGTGGAGACCTAAGGAGAAACACTCCAGACGCATGTCTTTGAAACGTGGGAGGATAACTGGAGCACCCGGGGGAAACCCACACGAATGCAGGGATGATATACAGGCTCTGCACAGAAGGCACACAAGCCGAGAATCGAACTGGAGAACCTCTTGCTGTGAGATGACAATGCTACCGCTGCATCCCTGAGCCGTCCATACAAATTCCTTCTTACAAATCCTCCAAAAATTAGTATTTATTGCGTTTATCTAAATACGATTGTTCTATTCCCTTCCCTTTTTAATTGAAAAATGCAACTATAAACACTTCAGTTGACAGAAAGCACTGACCATTCCATTCGGGTCTACTTTTTGTTGTTGATTTCTTGGATAGTAAACCACAGGATTATGAAATTCAGAAGGTAAAATGAAAAGGTCCATAAGGGCTTGACCAAACAGGAGTTTGACAACACAAAAGTAATTTCTCTAGAGTACACTGGTTTTGTATCTGTTTTTTGGAGGTGGCATGTAGGGTTAACCTTTGACTATCTGTGTGGACTTCTATCTGACTTTGGATCAGGAAACTGTGTTCAAGTCCTGTCATGGTCATAAGCATAACTGCAGTAGAGTACATGTTGCCTAATGGGTAAGCCATCCAAATCGGGATCAGGCTGTAAATTATTTCACACATTTACAACATCACAGTGTACAGCACCAGTATTTTTAACTTAGTACTTCACTGACTACAATTCATCCCAGTTACAGCTTATGTACATAGATTCATAAACTGCTACTAGGCTAAAACCCAGTGGGCCTTTCTAAGCCTAGCCAAGTCTTCCCAAAAGAATAATGATATCCTGTATTCAAATTCAAATAAAACACTGAGAGCTAGGTATTTATAAGCTAGCTCTGTCCATAAGGGACATGGGTGCCATGCCCAGGGTAAATTTCCAATTTCCCATCCACTGGTCTAGGTGTTGCTTAAATTGGGTAATAGACAAACTCAGCTTCACATGGATGGGAAGTCTGTTCCACAGAAGGGCAATTTATACGACATACGTCTCTCTCTCGCCAGCATATCCTGTTTTTTTTTTTCCCAAATACCTTTACTGAATTATCACTTAGGACACACGCAAATTTACATTCATATAAACGTAATCAAACTATATTAACATAATAAACATTATGCTTTACATATACGGCTATATATCATATAACCTACACAATACTACATAAATTATTCAATTCCTGCCTTTTTTTTTTTTTTTTTTTTTTTAACAAGAAACATCTTCATTAAAACATCACTTACTATACAGGCAATCATACATTTATATTAAATGAAAACAAACTGCACTGACACAATCCTAGTCTCAAGCATTTTACATCACAAACCATACTGACAAACTCCCAGGTGCAAACATTATTCTACCCAATCATTTTCAGTCAAACATTACATAGCTCATTTAAGTCCTACCTTTTTTAAACCTCATTCCTCCTTTGTATGCAGTTTTCCCTACAAATCCCATTTTTTCCTATATAGTTTGCTCCTTCCCTTTCCTACAGATCTCAAGTCCAGTTGTTTTATCTCTGTTACTATATTCACTACTTCCAGGATCATTGGTTTAAATTTTGATTTCCATTTTCTAGTAATTGTTACTCTTGGGATGGTATTCTGTTAAAGCAAACCACACAAATCCTATAAACTGCAAGCAAACTTTTTGTTTCTCTCATACTCAGGGCAAGTTGAGCAGTTACTGCTATAGTGGTTAGGGTTGCCACCCCTCCGTTTTTTTTTCTGGACTATCCAGAAATCAAACTGATTCTCCGCTAGTCCAGAAAACACTGTACAAACTCCGGTATTCTGTTTCAAAAAGGAAACAGACTATCGGAATTAGTAAATAGGCTGATTTACTATGCTTTTTTTTTTACAGAAAAGCATAGTAAATCAGCCTAAAGCAGGCAGCAGGAAAGGAAAAGAGGGCATTTCCAGCCAAGGGATGACATTGTGATGTCACATAATGGGCGGTATGTGGGTAGGAGAGGGGGGTGGGGTTGGCACAGTTACTGGTGACACAAGGGGTGTGGCTTTACTCCAGTTTTAGCCACAACAAAAGGTGGCAACCCTAGTGGTATAATAATAAAAGCTGAAAATACAGATACACAACTTATAGACTGACGTTAATGAACAGAATTTTGTTCCTTGTTTTTCTGAATAGAGAGAATACAAATATCTACGTGCGATGAGATAAGAATGATTTCTCTTAACTGTCTTAAATGACCCAATGCCAAAAGACCTGTTCTCAGTGTAAGTGGCCACTGACAGCACGTCTTCTGGAATCTGGTCTCTGATGCAAGTCTGTTTATAGATAGCCCTAACACCAAAGTAAGTCACTTACACAGACAGCAAGTCTTTCAGAATTAGGGCAGACTTCCATGGAGAGCAACTCTTCTGGAATCTGGACCCAAAAGTTTTCATTTAAAATGTAAATTTGAAGCAAATTTGCTGAATTCATTTTTTCACCTCAGACAGATTTTTGTTAATGCAATAATTTCTTCTTGATTTGAAGCAAGCTTCATACTTGGCAACCTTCAGATCTACTGACCAAGAAAGACATTATGGTATTTCACTGCAAGGTAAAGACAGAGAGAGAGAGGGATAAAAAAGGAAGACATATACCACTCTTTTGTGTTATCTTTCCTGCATGCCCCCCCTAAAGAAATGCAAACAAGAGAAGAAAGAGAAGATGATGGAAGATATCTGAACTCTAATAATATAAGTTTTATTTAGCTCATTTTCACATGTAAATGTCATCGGAAGTTACAAGGCAAATCTTTCCGGACTAAAACTGATTAATGTGAAGTATTTTACATACACTATCGGTGAAATGTACAAATGAAATTCACTCTGACATAAAAGATGCCATTTACTATTGTATAAACTGCAATGGCTGCTTGCCAATATGGAATGCTTCAAATGTGTCAGACTTTGATTAGGTAATACTACAAACAACTTATTTTTCTTTTCAGTGTCTGACAAAATGTGAGCATGATTCTTTATGAATCTATTTCAGTCTGGCACAAGCATTGCACAGAGATTCAAGGCTTACAAAAGTTAGAGGATTAACACAAGTGTACTGCGGAAATTGTGTTTTACTATAAGATTTCAACTAACATTTTAGTGGCAGATGTGATGTCTTCTGCATAAATTAAGCAAACAATTTCTTAGCAGATTTAACTTTTAATTACATACAAAATTTCATTATAAAGTATTAGTAAGAAAATGTATTTCTGTGTATGCATATGTACTATACTGATCCTGGGTTTCAGGGAAAGAAACAGCAGATATATTTTATGATACCTGAAAGACAGTGAGCCCGATTCCAAAAGACCTGCTGTCAATGTAAGCGGCCACTTACAGACAACACGTCTTTTGGAATCATAGGTAATATAATTTGCATGCATATGAGTACCTTGAAAGTTGAAAATACTTTCTGTTTCTAGTCACTGCTTAATGCAGTAACGGGTCCCTGTGGCAATTAAGTAATTTAACTTTTGTTGAGAGACTTGAGTTTGATTCAGCTCTAACTTCCAGGGGATGGAGTTCCACAGTTTGAATACATGGACTATATAAAACAAGGGATGTAGAAACAGATAATTAGTTTAGGTGTTGAGATGCAAGTTGACCAGCTGGCTAAAATTTTAAGATGTTCTCACCGCTGGACATTTATCTAGATGGAACAAGACACTGTATACAGTTTTCAACTGTGCAAAATTCAAAGTGTTATGAAGTTCTAGTCAGTACATTTGCTTAAATGCTGGATGTGATCCACTGGGAAGTCTGATAGTGAATTTTGCAACTTTACTGTATAAAGTCCCTCCTCTGGGCCAGTAATCAGGGAGCCTCAATCCCCACCACCACCAACAATGGGCAAAACTAGAAACACAGTATTTTCAGAAGCAGCTCTCTGCATTACACACACACACACACACACACACACACACACACACACACACACACACCTGGGAAAGGCTGGCACAGACTCACCAGCTATGCCCAGGCTACAAGGTAGTTCCACTGCCACCAGCCAGCTACTCTAGCAGGGTATCCAATTATACTGGCTGAAATTATTACTAATAACATGGTAATACTGACCAAACAGCAAGACTTTAAGGAGCAGCCACACTGTCACCAAATAAATGTAAGTGCTTTCAAAGGTTAAACTACTCTTTAAAAAGACCAGACATAATGAAAACTTTAAATATACTTAATAAAATAACATGAAAACACTGAATATCTTTTTACAATAAATGCCAGAGTTTGAATCACAGGAAATATTAAAAGTAACACAGATGGAGAGATTCACACAGATGCAGGAAAAAACAATACCTACATAATACCTCCATATTTTCCTCACTGATTAAAGAATTACTGTTCCTTAGTTAAGTTAGTTACTACAGCAAGGCAAGATTGATGTGGGTGAGTGGTCTTGTCAGTCACTATCACATCTCTCACTAACATCTAAAATAACTTCAGTGCTGGCTATAGAATGCCATCACATCTGGTCACCTGACTCTGGTTCCCATACTACCCCCTTTACTAGAAACAGAACCAGAATCTAGCACACATCTTACAACACACACAGAGCTTTGCCAAGATGTGCTGCACCATCTGGAAGTTGTAAAACAATTTTAACACTTCCACTCTTCCTATAGAGTTACAAAGTCAGCATTCTCATAGACATTCTGTCTCTGGCTGCAGTCAGAACTGTAAGATACAACCTTTATGGCCTAGACCAGGTAATTTAATTTCAGACTATTTTTCAAAGTTAGCTGGACCGAGATCAACTTCTTCTCTTCCAGTATCCTCTGCTACAATATATTTCAATAGTTATAATACAGTCTGACATACAGGTGTATTTCTTTTCTGTCCAGCAGGACCCACTGTTGGTACATTTTTTAACACCAGCAATGTTACAAATACATTTTCAACACAAGCACCTGTACAAATCAGTTTGATATACAAATGACATACAATTCTTTCCCAAACTGCAGTTATATATTCTGGCATATGTTACTCATCCACTCCCTTACTTCTCCTGGAATAACTGGCACTACCTCACATCATCACATCTCTTTCCCTTTTGAAGACTTAAGCTAGTTTCTCAAGTGACCCTGTAGAAATACTGCTTGAGAAGAATGAGCCTGTCTGGGAATATAATAACTCATACCCGGTCTTGAGAACCCATCTGCATTGCCATTGCTGACTTCACTACAGTGCTGCACTGTCATGTCATATACCTGCAACCTTATGCTCCACCTTAGTAACCTGGCATTTGGCTGGCTTGATGGAGCCATAGATCCCCCTCAAACTCCTCCTGCCACCTACTGCAAATATTCAGCACCATAGCTTCCCTATCATGGTAAAGCTTCATCATGTTACCATGGCAATGATTGGGCCCCTGCCTCCTGCATAGCAGTTCTACCATGTACTCATCATCACTGACCTTCCTTACCACTTTGAAGAGTCCTTCACAAGCTGTCTACAGCTTACTGTGTCTGACAGGAATAAGCACAACAGTATACTCTCAGGCTCGAGCATTCTTGTTATTTCTGACGTTTTTCAGCTGCTGGGCTCCTACTAGGTTCTCCTGGGCCAAGCCCATGAGCTCCTTAAGCCTTGTCCTGAGGTTTAGGACATATGTCACAAGAGACTCCTTATAGGATTCACACTCACTCTCCCACGCCTCACGAATCAAATCTAAAGGTCCCATCATCCTATGCCCATACAGCAACCCTAAGGGTGAAAGAGCTGTGGATTAATAAGGTACCTTCTCCACATGCAAACAGCAGATGGGGCAAATATTTGCCTACTCTCTCAAACTGGTCTGCAAATGTCCATAGCATGGTCTTTAGTGTCAAGTTTAACCTCCCCACAAGACCATTAGTCTGGGAGTGATAGGTGGTGTAGTCTTTAGGTTCTTCACCCCACTCCCACACAGGAGCCAGCAGGTCTGACATGAAATTGGCACCTCTGTCAGTCAGTATTTCTTTCGGAAAACCTATCTTGCTGTAAATCTCTAACAAAGCATTCGCCACCCTTCTCTGCCTCGATGGAGGACACAGCCATCTCCTCAGGATATCTAGTAGCATAATCTATTACCATAGGACATGCTTCTTCCCTGTGGAACTTGGGATACTCAGGGGCCCCACAATCTCCATAGCTCACCTTCTGAAATGGCTCCTCAATCACAGGCTAAGGCATCAAAGGAGGTCTGACTTGGTCTCCTGCTTTGCCTACTTTTTGGCACTGCCCACAGGTCCTGCAGTACCCTGTTACATCCCATGCAATCCCAGGCCAATAAAAGTTCTGCATAATACATCTCTTGGTAAGCTTTATGCCCATATGACCTGCAAAAGAAATCTCATAGGCTATGCCTAGAAGTGCCAGACGGTAGGCTCTGGGCACTACCAAATACTGTATTATCTCACCCTCTAGCCCTCCCTCAGGGGTCCACTCTTTATACAGTAACCTTTTGTTCCAGTATACAGACTCCATTTTCATTGAGAATCAGGTGACTCCCTCAACCCTTATAATGTAGGCTCCAAGAGTGGAGTCTGTCTCATCTCTACCTTTGCGACCCTTCTCAGCTCCTCTTCCACAGGAAACCTGGTATCCTTTGACAGCGGTGCCTCACTGTCACCTGGGAACTATCACTCACCTTTGCCATAGCAGTCACTTTGTCCAAGACAATATCAGTACCTACCAGTAGCTGCGTCTCACCTTCCTTCAGGCTCATTGCTACAAGGTAGCTCCCTCCCTGAAATAGCCACCTCATCAGCCCTGGCTTCAGGTGTGAGGTCTGTCTTGGTCTCCCCCAGGCTACCAGACCCACATGCCTGTCTACAAGCCTGACTGTGTGTAACTGCATGCGCACAAAGTACTGCATTATCAAAATCATTCCCTATCAAGACAGCTGCAGGCATATCCTCAAACCCACCTACTTGCTTGCTTCCTTTTCCACCCTTCCAGTCAAGGTGAACCCTGGTCATAGGTACCTGGAATGTGGTCTCTCCTAAAGCTCTGAGTAGGGTGGACTGCCCAAGCAAGTACTGCTCCTCTTTAACCACTGCAGGTTTCACAATGGTTAAGTCAGAGGCAGTCTCTCTCTTAGTAGTGGTTTGCCTTTCATCCACTAAGATAGGATACAAACTGCAGTGACAGTTTGGTACCCCTGCTGTCTCCAGGAAGTTTACCACTGACATTCTGTTATTCACACTTGCTGCCTCCCCCACCTTTTGTTCTCTGCCTTGCTTCAGTGGGCATCTGTATGCTACATGGCCCCATTGGTTACATTTAAAACATCTAAACCATGATCCTCGCCGTGTACCTGAACTAGTGGCTTCCCTCTTACTGGTAGACTATACTGGGGGTGATTTAGGCTGCCCACCATGGGTTCCCTTATATCCATGTAAAGCAAGGGATATTCCCTTCTTGTGCAGTGATGCCTTGCTTGCTAAGTAGAGATCCCCTTTTCTCCCCAGCTCATATGCAGTTACACTCCCTGTCTGCTAAGCAGATTCTCATGTTATCACGCAAAGTGCTACAGGCTTGTTCCCTCACCAAAAGGTCTGCCAGCCTTTCAAAAGTGGTGAACTGAGACCCACTCATCCACCTATGAAAATAAGTGGGTAACTCAGCAATATAATCACATACACTCATCTGCCTTACATCTATACTCAGGAAACTTTTTTTCTGTAAGCTTCAGGTGTTAACTTAAAACATTCCAATTAACCATTGCTTAACTTTATCATAGTTTAAACAATCTATTTAGAAAGAGCAGTTACAGCTGTACCATGCAGTAAGGGAGTCGGGAACTGTACCCAGAGCCCTTGGTCAACATTATACTGTTTACATACTCTCTTCAGCCTTGAAATGCCAGTGTCTCTCATTTTCCTTGGTGTCTAAACACTGCAGTCTCTCTGCTGATTCTAATTCCAAACATTTGGCCTCCAGTTCAAGTTTCTAATTCCAGATGGATTTTTAAGACCTCTGAAGAAAAGGTGAACTGTCCTGTTTGAGGGCTGCACATTGCCATCACCAGACTTGTCTTCCTGGTTGCCAGTCCATGCTGCAGCTGCGACTATGGCTGAAATAATTTCTCTTTAGTCAGGTTGGCATGCACCAGTCCCTTTGGCTTCGCACACCTTGGCGAACTGGTTCTTTCTCAGCTTGCCATAATCCTCTGCTGACATCTTTGCCTGCTTTCCCTGACTAAACTAAACTAACAAAAAAATAAATAAAACTGTTACAAAAATGATACCCTGCATGTTTATCTTGTGGGTGTTAAGAGCACACACACCTTCAGTGACAACTGTCTACAGGCTACAGAAATTCAATTAATATCCACACCACTGCTGACCAATATGTGACTTGCCTCCTATGGGCCAGTAATCAAGTAGTCCAATCCTTACCACAGACACTGGTGAGAGATACTCACTTGGAACAAAACAGATACACACAGTATTTTCAGATGCAGCTCTCTGCACCAAGCACAATTTCCCTTAAGAGCACACAGAAAACACACCAAGTCCTGGGTTTGGACCTTCTCCTCCAAGCCCCAAATAAGACTTCACCTTTCTCTCTGCAGTAACAAGTGGTCTTCAAGTAGCTGACACAGACACACACTGAGATTTGATTTTCACAGGCGTGTGCGCGCACACACGGGAAAGACTGGCACAGATTTACCAGCTATGCCCTGGCTATAAGGTAGTTCCACTGACACCAGCCAGCTACTCTAAGGCTCCTAACAGGGTATCTAATTATATCAAGTGAAATACTAATACCAATGGTAATGCTGATCAAACAGCAAGACTTTCAGGGGCAGCCACAGTGCCACCAAATAAATAAAATTACACTCAAAAATTAAAATGTTCTCTAAAAAGACCTGCCACAATAAAAAGTTTAAATACATTTAATAATAAATAATAAAAGAACACGAAAATACTGAATATCTATTTACAATAAACACCACTGCTGGTACATTTTTTAATACAAGCAACTCTACAAATACATTTTCTACACAAGCACCTGTACAGATCAGTTTGATACACAAATGACATAATTCTTTACAAAACTCCAGCTACCTATGCTGGCATATGTTACACATCCACTGCCTTACTTCTCCTGGCATAGCTGCCACTACCTCACATCATCACATACTGAAAAACCTTCCATGTGTATTTAGGAGTATTTTGAGAACATTATTTACAATAGGTGCTGGGTATATGAGATGTGGGGTTAAGAGAGAGTGAACAGATTGTAGCTGTACTTGTGATATTACATATTATTTGATTTCACATATGTCTAAATTAAAAAAGGAGGCGAAAAATGCAATGAAACAGCAACAGAAGATACCCGGCTGCAGAGCCCTTCCATAGAAAGAGCTACCAGTAAACAGCATATCTATATAACATTAATAAAGTACATAGTATGAACTGGTGATTAAGTTGGCTCCACAGAAATACCAGTTATGAGCTCATTCCAAAAATATGCTAGATTAGGCAACTTCCACAGAGGACTACTACTTGATTTCTGTTCTTAGCATATTTGGCCGCTGGTAAGAAGCACAATGCAAACCATTTAGAGATGGCTGGCTTGACAGCAACATAGCCAGGTCCATCTTCCTAAGCATATACATCATTTTCTTTAAGCTTCTCCCTACACAGCCTGCTTAGTCCTCTTACTCTCCACCACCATTACCACGCCTGCACATCCCGGATCCTCAAATGCTCTATACTGCAAACTCCTGATGGGCTACTCTGGAAGTTTACCTTGTAGTAATCGTTAGTAGTGCTCAGGGTGCCCTTAGACCACTTTTTGGTGATTTTGTTCTTCTTGCTAAGCTATTTTTGCCAGTTATTAGTGTTTCGACAGTCTTCTAATCTTGCTTAGGACTGCTTCTGCTAATTCTTCAGTTGCAAAATTCTGCTGTTTCATATTGTTGCGAAACTCTACTGTATAATTTTTCCCCCGCATGCCAAACACTACAAGTCAGCAAACTAACTAGTGAGAGCTCCTTACCTACTGATTTTTTTTAATCTGTGCCCTTACCACCCCACTCTTAAGAGTATGTGTTCTTAACTCTGGCCCTCTAGCAATGTGCCTTAACTTAACCCTATCTGTACCTAACACACTAAGACTAACGTTTATCACCATGGAGTCATAAGGTCTTTAAATTTATTCAGAGCAGTCTTTTCGCCCTAGGCATACTGAGGCAAGCAAGTAACTTAAGGTTTACTGATCCCAAAGTTGAAATGTTTCTAATGTAATCAGAAAGAGATGCAACTACCTACTCAAATTGGTTGCACATCTCTCTACATCTAAACATCAGTAAAGTGCAGCATACCATCGTCGTGAATCTCCTTTCCATTTTCTACATGAGGTCAGGGTGTCGTGTTAAATGTCACAATCTCTCTCGATTCAATGCCTGACTGTCGTAGATCTTCTCACACACAATCAATCCACCTCTTTGCTGAATGCCCTCGTTTCCTCTTACCTTTCTGTCCGTCCCAAATCTTTTTCACCAGACTGTCTTCTGCATGGCCTGAATCACTGTAATCGGTTCTCTCTAATCTTTTTTGCAAATGGAGCTACTTTGGCTTCTGCTCTTATGTCCTCATTTCTTCGTCTGTCCCACAGTGTGCATCCTATCACCCTTCTCAGGCACTTGCTGACTACCAACTCTAGCCTTCTCATCTGCTTTGCCTTTACTGTCCAGGTTTCTGTACCATACAACAATACTGATTGCACCAGCTTTGTACCCCTTATTTTTCAGCTTCTTTGGCATTCTTCAGTCATACACTAAACCTGACACTCTAAGCCAGTTGGCTGCAAGCCCTTCTGATTCCAGCTTTGACCTCCTCATTCAAACTTCCCTTCTGAGCAACCCCTCCCAGATACTTGAAGCTGTTTAACCTGCTCCACAACATTCTCTTCTAATGCAATTTTCAGCTTCATCTGATTTCCCCAATTTACTGCCAGTACCACTGTCCTACCTGTACTTAAGTTTCATCTCATGTGACTTTAGGTTTGCATTCCATTCCCCTATTCTTTGCTGAAGTTCTTGCTCAGTCTGCCTGTAATGCATATGCATACAGCAACTTTAGCAAACAGGTTAAAGGGGGCAGATCAATGGTGTAGTACATCACCAGTATGAACAGCAGTGGGCTCAGAGTTGAACTCTGGTGCACACCCACTCCCACTGGGAACCTTCTGTGAGACCGAATGGTGTTTGTACTTCTCTGCACTAATTCTACCAAAGTTTCTGGGACTTCAAAACCACTGCAGTACCACCTAAATCAGTTTTCTTGAGACCTTGTCATATGCTTTCTCCAAGTCTAGGAATACCCAGTTGGACTCTTTCCTCATCTCTAACTTCTTCTCAAATATCTGTCTCACTGCAATTATTGGGTCAGTTCTGATGCATCCTGAACTGAATCCAAACTGATCATCTCCCAACTTACTTTCTACTACTCTGTGGATCCATTTATCAATCATCCACTCCCCTTTGTTCCTGTACAGTGGCACGAGTGTGCTTATTCTCCAGTCACCTGGGATATGCCTTTCTCTCCACACTGCTATGAGCAGCATCAGGAGCCATTTCTCCCCTAGCTCACCCAGCAGCTTTACCATATTTGCTCTGATCTCATCTGAGCCTGCTGCTTTCCCTGCCTTCATTTTCCTTAGTGTTATTCTTACTTATTCTAGGGTAGGGTCCTCTTCTTCCCTCACTGTAGGCTGTCTGCAGCAGTACATCTTCAGTGGGGTCTTCTTCATTCAGAAGCTGCTGAAAGTACTCCATCCCTCTCCCTTTGATGTCCTGTGGACTGGTGAGAAGGTTGTTGCTGGCATCCATTATCTTTTTCCATTTGTCTTGCAACCTGATATAGTTTCTTTGTGACACCTACTGAGTCACTTTCCAGAAGCTGGTAGAGTGCCTCTGATGAACTGTTCTTTGCTATTGCAACTCCTTTCTTAGCTTCTTTATTGGACAACCAGTATTCCTAGCTTGGTTCATCTTTTTTATCTCACACTTTATCCTGCACTTCTCCATTCTTTTGATGACATTCTGACCTTCTGTATTCCACCACTAAGTTTCCTTATACACCTTATTTCCACACCTGGCTAAGGCATGTATCTGTTCTGAAGTCCTCACATATGTTGTTTTGAGGCACTGCCATTCTTTTTCAACTCCAAGAATTTCCTCCTCTTCTTGGGGTACTAGAGGCCTGGGTGATTCCTTTAACTATGGTACTTTCGTTCCATTCAACATCAAGGTCTTCAGCCTTGTTTCTGTTGACCTTAGAGCCTTCTCTGACCATTGCCTGCACTGGGAATGACTTTGCAATCACTGATTCTACACCAGTGCCCTTTTCTTACTAGCAGGAAGTCTACCAGAGTGGCAAGTTGGCCACTCTTGTATGTGATCCCAAGACATTTGCCAGATAGTGTACAATGACCTCTCCTTTATTCCTGTTGCCCTAACCATGCAGACCCAGGCAGTCCTCATATCCTGCTGTGTCTGTCACAATATGTGCATTCAAGTCACCCATTATCAACACCAATAAATGTTGTCCCACTTTATCTAGCAAGTCCTGCAACTGCTATATGAATATGCTCTTTTCCTCACTATCACAACCCTGCTGTGGGGCACAGGTTGCCCTATCTTTACACTGGAATCCGACTGCCACAAGTCTGTCACTAACTCTGATGATATCCCTCACTAACTTCTGAAGCCTGTCTTTCACTACAGTTCCCACACCATTTCTAGCCTGTTCTCCTCCACAGTAGTAGACTATGGATCCCAAGCCAAGTGTCTTTGCTGCACTGCCCTTTCTTGTCCTTTGGATACATAGAATGTCCAGCCTCCTCCATAGCATCATCTCATCCACTTCCAAGATGTGTCCTATCAGTGAACCTACATCAAGTTCATGTCTGGCAGGTTGACTGTTTTTTTTTATCCAGCTTTCACTCAGCTATCCCAGGTAACCCAGGCTGAACACCTGAACACGAGACTGAGAGCTTACTCATCTAGGGCTGCAGGGCTTTATGGTGAGGGCACATTGGCTGATAGGGGCACATGCATCCCTACCACCATTAGCAAGGGTCCCTGGCACAGGTCGGAGAAAGCCGGATCCCTCAACACACTCATCACTGGCAAATACCCATGTCCATTTGGCAACATTTGTAAACATGACAAGAAAAAAAAACAAGACACAAGATTCCTTTACGAAGCAAAAACCAAGACACCAGGAAGAGTAAGGTAATAAGTGCTTTCATTCCCTTTATTCACAACAAAATGGAACTTCATCAGATAAAATGACCTTGCCCATTTCCTCTTTTTATACAACTCCCAAAAATTGTATAGCCCAATTAAAACAGTCACATTTACATTAACGACCCTAAAAGTACCACAAATTCCCACAAAACAAAAGAACACTGTTCAAAACTTTCATAAAATCTCCATTAATGCTTAATACAGGAGTTAAATATACTTGGTTTTTGCTTCATAAAAGAATCTTGTGCCTTGTTTTTATTGTGTGATTACAGAGTTTTTATCGATTTGTAAACATGACCGAATCACCTAGAGCCATATTTTACACCGTCCTGTGGCTAGCTCTGCCATGGTGTGCAATCTGTGATCCATGTTCTCCTGTTTTGAGGATACTGCGTATAATAGTAGATTCCCAACGCAGTTGGTCTATACAACTGTTCCCCCTATAGGACACTATAAACAGTCTGTGCTGCTGCCCACAGCTACATTCACTGGTGAGTTGGAGATGGAAACCCATTTTGCTTTCCTTTAGGCAACACTCTTGGTGAGGGAGGAATGCCACTCGTCATTAGTGATTTACCTTCCAGAGAGACATAGGTGCAAGCTCCGTTCCATCAGACTTCATCTACATTAAGTCTTCCCCCTATAGGGCACCACGTAGATTCTGTACTGCTGCCCACACCTCCATTCATTGGTGAGATAGAGATGGAAACACTCATGTTTTCAGAGGTGGGAAATATTGCACTAGGTGATTCAGTCAGGTTTACGAATGTCGCCAAATGGGCATTGGTATTTGCTGGTGAAAAGTATGTTGAGAACCTGGGCTACTCTGATCTATGTCTGGGATCATGCTAACGGTGGGAGGGGTGTATGTGCCCATCATAAAGCCCAGCAGACTGGATAAGCAGAGGGTTACAATAATCTGTATCCTTGTTTGTAGGACCAGGGATGTTACAAGGGCCACCATGACCTTTCACAGTCCTAAATAAGAGTACAATCTTTTTGTAACTCATGGACAGGATAAATTACCTTAGGCCCCCTGCCTTGACAGAGATGCAATGTGACAGAATTGAGCTTGCAACACGGCTCTGAGGAAGGCAAATCACTAATGATGAGTGCATTCTTCCCTCACCAAGAGTGATGCTTAAAGGAAAACAAAATGGGTACAATGGCTGGCTTAACTTGTGCCATTTTAGGGCGAACCAGTGCACATCTGCCTGGCATCTGATGGCCAATAGACCTTTCCAGATTTGCTACAGGCTTCCCGTGCTTCTCAATTCGTGACTTTTGTAAAATGGCTAGAATTTCTGCTAGCTCAGATTGACCCCACTCAAATGAATCCTGTAAACCTCCTTGATCTCATCTTTATCAAGTGCTCCCTTTATCATCCCTAAATGTCACCGTTTACCCTGGTTAAAGAAGATCACAAATCTGTACATTTCACCCTTTGTAAAAGCTTCCTTCCTACAAAAATCTCATCCAAATCCATCATACTACTACTTGCTGATACTCTGAACAAAATAACTGGCACATCCTGCCAAATAAACCAATTTATGATGCCACCATTGCTTCTGCAGTTTTCCACTCTTAACAATAAATGTACAGAGGAGACTGTTCCCAGCAGCTAGAAGAACTGTGATACATCCAAAAGTGCACATATAGAAGAAGTCCCACATAAATTAGTTCTACAAAAAAGAAAATTGTCTTTAACATCTGTTGAAAAGAAAAAAAAAAGAAAAAACCCTCTACTCCTCACTATAAATTTAATTTAAAAGCATTAAGAAAGCCCTTTAAGTGTACAAACGGGGACTGCAAAGAAAATTATGAACTCAAGAGTAGCCAACAATGCTAAGAATAACCACAAGGTCATCTTCACCTACACAGGGAAAAGTACAGTTTTGTACCTACCATAAATGTAGATGTTAGAGTGTATACACTGCTGCAGTCACTACACTTGGGTTATCCTGCTGTCAAGCGGTCCCCTCAGTCGGCCAGAGTTCCAAAGTCCTGGTCCGGCATCAGCTGCTGTCGCCTCTTCCCTGACGTCAGTGCGCCAGGGGTATACAAGATGCAGCCGACGCCATTTTCTTCAGTTTTTCTTGCCCCAGATGTCAGGTGTCCCCAAAAAGGTAGGCAATGCAAATTGCTAATAAAACATATATAAGAAAAGCAATCAAAAACTTTCAGTTACCAGCAAATACTCCTCATAGGTAGCAAAAGGTAGAAGGCTTAGGTAAGTACCAGCAAGTAAGAGGGGAAGGAGGGAGGGTAACCTAGACTGCAGCAGTGTATACACTCTTAACATCTACATTTATGGTAGGTACAAAACTGTACTATGTTCATCGTGTTACACTGCTGCAGTCATTACACTTGGGTAGAATCCCAAAGCTGAGGAAGGGTGGCTGGTCCTATAAGGCATTAGGGGTGGCTATAAGGCCCTGCAACACTGCAGTGGCAAAGCCAGCTCTGGATTTGGAGTAGAGAGGCAGATGGTAATGCTTGGTGAAGGTATGTACAGAACTCCAAGTTGCTGCTTCCAAAATGTTTCAGTTCTTTATCTTGGAAACAGTGGCTGTACACCCTAGGGGTGGTATGTGGGAAATGCTTGTAGAATATAGAGTTGTACTGGCAAATAATTTTAGAAGCTAGTAAAGTTCCAGGTCTCAATGATAGGATATCTCTCATTCCTGTTTTAAAATTGAGATCTGCAAAGTTATAAATATTTCCACTAATTTATGTATTTTTTTTTTTTTTTTTTTTTTTTTTTAATGGTCTGTCAGAGAGTGTGAAGACTTTTAAAAAAAAAAAACTAAACCTAAATGTATTTTTTAGCTTGTAATAATGTAGACATCCAGTAGAGGGAACTATTAGTTGTTTTAAGTGTCCTTTTAAATAATTTATATTCTAAATAACATTCTAAATAACATATATTGCACACAAAAGATATCCACACATCTGTTTTATAAGTGTTTTTATGTTGATTTTACATCTGTTGTATCAAATATTTTATATATATGATTCATATATAGCCCTTTTGCAAGAAAGTGAAGTGTACATTAACAAGCTTTTTTTATTTAATTGCAAAGCTAAAGCTATTTAATTGCAAAGCTAAATCCACTGGATGATTGTTAATTATGTGACTTATAAAAGGTGATTTTAAATGTATGAATTTATCTGATGAAGTTGAGGACGAAAATGTTTGTTTTATTTTCTTGGCGTTAATTCTATATTGTATTAAAGCTGTTCGTTATCTACCTTCTGGGTCCGAGGTGCTTTGCACTGGTTTATGGTGACTTTATTTGCACCTTCCGTGGTTTTGTTTAATGCTTCCAAAATGTCCTTGGTAGGTACTCCTCTGAGGTAGGCAGTTGAAGTGGCTGCTGCCCTGGTGTAATGAGACATAATGCTGTTAGGTACAGTTTTCCCATGGTGTGTATAACAGAAACGTATACAGTGCCCTATCCATTTTGAAATGGTCTGTTTTGAAATGGCTTTTCCCTGTGCTCCTGCAGCATATGCTACAAACATTGCTCAGTTTTCCTGAAAGCTTTTGTTTTGTCCAAGTAGAAGCGTAACTGCCTGTGTATGTCCAAGGAATGCAGAAGTCTCCCCCCTTTATTCTGTGGATTTGGATAAAAAGTTGGCAAGTGAATAGTTTGGTTTAGAGCCACACTTGATACCACCTTTGGCATAAAAGTAGGGTTTGTTCTTAAAGACACCCTGTCTTGGTGGAAAATGATGAAAGGTTCCACTGCCATTAGTGCCTGTAATTCTGAAACTCTTCGTGCTGAGGTTACTGCCAGGAGCGGAGCAGTTTTCCAAGAGACATATTTTAAGTCTGCTGAGTTAGCTGGCTCAAAAAGAGGTAAAGTTAATTTTTCCAAGATGAAGTTGAGGTCCCAAGTTGGAGATGGTGCTCTACGGGGTGGTCTTATGTTTTTAGCCCCTCTGAGGTACTATTTTAGCAAAGGATTAGAAAGAATTGGTGGGTCCGTGTTGTAATGAGCAAAGATGGCAGAGGCGTGGATCTTAGTGGATGAAAAAGAAAGGCCTTTGTCCAGCATCTCAGTTAAGTATTGTAGTATCTGAGGAATATTTGGGACAAGAGGGTCAAGGCTGTGAGCCTGGTTCCAGGCACAGAATCTCTTCCATTTATCCGAATAGGCTTTCCTGGTGCTAGGCCTTCTGGCCTCCAGAATGACATCCATAACAGCTTTGGAGAGAGGCATTGCTTGCTTGACTAAGGAATCTGCCATGCAGCCAGGTTTAAAGTCTTGAGCTGGCTGTGAAGTATCTGATTGTTTTGCTGAGTCAGAAGATGTGGGATTTGAGGCAAAATCCATGGTGGACCTTGTGCTAAATTCTTTAAGATTGGGTACCAGTGCTGGCGTGGCCAGTCTGGGGCAATCAGGATCATCTTTGGCTTTTGCTGCCTGGCATTTATGAGTACCTTTGAAAGGAGAGGTAGTGGTGGGAAAGTATATACTTGTAGGTTTTTCCAGCTGAATGAGAGGGCATCCACTTTCCATGCTTGTGGGTGGTAAGTCCTTGTGCAGAATTTCTGTAGCTGGCAATTCATTGGGGATGCAGACAGATCTATGTCCGGGCTCCACCATCTTTATGTTATCATTCTGAATATTTGTGAATATAATTTCCATTCGTGCAGATCCATGATGTTTCTGCTTAAGTAGTCTGTCAGTGTGTTTTGCTCTCCTGGCAGGAATTGTGCTTGCAGATGAACTTGATAGGTTAGAGCTGTGTTCCACAAGGTCATGGCTTGTCTGCAAAGGGGATATGAATGGTGCCCCCTTGCTTGTTTATGTACCACATAACTGTGGTGTCTGTCTTTAGTAGTAGTTGTCCTGGATGCAGAAGGTCCTTGAAAGCTATAAGGGCATTTTGTACAGCTGGCATCTCTTTTTGATTGATGTGAAGATGCCTTTGTTCTGCGGGCCACTTGCCCTGAATACATTTTCCTGCCATGCGTGCTCCCCAGGCGTAATCCGAAGCATCTGTTGTCAGTGTTTGCCTGGCTGTGGGTTGAGTGAAAGGCTGTCCCTTGTTGAGGTGACAGGCTTGAGCCCACCATCGAAACTCCTGTTGAAGGCAAGGAATAAGTGGTATTACTGTTTCCAAACTGTGACAGTGTTGAGACCAGACACTCTTTAGGTACCATTGTAGTTTCCTCATACGCAGTCTGGCATATGGAATTAGTAGTATGCAAAATGCCATGTAACCCAAGGCCTGCAGAATTTTTCTTGCAGGGAGTTGGGTCTTTGTTGCCATCAATTGGAAATATTGAGTCAGTTGTCCTTACTTGTCTGGCATGAGATAAGCCATCTGGGCCGTTGTATTTAAGTTGGCACCCAGGAATATTATCTCTTGTGAGGGCACTAGTTTTGACTTCTTTTCGTTTTACTCTGTACCCTAGGCAAATTACAATCTTTTTACAAATGCCAGATGCTTTAGAAGAATGTCTTTGCTCTCTGCTTGAATAAGGCAGTCGTCCAAGTATGGGTAAATTTGAATTCCTTTTTGTCTGCAAAATGCAATTACTGGTGCCAGGCATTTTGTAAAGACCCTGGGCGCAGTATATAAGCCAAAGGGCAGTGCAGAGAACTGGTAATGCACTGAACCTGCTAAGAATCTGAGGTATCTTCTGCAATTTTGTCTGATAGGGACATGCAGGTATGCCTCCTTGAGGGCCAAAGTTACGAGCCAAGCTTTCTTGCCCAGCATGGGAAGAAGCTGCTGTAGTGTCAACATTCTGAATTTTGGAACATCCAGGTAAGTATTTAGAGAAGAAAGATCCAGAATTGGCCTCCAGGCTTTGTCCTTTCTGGGAACCAGAAAGAGTCTTGAGTAAAATCCTTGTCCTTGCTCCTGTGTTGGTACCTTTTGTATAGCTCTCATGTCCATGAGTGCTGTAATTTGTCTTTGAGCCTCTGCCCATTGATTTCGTGGCAGATTTGGCATTCCTTTTAGCCTTGGCAGAGTGTGAAAGTGGAACCTGTAACCTTGAGATACAATATTGAGAACCCATTTGTCTTTGGTGATCATATGCCAATTGTGACAGAAAAGTGCCAGTTTTCCCCCCAAGGGGGCTGCCAAGAGAGAAGTGTTTGTAGCTGTAGTGGGAAGTCATTGGGGCTGTTTTTTATAATGTTGAGGCCTGTCTTCCCCTTCTTTCTGGGTTGAAGCACCCCATTGTTGAGGCCTATAAGAACCCTTTGGTTGACCTCTGCCTCTTGGACGTCTGTATCTGCCCCTTTGAGGTCTGTCTGTAACTGGAAAGGACCAATTCTTTCTTGGCCAATTTCTGCTAAATCGAGGAGGCTAAACCTGTAAGAAATCCTTCACCGTTTGCATAGATTTTGCCTTATCCTCCATTTTCTTTAATACCTCTTCTGCCTTAACTCCAAATAAAACATCCTGCTGCAAAGGTGCATCCAATAATTTTGCTTTAACATGATCTGGTAAAGTCTGCTCTTTTAACCAAGCATGTCTTCTAATGACAGACCCTGTAACTGCTGCTCTACAGGAGGCCTCTAATGAATCAAAACCACATTGCAAAGTATGTTTCACACTTGTTCAGCTGCATGCAATAAATCCTGCATTTCCTTATAGTTAGGAAGATCTGAATTTGGAAGCATTTTTTGTTTCAACTAAGACATCAAATATTGCTGATATTTAAGCATGTGAAACTGGCAATTTAAAGCCCTCATTGCCAAAGTTGCAGATGTATATACTTTCTTCCCCCATCTGTCTAATGCTCTGGAATCTCTGTCAAAGGGGACAGGATTTTTTGCTGTAGAGGCCTTTACCCCTTTGGGACCCTGGGAAATAGTTTCAGGGTCAGCAACAGGGCTTTTATAAAGAAATTTGTGCGAGTCAGGGACTCTGTAGTATCTGTCTGACTTAACTGGAGCAGGAGGTAAAGAATCAGGATTTAAACTGGATTCAGAATACACATCATCCACATCATCTAACACTGGCGGAATAGCAAGGGGTCTGTATTGAGGTAATAAAACAATATCTCTGAGCCTTTTCTTGGATTCTGAATAATCCTGGCCTTCCCAACGGAAATGCTCCCTCATGCTATGTAAGGTTTCCCCAAAGGAGGAGTCCTCTGGTGGAGAGGCTGAAGGAATAGATTCCTCAGCATCAGAATCCTCGTAAGGGGGTAAAGAGTATCTTTGGTCTGAGGATGAATCTGAAGAGATGGGACAACCTGGTCGGATGAGTCATAGTCTGCATCCTGTCTAGGCCTTTTATCAGGAGGAGGATGGGACCCCCTGATCAGAGCAATTAAGTCTTCGGCCATTTTGAGCATCTGTTTCTTAGGCATGGAGGCCTGTCCTGGTGTATGTTGAAGTTGTTTCTTTGTTTTTAAAGGGATTCTAGACTTAGCAGAAGATTTAATGGTTAACTGAGTAGGTCTGAAAACACCCTCTGAAGCTGCAGGTTGTTCATCTACTCCGGATCCCGCTGAAGGGTTAGTCTCGGTAGGCCGTAAATCTGGTGTGTCCGAAGGCCCAGCCATCTCCACGTGGGAGTCAGAGGCGGCCTGTGGTTCTAAAGAAGTGGTCATCAGGGGCTGCGAAGGCGCCTAGCTGAAAACCGGAGAACCGGCGACTGGCCTAGAAGAGGCTTCGTCGTCAGTTTTGGGCCTGTCGTCGGTAGTTCCGACGGCATGGTGTAATTGAATTTTCTGCCAAAATAATGTCGGGCAAAATCAAACAGACGTTTAATAGTGCGCTTGTTAAACCTAGCACAAAACCGGCAACCTGTGACGTCGTGGTCTGGGCCTAGGCATGGGATACAATAAGAATGGAAATCCTTATGAGGTATTTGCTTCCCACAAGAAATACAATTATTAACTTTTATTGACATCAGTCTGAGGCAAGAAAAAGTTTCCCCAACGGGGTACTTAGCTTTGTAGAAGACTTCAGTTCTGGATTCGGAATGAAAATCTCAGGAGTCGGCCAACCGGCACTTGCGAACTGCTTTTGCTTCGGGCACCGCGTGGCAAGAAAGACTGAAGAAAATGGCATTGGCTGCATCTTGTATACCCCTGGCGCACTGACGTCAGGGAAGAGGCGACAGCAGCCGATGCCGGACTGAGACTTTGGAACTCTGGCCGACTGAGGGACCGCCTGACGGCAGGATAACCCAAGTATAATGACTGCAGCAATGTAACACGATGAACATCATGGAAGTAATACTCAATCCTGCTATCAACTCACCTAGAATGGCATACTCAGATTAGAAAATCATATCCAGTACCTTAGCTGACAAATTTAGCTTCAGTTTTATACCGCCGACAGACATCAATGCCCACCTCAATTTCTTCTCTTACTGTCTTTCTTAAAATCACCAGGGATGAAAAGTAAATCAGCACAAGCTCCACAGGCCTCAACAAAATTCCATGATGTGTGCTTGCCAGCTGTCAAGCACCACATAAACCAATCCCTTAGAAATCTCTTCAGCCTTAATCTCCCCACAGCCTATGCACCTTACAGTTAGGGAAAACTAACCCCAACCAGTATCTACATGCCTATTAGTCATACTAACAATATCTGTAAAGCAATGGAAAGGTATTAGTTTCACAATAACTACCATTGTGAAGGCTGCCAGCCCAGCTAGCTGGAATTTTGTAATAATTCTATGTCATTTGTGAATAGTAATATGATTTGTATGCTTGTCTTTATGTTAGGTGTATATTAAACTACTGGTGCAGAAGTGTGTGTTGCACTGTATTATGTTATGTGCTGAACTTCAAGTATGTAACCACAGTGTATCCTGCTGGAAAAGAGCAGAAATGTGTATAAACTATATGCCTATGCAAATATATGTTTTGATGGTAAAGGCTGGAACATACAGAGTTAACTTGCAAACACTCAAGAAAAGCAGAGAGTTTTACAATGGTGTTTATCTAAGCTAGGAGACAGAATATTTACAGCTAGGAGTCCTTTCTATTATCTATTATAATTACAGGTTTCAAATGTAAAGTATTTAACTGTTTTACGATTTCCAGTTCTAAGCAAACTTCTGAGAGATAAGTATTTTTTGACACAGAGGTGCTAACTTTGTAAGTTTCTGTTAGCCTGGGAACTGAAGGCAGAGGTAACAAAGAATGATTAAATCTGAGATAACCCAGCAGTAATGTTTGATTATATTTTAAGAACCATCTCAGAGAGTGAGTCTGTGCATTTTGCATCTGGTCTTTGGACCTGAAACATCCATCTTCAGCACTTCTCATCTGCATTTGCCTTGCTCTGTAAGTAAGACTTAGATTACAGTGATTTCTCTTAGAGATGGATAGGAATTTAGTAACATTAGATGTTTTCTGTATTTATATGAAACTGTCCTGCAATGTTATTTTAAAATATTTCCTGTGATTCTGAACTCTGTTGTCACTGTATTGAGTTATTGAGTACTGTCTTGTTCTTTTATTATTTATCACTAAATATATTTAAACTTTTTAACTGTGGCTGTTTGTTTACAGATACTTAAGCTCTTAGTGTACTTGCATGTGTATTTCGTGACACTGTACACGCCGCTCCAACAGCTTTAAAAGTCTTGGTCACATTTACCATTTGGATAATAGTAACATTCCACAGTAGAATTGGTCACGCTTTGTAAGGGCCTTATAGTAGCTGATAAGTAGTGGTTGGTGGCAGCTGGTACTACCATATAGTTTGGGCAGAAGGGGGCATAGCTAGTGAACCTGTGCCAGCCTTCCCCATGAGTGTGTGTCTGTTTGCACACAAATCAAATCTCAAAGAGTGTGTGTGTGTCAGATACTTGGGCAGGGACACGAAGCACTGGTTGGACAGACAGGGTGCTGAAGATTTTGGCTTGACCACTCAGCTGAGATATAAACCCTATAGCTGTGTCAGTAGGAAGTCTTATTGGGGATCTAGACAGAGGGAGAAATCAGCCCCAGACTGACTGATCTCTGTGTGCTCTTAAGGGAAACTGTACTTTACAGTGTGTGTACTTTTCATCCTCCCAATGTGCACAACCCCCACTGGTACTGGTAGTGAGGACTGCAGCTCCTTGATTACTGGGCCAGTGCAGGGGTGTCACGACCATTACAAAGGCAACCTACAAACCCTTGATCCTAATGCATCTGGATTTGTTAACAGCAGGTAATCTCTATGCAAACTAGATGACTTCTTAGACAAGCTCACAAAAGCCATGAACCACAAAGAATTGCTGAAAATGAAGTTATAATTATGATTGAGTCTCCAATACAACAGTTAAGAAAGTTGAAGCAAGAAAATCAGATATAGCAGTCAAAGAAAAAAAGGACAAAAGTAACTAACTATTAAAATAGCCAAACCTAGTGATTACAGTGTCCTAAGTTCTGAGGCAGAAATTCATAAGGTATGATAATATACAAACACAATTTACAGCAATATGGTATAAAGATACCCAGACAGTTCTAACTGTAGTAGGAGCAACAGGACTAATGAATTTACACTTCTACTTAAATATGCTACCAATGCACGTGAACCACATATGAACTGTAGGAGGAGGCAATTCTGGGTACATTGCGGCTGCTGATAACAGCTTTCTTAGCAAACATCATAGATGGAAGCAATCTTAATTTCCTAATGAATGTGGTCCATTCCTTGTCATGGTATTAGGGACTTTTGTAATAAATAAAAAAGGGAGCAGCCATAGAAAAGGGTCACACTGATCACACCGCTCATCCTGTCCTTGTCAAGGCATTTGACACCATTCCCCAGATGGGTATCACAAACTCTCTAATCTCAACATTAACCTTACACTACCTGCTGGTTATCAAACTGGCTTACTGAAAATATATTGTTATGGTAGGGGCATCGCCTCTAGCTGCAAAGATTTCATTAAAAGTATTCCATAAGGCTCAACCTTGGATCATTTATCATTTGGTATTTGCTTCTTGCAAGTGAAATCAGGCAGTCTAAGCCTTCAGTTAACCAACTTTGCTGATGACTGCAAATTAGGAACAGTTGTCAATTTCTTACATGATACCCATATTCTCAAACAGGGCCTGCATCCAATCAACAGCTAGTGTGTTAGTCATGATGTAGATCAGAGTGCATGCACTGTCTTTAAGAAGCATCCAAAGACTGTATGTGCATGTATAAATTCCAGACACGTGCTATCCCTAGTGCTATTTTGAAAGAGCAGCCAGAGCTTGAACATGCATGATCGCAGTTGTTAGTTTGTATACAATAGACGTGTCCAGCCTGCAGCCCGTGGGCCGCATGTGGCCCTCAGAGCTCTTCCATGCGACCCTCAACCTCTAACTGCAACATTGATGTACGCATGCACCAAAACACTTTTTTTGTTTTGTGTTTTTCGCTCCCATGACCTGTAACACTAATGTTGGTGTGCGCATGTGCCAAAGCACCCTTCTAGTTTTGTTTTTGAGCCAAAAAAGGGTCAGTGTGTTTATGCCATTATTTTGCGCCGAACAAACAGTGTGTATGTGTGTGTTCTCGCTGAAGAGGGACTCATGTATGGATTTGCCACTGTTGCCTTTGAAAGGGACAGCAATTACCTGTGTTAATAGGCAAGTACGGAGTGAGTGAGTGCATGCATGAAAGCAGAATTGCGTGTGTGAAAGTAGAAGAAGAGTGTGTGTGTATGTGTGTATATGTGTGCATGACAGAGAGAGACGCATGCACAAAGAGGCTAACAATGATCAGTCTACCTACTGAACACAAACAAGTTAGCTCACAAATATATCATACATTAACAGTACACTTTCATTAAATTGTGGCTTTCCTGACAGGGAGAGTGTTGTATTGAACATGAACTCATACCTCTTAACTCTATGGATTTTTAAAGAATGTCTGAATTTTTGCCTCATCTTCCAATTTGTGTCTTTTGCTTAGGAAATAAAAGTAGTCATCCAAGGTAATGCAGTTCCAGGGAGTAAGAATGAGACAGCAGCCTAGGGTTAATGGGTCAGTACTGGACTGACTATGTGGAACTGTAGCATATAAAGTTGTATTGTTTTTTCAGACAAACAAAAAAGCACCTAGTACTGTTTTTTTATTGGTGGGTTCTAAGCAGTGGTAGATTGGACAACAGTAAGCATAGCTTTGGCGGATCATCAATACTGGCAAATCAAGTGGGCACAATGTCATTTTTTAAATGTTGGGGATTTTAGTGTGTATGTGTGTGCTTATGTGTTGGGAGTGCTGCAACAGTAGATGTTTATTAAAGACAGAGACTTGCGGACTGTAGAGAATATGTTTCTTTGTTTCAAAACCTAATACTTGGGTACGCATGCCAGAAGTAGATTTTTTAAGACATAGCTTCTTGCCATTTACAGTGGATGGATATTTACATTTAATGGACAATGTATTAGCATGGGCCTGTGGGGTTCTGAAGGATGCCAAGGATGCCAAGTCTGCCACTGCCAATGTCTTGTAAAGTGACCTGGAAATGGATATTAGGATGTTACTGAAAAAATATAGTAAGTGGGCTTAGAAATATAGTTTAATTAAACAAAGTGTACTTTCAATTTACAGGCCACAATTTATTTCAGGTAGTCCAGATACTGGTAGATTGTATACCATTAGACTTAATTAGGGAGAGCTGTCATTCTGGAGAAACAAGCAGCCCTAGTTTCAGTGAATGCTCTGTGGTTGCTTGCAGGTAGGAAGTTGCAGGATGTTAATGCAATGTGTTTTATTTATTATTTTAATACATTTTGTTCTTTCAAAGCATGGTTTTCTTTGATGCAAAAGAAGGTAGGACTGAATGAGCCATATAATGTTTGACAATAATGGGATAGAAAGATTATAAGTGATGTATAATGTTTGCAGCTACAGTCGTTTCAATGGTGTCTGTGAGCATAACTATTTTTGGGCCTGTGTCCCACTTTTATTTTTCGCTTTGTCCAAATTTCTTGCTCTAAGGTTGAGAGGTATGGTTCCATACTAAATCAGAAGTTATATTTACCTTGGAAGACTTTTCGGCATAATTATGAAAAACAGAGCCTTTTTAATATCTCTGCTTATTTCCAGTATAAACTGCCATGTAACCTTGCAAATAACCTTCTTATTAAGCTACTTTACTTCTTTTGGAATTGACAGGTATGATTCATCTGTTCGGACATAAGCATAGAGTGCTAATGTGACTTTGATTTCTTGCAGCATTCAGTGGTTTACATAATCACAATAACTTTTCTGTGTTTCTGGGTGTGTAATCACTTTAACAGTTTTAAAGATGTTTTCCAAAAATAAATAAATATATAATAAGTAAATAATCCTCTCCACACTTTGAGCTATTGACAAAGTCTGGAAATTTGTTTTTTTCAAAAGCGAAGGTCAGCATTACAGCTCAGTAAACTGTCAGTCTGTGAGTAACTTCTGCACAAATTAAAATGTGTGAATGTCAAATGGCTTTAGATTGGAGGGAAGTTTATTTTTATTTATTTTACATTTGTTTACCGGGGAAAGTCCGACTGGACACAGGTCCATTTTCAGCGGAGGCCCGGGAAGAAAAGCTCCAAAAATAACAGAAAACAATATAATACAAAACATGAGAGAGAGAGACAGCAAATTATGGATGTAGTACTCATACAATATGACAGAGATTACATCTCATAACAGTGAGAATCATTGAGGTACAGAATAAACTTAAAAACATTTTTTTACAGTTATAATTACAGCAAGGCAAATATCAATTTTTAGGAGAAAGCTGTTTGTACATAGCTGAAGCTCTGAAACAAACTTTTGGTATGGTATGGATTAACCTGGGGATTGACACAAGTTATATGTTTACACCAGTATGTAGCATTATAGTTTATGGTTTTCTTATTGATTTACTTTTTGCCGTGCAGTTGTTTGTTGATTTATTGGTGGTCCTTTTGGTAGTGGGAAATTACATGGATGAATCCATCTCTATTATGATGTTTTTTTTCAGATATTTTGACTTCCAGACAATTTCATTCAGTGAGTGGGTGTCACGTGATTACTGAGGTTGCCTATTTTACAAGTAGGGGCTTTTTTGTGTGCGTGTGTGTAAGAGAGAGATATTTAATATGTGTACTGAATATAATGTTGCAAATGGAATTCTTAGTTAAACATGCCCCTCTTCTTGGGCAACTAGACTGGAGTAACCAATATTAGATCTTAGCCATCCAGCTGGGAAAGGTTAGTATGTGGATTTTCCATCTGGTTTGATGAAGGCTATGCTACTTACCCAAGGACTACATTTATGGCTATCCATCCAGCCATCGTGTTGCTGAACTACATTGTTTAATAATGAGAGGAGCTTTTTACAGAAGTTGAAGGTTTTTGTGTCAAGAACCGGTCCATAAAAAGTGGCTTGTTTATGTTACAGTGGAGGCTGTGGTCTTTGTAGTGAGCGTTTTAAGTATAACCAGTACTTCTGAGGTAGAGGAAGTCTCTTAAGGCAGGATCTTTCTTAGCCTGGAAAGCAAGCTAATGATGGACTTTATAGGGGCCAGTGAGAGAGAGAGGAAAGCAAGAAGCTTTTTAGTCTGTTTGGATAACTAAGTGAACTTAGTCCTTTGACCTTTTTTGTCAGAAATGGTTGTAGTCTTTCTTTTGGCAGGGTGTTTTGCTGAGGCACATGCCAAAAGGGGCACTGCACTCAGTAATGGCTCTTGTAAAGGAAGAATACTGGGATGTTATGACCTCCTTGTCCCTGGATGAGATACCCTTACTAATGAAGTGGGCCATGTAAAAAGCTTTCCTTACAACAGAGACAACGTGGTGGTCAAAAGTCAGGTTTCTATCAATCTGGGTGCCCAAGTACCATACGACTTATTACGTGCTTACAACATTGTTATTAATGTGATGATTTGTGGGGACATCACTCTTCTCAAAGAGGATGATGATGCATTTTTTGGCATTTAGTTTGAGGCCATATTTCTGGCACCAGTTATTTGTTTGGGTGAGACCCTCTTGTAGCTTATTCAGAATTGTTTTATTAAGTCAGTAATGTGAATTCTTTACTTTATTGCAAATTTGTTGGGTTATGTTTGTGGATTATAGTATTGTAGGACTGCTGATGTTGACATTTTACATAGCTGGACTGTTGGAATGGTTTTCCCAGTGAGAAATGCTAGTGCTGTAGTGAATATCTGTTTATTTGTAAATAAATAAATATATATATATATATATATATATATATATATATATATTAACTAAGATGTTAGAGTTAACTGTTAGATTACAGAATTAGAATTAGAATGAGAATTAGAATTTTAAGGCAAATATTAGGCATTTGTTACATTTATTCATTGTTCAAATGCACCCACAGTACAGCCAGGAGGTCGACTGTGGTCTTTCGGAGCAACAAAAGAGTTAACTATATGATATATTTTATATGAGGCCCCAAGACCATTTCTGTTCACTCAATGCGGCCCCAGCAAGCCAAAAGGTTGGACACCCCTAGTATACAAGTTACTTTAACGTCGGTAAACTTCTATAGTAATGTGTTTTATAAAATGCAGCTGCTTAAACAGAACCCATGAAGACTCTTCTAGTGTTGTCCACAATAGGAGAGCGACATGGTGTCAGAACCAGGATCGCAGAGAATAAAATTTGGAGCCATGAGGTGCAGAGATGACAGTGAGGGTAAAACTAAGAGAAAAGAGCACAGAGAGAGACAGAAAAGAATAAAAGATAGAGAAGTAGCACAAACTATTTGGTAAAAAAAGACAATGTGGCATTACAAGGGCACAGACCGAAATATTAAGCAAGTGGAAGGCACAAAAGGTTTATTAACTAAGGAAAATGTTTAAAACAAAGGCATATGATGAAACGAGTGTGCTTAAAGCAAAACGGGCATATTTAGAGTAAAATGAGCAGAAGAAAAGTACAAAGGGCATGAAAAGGGCTTAAATGAGCAAAACAAATATAACAAGGGCAAAAAGTGCAGATTAAGCAAAAATAAAGCAAGGCAACTGCATGTGTTTTGGCATAACTACAGCATTGTATTGTATCAAGGACATAAGTAAAGTTATTCAAAGTATCTCAAAATGTGCAAAAAGTGCTTACAGTGTGTGCTTATTACTGTGCATGTATTTCAAAGAGTTTACTGTGTGCAAAGTGCAACTATTTCGTGAAATCTAGTCAAAGTGTAACTATTCTGAAAAGTGTCTTGTGCTGGGTGTGTCTATTCACAAAGTGTCGCCATTACAGAGTGGTTCTTGCATTGTAAAGAGTTGCCTAGCAAGGTACTGCCATTTTGGGGAAATTTCAGTGTGTCGTGTACAGTTTACTCGCAAAGTGCAAATACTTCGAAATGTTATTGACTTTGGGGCAAGAGAGACCCAGTTTATTCGCATTTTGAAGTTAATTGAGATGTTTCTTAAAATGATGACAACTACAAGAGTATTATAGTGCCAGAGAGACTTGTTTCACCAAGTCCAGTTATTCAAAGGTACTACAAGTTTGTCCATTAGCATAACTTCAAGACTCCCAAAAGGTATAATTTCAGAAGCACAAAGGCATTGGACAAAGTTACAAATAGTGGCAAAAATTTCTGGAATATGTGCATGTTCATGCTTATTTGAAAAACTCATCACTGGTATGTGGTTAATATGGCAGATGGATTTTGAAAGCCTCTACCTCTTGTATTTGATCAGAATATTGCAAAGAATTGGAGAATATTTGAGCAAGGGTTTGATTTTTTTATATAAGGAGCTTATGCAGATAGAGATGCATGCACCAGGGCATTCATTTTGCTAAACTTAGCAGGGTCAGAGGCCAAAGAGAGCATTCATTTGTGTATTCACCGCCAGTAGACGAAGGAAAAGGTGAAAACGGTCATATTGTTGTACAAACTGATTCAAGGGAAGACCAGAGTGTTTGAAGCACAAGTTCAGAGAAATGTGCAGCCCTAGACATACATTACATTAGAGAGGCATCTGTTTTACACAAGACATCAGAAACCAGGGGAAACTTGCAGCTTATATAACTGACCTGAGAAACAAAGCTAAAAAGTGTCAGTTTGGTGACTAAAGACGAGCTGATAAAGGAGAGGCTTGCGTGTGGTATTAATAGAGCTGCTGTGAGAAAGACTACTTCATGACAATGACTTAACATTGAGCAAAGCCACAGAAATTTGTCAAAGCCAAGAGGTGAAAGAAAAACACACAAGTATGCTTGTGAGTGACAAGAGAATAGTTTCAGTAGGCTCTAGAGCAAATGTAGATAGCATGCATCATGTGGCAAACAAAAGCAGGCCCAAGCACACGGCAGCTACAGGGTTTCCTGAGAAGACGCGTAGCTTTCCAGCAAGTTCTAAGAAGGGAGTAAAGCTCAGTGCAGTACAAACATGAATCAGCAAAACCAAAATCTGGCTTTATTATCGACTGTCACAATTGTGGTACAAATCAGGACTCTAAAAGAGAAATGCTTAGTACTTGGTTAGCAATGTCACAAGTGTAAAAAGTGAAACAATTTCCAAGAGTTTTGCAAATCAAGTAAGCCTCACATTGTTGTAAAGAAAGGTCACACAAAGAGGCAAGCTACTCAAGTAGAGCCGAAGCAGTCAGCTTTATATGTAGATGGTGCATCAGTACTTTAGTGAAACAGTTGATGCAGTGAATTTATTAACAAGAAGCGAAGTGTTTTGTACTGTCCGGACGAATGGAAAATTCAGAGAGCTTAAAGTAGACACTGGTTCAAAGTGTAATGTTATTTTCAGCAGACATTTGCTAAAGTGAGATCTAATGAACAACTCAATGTGGCGTGTAGTACAAAACGTGTTGCTTATCGAGGTGAAGAAATTCAAACCAAAGGCTCCGTGATGCTTTCATGTTATTTGTCAAAGAGCTGTTACAACTTGTTATTCTATGTAGTCCAAAGGCCAGTACAGTCTTTGCTGGGTCTCAAAGATAGTTTGAGAATGAATCTGGTTTCTTTTGCTAAAGAAGTTCTTCACATAAGTGCATTTCTGAGTTGTAATTGTTCTGAAGCCATTTTTCCCAGTGTGCTGATATCTTAGACAAGTTGGGCAACATTCCAGTTGTGTATTCCATGAAGTTAAACCCAGAGGTCACTCCAGTAGTCAGTCCAGTGAGAATAGTTCTGATAGCTGTGCAAGACAAAGTTAAGGCTCAGTTGGATAAAATGGTGCAGCAAGATGTGATTTGTCCATCACAGAATCAACTGAATGGGTGTCATCCATGGTAGCAGCTCACAAAAAAAAGGTTCAGATGAAATAAGAATATGTACTGACCCAAGGGATTTTCAAAAAGCATTGAAGAGGCCATATCATCCAATGCACACAGTTGAAAAGGTTGCAGCTGTAATACCCAATGCCACTGTTTTTTCAGTCTTGGATGCAGAGATTTCATTTTGGCAAGTGATGCTTGATCACAAATCCTCATTTCTAACTATTTTTGATACTCCGTTTGGCAGATACAGATTCCTAAGGATGCCATTTGGAATAACTTCTGCAAGCGAAGTCTTTCAGCATGCAATAGAGCAAATTTATTCGGGTTATCCTTATGCCAAAATAGTAGATTTACTGGTTAGAGGCAATGGTGAAATTGAGCATGACAGATGTAAACTTGAAGCTCAATCTTCTGAAGTGCAAATCCAGACTTCCAGAAGTTACATATGTGGGTCATTTATTTAACAGTACTTGCCTGAAACCAGACCCGACCAAGCAAGCAACTATTCTTGAGATGTCAGCACCAATGTACAAAGCTCTACAGTATTTCCTAGGCAAGGTCAATTATTTAGGCAAGTTTACACCAGACTTCAGTGAGCTAAAGCACAAAACTGTTGCATGGTCATGGTTGAAACAGCACCATAAGGCATTTGAACACCTTAAGCAGAAAACTGCCACCTCACCTTCATTAAGAAATATGATGTGAACAAACCAGTCACTCTTTCCTGTGATGCTTCAAAATTTGGTCTTGGCGCAGTTATACTTCAAGAGGGCAGACCAGTAGCCTATGCATTTAGAACACTTACCAAAACTGACACGCAGTATGCTCAAATTGAGGAGGAGCTTCTGGCAATAGTATTTGCATGTTCCAATTTTCCTAATTATATTTATGGTCAAGCTATTCAGATTGAAATTGATCACCGACTTATAATTACTATTCTAAAGAAGCCTATGCATTCCGCTACAGCAAGATCACAAAGAATGATGCTCAAATTGCAAAAGTACAATTTCAAGATGGTCTATACGAAAGGCAAGCTGCTCTACCTTATCCAGATCACCCAGAAATACGACAGAACAGCTTGATGCTGAGCCTTTTGACTATGAAGTGATGGCAGTGCGTAATTGTTCTACCACTAGGTTTGATGAGTTAAGAGATCACACATAGTATGATCCAGTTTTGCAAAAGCTCAATCACTACATTGATGCTGGATGGCCATCAAAGCAATCTAGTTTACCACCTGAAGTGCAAACCTACTTTCCTTACAAGGAAGAATTGTTGATGGAAGATGGCATTATTTTCAAAGGTCCTAAAATTGCTGTTCCTACTTGCTTCCTTACAACAAGGATATATCCAGGTTTTGCATCATGGTCACCCAGGTTCCGCATCCACTAAAAGAGAAGCAAGAGAATTGGTACCTTGGCCTTCATTATGGAAAGACATTGATAAAGTACTTTCTTTTTGTTCAGTATGCAATAGTACTAGACTGCGTTTGCAAAGAGAACCACTTCAGCTAAGTCCAGTTGCTGAACTATCTTGGTCAACAGTAGCCACTGATATCTTTGAGTGGAACAATCAACACTACTTGGTTTTGGTAGACTCTTATTCGAATTGGTTTGAAATTGATCTACCACCTAACCTAACATCCGCTGCTATTACTAAGTTAAAATGCCATTTCTCAGTCCATGGTAGTCTGCACAAAGTTATTTCTGACAGTGGTACTCAATTTACTAGTCAGTTGTTTCAGAAATTTGCAAGAGAATGGGACTTTGTACATGTTACTAGCAGTCCTGAATATCCTCAGTCAAATGGTCTAGCTGAATGTGCAGTGCAGAGTTCAAAGCAATTACCTGAAAGGTCAAAACGTGTCAATACCGATGTGTTCTTGAATTTGCTTAATCTCAGAAACATACCCCATGACGGTATTCTTGGCTCACCTGCTCAAAGACTACTTTCTAGACAAACCAGAACTATACTACCCATTAATTCCAGTTTACTGAGGCCTAAAGTTAAGAACAATAAAACAGTCAAGGCTCAATTGTTTAAGAAGCGTAATATCCAGAAGTCCAGTTACGACAGGTCGAGCAGATTACTTCATCCGTATGATGTTAAGAAATGTAATGTCAAAAATGCTCTGTATAAACATTCTTTGGACTGCCCAGAGGCAAGGTTTGAGTTTTTTGTTTTAGAGTTTGCTATTCAGGATGTGAGAGGGGGTGCATGGGTGACTATCCTTGAGTATAGGGAATTATTGTGGCAGATCACCAGACCCCCAGGTTAAATGAGAACATCTCAATAGCACCTCTACTAAAACTCAGGTCTGCCAAGCTATAATAAACTTTTGAAAAAAAACATTTACTTACATTTCCTTTACAAATGCACTTTTCTTACTAGCATAAATATGTACTTTTATTAATTTTATATATACTATTGAGTTATTTTATTGACATTATATGAGTGATTGCATGTACAGTTTTTACATATATATTTTTACGATTGTTTTTAGGATGTAATTAGTATGTTCAGACACCAAGTGGCAGCACTTGAAATTTTAAATGTCTTTTTAAATTGCATTTTGTGATTTTATTGGTCATTTTTTGATTGGGGGAACTATTTAATGGGCCTTTTTATGTAATTTATTATTTTGATGAAGTTCTTGTGAACAAAAACGTATTTGGAATGTTATCAGCGTTATGGTGTTTTGCTCATCTACTTTTTTTTGTGCCATTAAACCTAAAGAAACTGTGAACCTGAGTGCTTCCTTCCAGCCTGTTTTTCTTCTGTTAATGGTAGTTTGTATATAAGTTACTTTGAAGTCAGTAATGTGTTTGTATTAAAATAAAGCTGCTTGAACAGAACCCACAAAGACTCTTCTACTGTGTCCAAAACAGGAGAGCAACACATGGGCTTCTCCTAAATGAAAAAAATACAGCACATATATTTCAGTAAAACTCATGTGCCTTCTTTATCACCATCACTGGCTCCAGAAAAAATGGCTGTTATTAATGACTCGGGTTTCTGTGTACACAATGCACTCTCTTATTGACCATCATGTCTTGGCTGTGATTAAGAAGTCCTTCCAACTCACACAGGGTATGCCAAGAAAGAAACTCGACCCTCTATACTCCTCCATTATTAGCCACATCAAATACAATGTACCACTTGGAATGTACCTATGTAAGTAACTTGTACAATACGGAAGATCCCACAGATAATTATCTCCGGTTTAAGAAATTTAAGCTACTGGGATAGGCAAAAATGCCTTTTCATTTACTCCCTCTCAAAGAATCTTGAAAAGCAACCTTTGTTCAACATTTCATGTTATTAAATACCTTGTGCTTTTTTGGCTTTTTTCACCTCGATAAAGCAGTCTAAAAACACTCTTGGTGCAATGGACAACCTAGAGGGTAATGCAGAGAAAGTACAGTTGTGTACACTTACCATAAATGTAGATGTTTGAGTGTATTCACTTTTGCAGTCATCACTTGAGGGTTATCTGTACTGGATAGCCCTCGGCTGGCCCGAATACCAGAGTAAAGAATTTCCCTCCTGAGTCGGCTATCTAGGTGCAGGGACTGACGTCAGGTCATCAGGGCTATAAAAGGAGACATCCAATTTCCTTACATCAGTTTGTCTTTCCCCCAACAGGTATGAGCCCCAAAGGAGGAGGAAAGAAAAGGGGGTGGGAGGGAAACAGGGCTGCAATAGTGAATATGCTCGACCATCTACATTTATGGTAAGTGTACACAACTATACTATGTTCTTCGTGTTTCACTACTGCAGTCATCACTTCTGGGAGAATTCCCAAAGCTGAGAAGAAAGATGGAGGAAGGAATATAGGAGCGAAGCTATGAAGCCCACTAAGGGTATGCTAGCATGCCCTGCAGGACAGCAGATGCAAAGGCTTCTCTTGTCTTGGAGAATGCAGTCAGCTGGTAGTGCTTGGTGAATGTGTGGATGGATGTCCAGGTGGCAGCTTCCAAAATTTCCTTAGCTGGAACCCCTCCCAGGAAGGCAGTGGAAGTAGAGGCTGCTCTAGTGGAATGAGATATGACAGATTTGGGAGGAATCTTCCCATGAAAGGAGTTGCAGAAATGGATGCAATGAGAGATCCATTTAGAAATGGTCCGTTTCAAAATAGGTTTACCCTCTGCTCCAGGAGAGAAGGAAACCAGAAGCTAGTCGGATTTCCTGACTGCTTTGGTCCTATCCAGGTAATATCTCAATTGTCTGTGTATGTCAAAGGTATGCAAAATTCTTTCCCCTTTATTTTGCGGTTTGGGAAAGAAGGTAGGCAGATGACTAGGGTAACCTCTGAGACCACTTTAGGCATAAAGGAGGGGTTAGTCCTGAGAGATACCCTGTCAGCATGGGTAATAATGAAGGTCTGAGTGGCCATAAGGGCCTGCAGTTCAGAAACTCTCCTGGCTGAGGTGATGGCCAGCAAGAATGCATTTTTCCAAGAGAGGTACTTCAGGTCAGCTGAAGCAGCTGCCTCAAAAGGAGGCAAGGTTAATTTTTCCAGGACAAAATTTAGATCCCATGCTAGAGCAGATTGGTCTTCTGGGTGGTCTAATGTGTGCCATCCCCCTAAGGAAGATTTTTAACAAATGTTTTTAAAAAATAGGTTGATTTCACTGCACAAAGGCAGAAATAGACGAAGCATGCATCTTGATGGAAGAATAAGACAGTCCCTGTTCTAGGAGCTCTGCTAGGTAGTCTAGAACCAAAGGTAAAGTGGCCTGGGAGCTGCTGCCTGCCTTGCTGTGGCACCAGATAGTAAATCTTTTCCAGTTGGCTGAGTAGGATTTCCTGGTGCTGTTTTTTCTGGCCTCCTTGATAATGTTTAAGACCTGCCTGCTGAAGGTTTTAGTCTTACAGATAGCTTGAGGGTGGAAAGGTTGGGTGCAGTACTGTCCCTTTCTCCTGGGTGAGAAGGGTTTTTGAGACGGGCAGATTCATGAGAGGCTGTTTGGCCAGGCTGAGGAGCAAGGGGTACCATTGCTGTCTGGGCCATTCTTGAGCAATGAGAATAAACCTTTGGTCCTTCCTCCCTGATCTTGAGTACCACCTTGGGGATCAGGGGTAATGGGGGAAAGTGTACACAAATGTACAGTTGTGTACACTTACCATAAATGTAGATGTTCGAGTGTATTCACTGTTGCAGTCATTACATTTGGGTTATCTGCTTGCAGGTAGCCCTCAGTCGGCCTGATTAACAAAGTCTTGGGTCCTGCGTCGGTTGCTGTCCCTTCTTCCATGACATCAGGTTGTCAGGGGTATAAAACATGCAGCCGACGTCATTACATCAGTTTTTCTTGCCCCGGATGTCATGTGCCCCCCTAATGGGAAGCAATTAAATATAAAAGTACAATGATATACCTCCAACAAAAAAGCAAATACACCAAAAAGCTTTTATGCATAGTAAATGAAAGTAGAGGTATAACCAAAAGAAGTTAGGGGCTGGAGGGAGGGTAACCAGGACTGCAACAGTGAATACACTCTAACATCTACATTTATGGTAAGTGTACACAACTGTACTATGTTCTTCATGTTTCACTTGCAGTCATTACATTTGGGTAGATTCCCAAACCTATGGTTGGGAGGAGGAATTTAAATAGCATTAGGACCAGCTATAAGACCCTGGAAAACTGCAGTGGCAAAGCCAGCTCTGGATTTAGAGAAATTGGCAAATGATAATGCTTGGTGAAGGTATGTACAGAGCTCCAAGTAGCAGCTTCTAGGATGTCCCTGGTAGGTACGCCTCTGAGAAAGGCTGTAGAGGTAGATGCAGCCCTGGTGGAGTGAGGTCTGATCCCCTGGGGGATAGGTTTTCCATGGTGTTTATAGCAGAAATAAATACAATGGCCTATCCATTTAGAAATGGTTTGCTTTGAAATAGCCTTCCCTTCTGCCCCTGCAGCAAATGCCACCAGCAGTTGTTCAGATTTCCTTTGAGGCTTAGTCCTGTCCAAGTGGAATCTAAGTTGTCTGTGCACATCCAAGGAATGCAGTATCCATTCCTCTTTGTTCTGTGGTTTGGGAAAGAAGGTTGGCAAATGAATGGACTGATTAAGAGCCACACTGGATACCACCTTGGGCATGAAGGATGGATTGGTTCTGAGGGACACCCTGTCCACATGAAAGATGATGAAAGGCTCCACTGCCATAAGGGCCTGCAATTCAGATACCCTTCTAGCTGAAGTGATTGCTAAAAGGAAAGCTGTTTTCCAAGAAAGAAATTTTAAGTCCGCAGTAGCAGCTGGCTCGAAAGGAGGTAGAGTGAGTTTCTCCAAGACAAAGTTAAGGTCCCAGGCTGGGGTTGGAGCTCTCTTGGGTGGTCTCAAATTTTTGGCCCCTCTGAGGAACTGAGGGGAGGTTCTGTGTTATAATGAGCTGAAATGGCTGAGGCATGGATTTTAATGGAGGAAAAAGACCGGCGCTTGTGAAGCATCTCAGTTAAGTATTGTAAAATCTGAGGTAAATTGGGCGCTGCTGTGCTCATCCCTTGAGATTGGTTCCAGGCACAGAATCTTTTCCATTTTTCAGCATAAGATTTTCTAGTACTAGGCCACCTTGCCTCTAAAATGATATCCATCACAGGTTTACTGAGGGATGGTAAAGGAGAGATTACGTAATTAGCCAGGCTGCAAGGTTCAGTGTTAGAAGCTGAGGGTGCAGAATCTGGTTCTCCTGCTGGGACAACAGGGAAGGAGTCTGAGGCAGGTGCCATGGGGATAGTCGTGACACACTGTGCAGGAGAGAGTACCAGTGTTGGCGTGGCCAGTCTGTCTGGAGCAATCAAAATCATCCTTGGTTTGTCCTGTTTGATTTTTAGTACTACTTTGGAGACCAGAGGCAGAGGGGGGAAAAGCATACACTGATAGGTTTTTCCAGCTGAAGGACAGAGCATCCACTTTCCAGGCTTGTTTGTGGGAAGTCCTTGTGCAAAATTTGTCCAATTGGTAGTTCTGGGGGAGAGGCAAATAGGTCTATATCTGGGCTACCCCATTTGCTTGTCAACATGTTGAAAATCCTTGGTTCCAGTTTCCACTTGTGTGGGTCCATGAGGTTCCTGCTTAGTCCATCTGCCAGTGTACTTAATTTTCCTGGTAGAAATTGAGCTTGAAGGTGCACCTGGTAGCTCAAGGCTGTGTTCCACAATGCCATGGCAAGTCTGAAGAGGGGGTAAGAATGTGTACCCCCCTGCTTGTTTATGTACCACATAACAGTGATGTTGTCCATCTTTGCCATTAGTTGTCCTAGAAGAATGTGGTCCTTGAAGGCTGTCAGAGCATTCTGTACAGCTAACATTTCTTTTTGATTGATATGCAGGTGCATTTGACTTGGGTTCCATTTGCCCTGAATGCACTTCCCTGCCAGGTGCGCCTCCCCATGCATAGTCCGATGCATCTGTTGTTAGGGTTTGGGCGGCAGGGGGTGTTGCGAAAGGTAGTCCCTTGTTTTGGTGGGAGGCCTCTGCCCACCAAAGGAACTCTAAACGTAGGCAGGGTATGATAGGAATCATTGCTTCTAGATCCTGAGAATGTTGACACCATAGGCTTTTTACATACCACTGTAGTCTCCTCATATGCAGCCTTGCATATGGAATTAGAAGAATGCAGGAAACCATGAACCCCAAGGCTTGCAGTATTTGTCTTGTAGATAGCAGGGTTTTTGTGGCCACTTATTTGAAGTAGGTTGTCAAACGAATTTGTTTCTCTGGCGTGAGGTAAGCCATCTGGGAAGTTGTATTCAAGCTTGCGCCCAGGAATATAGTTTGTTGACAGGGTACCAGGTGAGATTTCTTTTCGTTTATGGTGTACCCCAGACAGATTACAACCCTTTGTACAAAGGGCAGATGATTCAAAAGTATATCCTGGCTTTTTCTGCCTGAATTAGACAATCGCCCAGGTATGGGTATATTTGAATATTTCTTTGCCTGCAAAATGCAATAACTGGAGCTAGGCACTTTGTGAATACCCTGGGTGCAGTAGATAAGCCAAAGGGCAGTGCAGAGAACTGATAGTGTGTGTAGCCTGCTTTGAAGCAAAGGTATCTTTTGCAAGATTCCCTGATTGGGATGTGCAGGTATGCTTCTTTTAAATCTAGTGTAGCTAGCCAGGCGTCTTTGCCTAGCATAGGAATAGCATCTTGAATTTTGGAATCTCCAAAAAGGTGTTTAGAGTAGACAGGTCCAGGATAGGACGCCATGAATTGTCTTTTCTGGGTACCAGGAAAGGTCTCTAGTAGAAACCTTGCCCCTTTTCCTCTTCCGGTACCAGTTGAATAGCCCCCATGCTTAAGACAGAAAATATTTGTTTTTGGGCCTCTGCCCACTGATTTGGGGGTAGGTCCGGCCACCCATTTGGTGTTGGCAACGTGTGGAAGTGAAATCTGTATCCCTGGGACACTATATTTAAAACCCATTTGTCCTGGGTAATGAGCTCCCAGTTCTTTGCATGAAGAGAAATCTTCCCCCCAAAGGGGCAGTCAGTTAATAAGTGCTTGGAAACTTTAAAAGGAAGTAATTGAGACAGTTTACCATGGGGGGGGGGTCTTATTACTCCCAGATTTGGAAGTGGAGGCCCCCCACTGCTTAGTCCCGTGTCCCCTGGGACTGAAACTTGGGGTTTCTGCTGTGTCTGGGTTTGGCTTGAGAAGACTTGGAAGGGGCAGGAAAGGACCAATGTTTAGAGGGCCAGTGCCTACTAAAACTAAAACTAAAAGGAGGCTGAACTTGTAAGAAATCTTTAACAGTTTGCATAGATTTAGCTTTATCTTCCATCTTTTTAAGAACTTCCTCAGCCTTGTTGCCAAACAGGTGGTACTGATTTAAGGGAGCATCCAACAATTTAGCTTTAAACATGACCCGGTAAAGATTGCTCCTTAAGCCAAGCATGCCTTCCGAGCACAGACCCAGTAACAGCAGCCCTGCAAGAGGCCTCTAATGTATCAAAACCACATTGCAAAGTATGTTTTCCAACTTTCAGCAGAATGCATTAAATCCTGTAATTCTTTATTTTCCACACAATCAGGAATCAACATCATTTTCTGTTTAAGCAATCCAGTAACATGTTGCTGATATTTCAACATATGAAACTGACAGTTTAAAGCCCTAATGGCCAAGGTTGCAGAAGTGTAAACCTTCTTACCCCATCTATCCAGCACCCTGGAGTCTCTATCAGAAGGGGTGGGATTTTTTAGCAGTATAAACCTTAATGCCCTTGGGCCCCAGAGAAACAGTCTCTGGATCCGCAATAGGATTTTTAAAAAGGAACTTGTGTGACTCGGGGACCCTGTAGTATCTGTCAGTTTTACAAAATTATCTTTATACATGTCTTAACAGTCATCTCATATTATCACACACCATTGCCCTGTTAGTTCCAAGCAATTAACTCATATAAACCATCACAAATGATCTTTTAACAAATATATATGGTTGTTCTTATCTATTTGAAGTATGTTCCTGTTCCTAACAAGATATAATTTAAGAAGTTATGATTCATACTTCTTTTAGAGAGACCTAACTTTAGGAATGGATTTGTGTGTATATATAATTGCATGTGCATATGTGTTTGTATGAATATGTATATGCAAGTATATATGTGTATTTATTTATATATGTATATAGGTGTGTGTGTATGTATGAGGACACACATGTATATACATAAATCTCAAAGTTTCACATTAAATATTACATTTGGTTTGTATTTAATTAAGTTGATTCTAAAGCTACTACTGTACTGTACAAAATAATCTCATTTAAATTATGTCTCACTATAGCACTTGTCAGAGCTGTTAGCTACTGTCATGAAGGCTAGAGAAAGCAGTACAGATTGTGTTCTATATATCTCTCAGACTGGGAATCTTAAGAATTCCATGTTTGTTGTTGGGAATTTTTTTTGTGTTACATTACTGCTAGTTTTTCAGTAATTCCGATGTTTCCTCAACTTTCCTGCCCGAAAGTAAAGTATTTTACATATTAGGCATTGTCATCATATAGACAAATCTGTCATACATCTTTACACATAGCTGGGTATATTGGGGAAATAGAGTTGTCTAAATAGAAATTTGATTATTTCTTATTATTTTGACTATTATCTACATTTACTTATGTCCTTATCCTTAGTTTTTTTAAAATGTAAATGGACTCTAATCCAAGGAAATGCTCTAGTTTATTAAGGTATTTAAATGTAAATAAATCTCAAATAGTATTCCTACAAGAAACTATCAGCCAAAAAGAATATCTGGAACCCCGATAATTACACAATACTAGCCCATTCTTCATACAAGGTTAAGAGAGGCGTCATGATTTTCTGGAAAAGAAGCGTTATTCACCCTCAAATTTTATATAAATATGAGGATCCTGAGGGACTAGTAACCATCATTATTAAACTTAATAATAGAATTTGGTCAACAGTCAATCCATACTGGTTTCCAGGATTAGGGGTGTCAACTGCAAGAAGTCATCTGGATTTTATTACAAACATTTATAAAGATAATCTTATACTGGGGGGACTTCAACTGTATTTTAGATCATCTTGACACTAACAATAGACCACTAATGCTAACATCCACAGCATAGCTATTTAAGAAATGGATTGATTCCCTTAATTTATATGATACTTTTACCTCTAAACATAATCAGTCTCTGAAATGTTCTCATGTTAATAACAGGTTCAAAACCCAAACTAGGATTGACAGAATATTAATCTCTAATGATTTAAAGCTAAAAATTTAATTTTTCTTTATAATTCCTTGTCTTAATTTCCGATCATGATTGCTACAAGCTTGAAATATAATATAGCTAGATTTTATTAAATTAATTTCTATACCTAGAATCCCTGCATATATCACCAAAATTAATGATTTCAAACCTTGGTTATTTGCGGAATTAAAATACTTTCAAGAAGTAAACACTAGTTCTGATACTAACGTAACAATGATATGGGATGCTTTAAAGGCCTTTATTTATGGTAGAACTGTCACCTGGTACAAGAATAAATTAAAGGAATGGGAATCTAAGATGCAAAGTCTGCAAATCCAAATTTCAACTCAAATCAAAATCAACACACATCACCAGTTGATAAAAAAGAATTAGATGAATTGAATAAAAAAGTACTCAAATATTTTGACGGATTGAACAAATTTAGCTCTAGAGAAGATGAAATTAAATTCATATGCACTAACTCCAAAGCACATGCATAATTTGGCAGTTAGAGCCAATATTCACTCTAAATCAAATATCATAAGAACAATACATGAGTTTTCCAATAAGGCAGTATCTGATATAGGAGATACATTAGATGCTTTCAGGTTCTACTACACTAATCATTATAATTCTGATAATTTAAGTTGTAATAACGTACATGAGGAGTTGACTACAATAAAATTAGTGAGAATCCTTGATGAACTTAAAGCGAACTTGGAAAAACAACTCAAATGAAATTAAAGATGAAATTAAATGTTTTAAACCTAATAAGGCCCCTGGCACAGATGGTATTATAGTAGAAATGTACCGACTATTTCCCACAACTACTATTTCTCTTCTTCATTAAGCTTTAACAGTAGTAGTACAGTCGGAAAACCTGATACCACTGTCCCAGAAGTACTCAATCACCTCCCATTCTCAAAACTAATAGAAAACCTCAACTGTGTAAACCTTACAGGCTGATTTCTTTAATAATTACGTCCACACTTGTTGATACAGTGAAGGCCCCACTTATGAAAATGATAAATTATGATCAAACAGGTTTTATACATAAAAGACGCACACATGAGAATATTAAAAGAATAATATCTAAATAGACAGGGTGAAGAAGCCCGTTTAATCAGCTTAGATATAGAAAAAGGTTTTGACTTTATCAATTGGGAATATCTTTTTGGAATATTAAACACATTAGCATTTCCACCATCACTTATTTCTACAATAAAAACTGTTTACAATGACAATCTTGCTTATGTTAAACTAGGTCCTTTTGTGTCGGAGTCCATACCAATAAACTAAAGGGACTAAGCAAGGCTGTCCACCGTCTCCCATCTTATTTGCTCTGGGTATAGAAGCTTTTGCCTCTTTACTAAGAAAAAATCAAAAGATTAAAGGGTACTAATATTTATAACAATTAGAACTCCAAAATAACTCTTTTTGCAAATGACGTTTTACTCACCCTATCCAACTCAGTCTGAATTGCAAGAACTGGACTTCGTTATAAATCATTTCCAAGAAATTACAGGACTTCATGTCAATAAGCAGAAATCTAATCATATTTTGAATAACAAAGCAAAAACTCATCCTGGTAGCAAAAACTTTATTGGAGAACAGGTACATTCATTAAATTACTTACGTATAACCCTAAACAACACCACTGAAGCGACAAGAGAAAACAATTATAAAAAAATGTTTATCTTTAGTAAATAACCACATCAGTGGAACAACATAGTCTTCTCTTTTGAAGATAGGTTGCAATTTATAAAAATGTTCCTTTTGCCAAAGATTCTCTATGCAGTATTAGCTCTTGTCATACCTCATGGAAACAAATTTACCAGAGATTTAAACAGAATTTTACTAAACTTTTTACGGTTCCCTAAAAGTAACAGAACAGCTTATATACATCACATTAGATCTTGGGATAAAGGCGGCATAAAATTCCCATATACAGAAACTTACATAAGAGCCTTGCTACTTAGCTGGCAGACCCAAATTATACTTCTAATTGGAAGTCATTGTACTTATCTATATTTTTAAATGAAAATTCACTATCAAAAGTTTTATTAGTGAATCTTCTAATAAACTTTGTTATTGTATGGAGTGGCAAATAAAATACCAATGTCATAAAACCTACAAAGTCTAATATCAAACAACAAGCCGAAAGACAACAACCTCTAATAACTTTAGAAAGATAATAAACTCCAATGCGGATATTAAAATTTGGTTTGATTTACTTGTTCCCTTCAAAATGACAAAAACTTCCTGGATAAGTTGCACTTTAAACTTTGCAATGAATGGGAGAACAATAAATTTGTATGCTGGAACCACTGCATAAGACACTTAGAAGTTTTAACTGTGTAACACATTATTAAAAGAATCTACAGACACAAGACTGGTTACAACTGCAAAGTATAGTGAATTACAGAAAGGATCTAAGTAGAATTATTAGTAACTCTTCCTATAAAGACCAACCACCTTTAATTTGTTATATTTGAATTATTGCACAATAATTTTAACTTCAACAATATCATTTCCAAACTGTATGGTATACAAACAGGATATAAAACTACATTAACAAATAAACATTGGAACTCAATAACTAAGAGTTTCTCTCTCAATTATACTTCACTCGAGAAATCCAAATCATCTTCTATAAAATTAACATCCTAGGGACAGTATTAGAATATTTTAAGTTCCTGCATAGAGCCTTTTTAACTCCTGAGAGGGTTGCAAAATTAAATAAAACTGACAACATCTGCTGGAGATGTTATTCCTGACGTAAAGCAGATTGGACCCACATTTTTATGAATGTGCCTGTTTGAAACTGTTTTAGGATAATACTGAAGTTTTTTTAAAGCATAGTTTACAGGTATTTTTTCTCTTACTAAATCAATAATATTCTTTAATGTAAGTGAGGGTTTTGTATTGATCAATGCCAACTCATACCTCTTATGGACAATACTAGTGACTGCTAGAAAGTGTATAACAAGAAAATGGAAGTCCACCACCTCTCCAATTATGGAAGCGTTTCTGACCCTCCTTGAAGAAGTGATTTCAAGAGAAACCAAAATGAAAGAACAGAGAATAAATCTGAGACGCTTTGTTTCCTTTCTCACTGAAACTTTTCGTAAAGACTCTTTCTGAATTATCTGATGTGCATTATGCAAACTGTTTGCTATTGTTTTATAATTTTATTAATTTTGGGCCTCTGTAAATAGTGTATATAGTTGTAGTACAGTGTAAAAAGTGTACACACCCCTGTTAAAATGCCAGTTTTTTGTGATATAAAAAAATGAGACCACAGTAAATCATTTCAAACCTTTTCCCACCTTTAATGTGACCTATAACCTATAGAACTCAATTGAAAAACAAATCTGTTAGGGGAAAAAAAAAATAAAAAAAACGTACAATAAGCTGGTTGCATAAGTATGCACACCCTTAAACTAATACTTTGTTGAAGCACCTTTTGCTTTAATTACAGCATTCAGTCTTCTTGGGTACACACCTGCCAATTAAAGAGACTGATTAACCACAAAGTTCAGCTGTCTTAGTAGGATTTTACTGATATTTACTCAGTTGCTTGCTACAGCAAAAGCCATGGTTCGCAAACAGCTTACAATGCATCAAAGGGATCTCATTGTTGAAAGGTATCAGTAAGGAGAAGGGTACAAAAAAAAATTCCACAGCATTAGATATAACATGGAACACAGTGAAGACAGTCATCAAAATGTGGAGATAATATGGGACACCAGTGACATTGCAAAGAACTTGACATCCCTCCAAAATTGATGAAAAGACAAGATGAAAACTGGTCAGGGAGGCTGCCAAGAGACCTACAGCAACACTGAAGGAGCTGCAGGAATTACTGGCAAGTACTGGTTGTGTACCACATGTGAGAACAATCTCCCGTATTCTCCATATATCTGGGCTATGGGGTAGGGTAACAAAACGGAAGCCTTTTCTTACAAAGAAAAACATCCATGCCCAGCTAAAATTTGCAAAACAATACATCAAGTCTCCCAAAAGCATGTGGGAAAATGTATTATGGTCTGAAGAGACCAATGCTGAACTTTTTGGCCACAATTCCAAAAGGTACGCTTGGCGCAAAAAACGCTTCACATCACCAAAAGCACACCATCCCCACAGTGAAGCATGGTGGTGGCAGTGTCATGCTTTGGAGTTGCTTTTCTTCAGCTGGAACTGGGGCTTTACTCAAGGTGGAGGGAATTATGAACAGTTCCAAGTTATCAGTCACTTTTGGCCCAAAACCTTCAGGCATCTAGTGTTGTTGCCTCACAGCAAGAGGTTGTCCCGTTCGATTCTCGGCGGGAGCGCCTTCTGTGTGGAGTCTGTGGTCAAGTGGCATTCGAAAGACATGCATAGAATGAGCGTGCCTTCATTGAAGGTTGGGCGACAAGCTGGCATCTCGGCACCCGTAAAAAATCTACTGCCAATGCCAATCATTAGTGGACCGGAGTTCCCACTGTGGCGACCCCTAACCGGGAAAAGCCGAAAGAAGAACACAATGACCCCAAGCATACATCCAAAATCAACAAAAGAATGGCTTCACCAGAAAAAAATTAAAAGTTTTGGAATGGTCTAGCCAGCACGCAGACCTTAATCCAATTGAAAATCTGTGGGGTGACCTGTAGAGGACTGTGCACAAGAGACGCTCTTGCAATCTGACAGACTGGAGTGCTTTTGCAAGGAACAGTGGGCAAATATTGCCAAGTCAAGATGTGCCATGCTGATAGACTCCTACCCAAGAAGACAATGCTGTAATTAAATCAAAAGGTGCTTCAACAAAGTATTAGTTTAAGGGTGTGCACACCTATGCAACCAGCTTATTGTATGTTTTTTATTGTTTATATTTTCCCCCTAACAGATTTGTTTGTTTTTCAATTGAATTGTACAGGTTATAGGTCACAGAAGTGGGAAAAGTTTTGAAATGATTTATTGTGGTCTCATTTTTTACATCACAAAAACCTGGCATTTTAACAGGAGGTGTGTACACTTTTTATATCCCCTGTATGTCTTTTTCGTTGTTCTCTTATGTTCAAAAATTGTATCCACGATGCTCATATTAATGTTAAAATTATTTTCTTACTAAATAAAAAAAAATTTGACCAAAAAATAAATAAATAAATAAATAAATAAAACTTCCCTATCTAGAGAGGAGTGCAGGATTTCTGACCAAGTTACCTGAAAACTTTTGTATACACGCCCAGACAAATTTTCTCAAGATTGTGGATGAAGCAGAAGCCCTGGAAACAGTAACAGCACAATCATGCACTTTTTAAGAAGTTTAGATACTTGACAGTTTCGAAACAACCTGATTCAAATAAGACTTGCCCTTCACGTGGCTGAAACAGCAAATTCTCTCACACTATTCGCAAATTTAAGCAAACATTTCCACACATAGCCCAGGTAATTCAGAGTTTTGAAGGATAAAGTAGAGGAAGCAAAGAATCTTATGTAGTTACACCTTCAAAAGTTTACCCTCCTTGTCCCCAGGAACTGGGTTGGACTGATAAGTCACCTATTTGCATTTGGAGCAGTAGGAGAGATAGCTGCAGGAACAGCTCTAGGACAAGAAAAGAGACATCTGTTAGTTTGAGAGACATTATACACATTTTCTGCTGTTTTTGGTACTGACAGGAGAATGCCAGGAGTGTTGTAGGGCGCATTAACAGCATCCTCCAAGGCTGGCAAAATAGGAGGAATGGGGTACACTATACGGGGCTTCTTGCTCTAATCATAATATCTGCCCAGTTCAGGAGGAACATCCACCGGTTCCCAAGCAAATGCATCCATAACTCTGGAAACCGTATCAAAAAAGGAGAAAAATCTCCATACATTCAAATTCAGGCTCACTGTCAAAAGAATCAGAGTCTTGGGTTAGGGAACCCTTAGGAAACATAACCCTGCCTCTGTCCACCTCAGAATTCTCTGAACAAACATCCTCTTTGTTTAGAGTATAGGAGATATTTGACACACAGTATTAAAAGTCTGCAACAAACTCTTAGCCAAGGTAATATTTTTAACCAAAGAAACCATCTATCTGTAGTCACAATGATTAACTTTTTTTTTTTTTTTCTGAGGGACATATTTTCATAACGACAAAGAAGGAATGACATCCTGAGCAAAAGGGTTTCTTTCCCCAGCCACCCCATGAAGACCCTCAAGGGGTGTTTAGAATACCTAACATGGATGGTTCTTCTATGCCCACATCAGATATTGGAGCAGCCAAAGAGGACACGTCTGACCCTTGGCCCATAGTGGCCAGCAAGGCTACATTAGAGAGATAAGAGAAAACCAGTAAGTAGTCTGAGGACTCAGCAATTTCCACTGCAGAGTCACCTGCCATCTGCTGAGGCACTGACTGAGCCCACTCTAAGGGCAAGGAATCATGCTTTAACTGCTTTTTCACTTTAGGTACATTGGAGGAATAAACAACAGAAGTTGGGAAGGTATCCATGCTGTAGCTGGGGAAGAAGACTTACTGCAAGTAAACTGCAGTAGGAGGGGTTATTTGGAAGATAAGCTGGCACCTAACAGCATACAATCCTCCTAAAAATTTCTACTCCCCCACAAAAAGTTACACAAACTGCACACAATCCTTTTCTGTTAAAAAAGTTATTTTTCCCTGAAAAGAGCTGTTATACAATTAAACTAGTAGCTCATCACAAAGTGGGCAAAAGCATAATATAAAAACAGTTTCTGCCAAAATGTATACTTTCATATAAATAAAATGTATAAATTCTAGTTACAAATTGGTGAAATTAAGCTCTTAAAGATTGCATTCTTAGTCAGTAAATATACAGTACTCTGGGAATGTGACCAAAATTTCTGAAAAGCTGTTTTTAAACTGCAATTCTGGCAAAAACTAAGAAAAATAGAAAATGCACTTATACTGATAAAGTGTGGAAGTATTTCTCAAAGTGGTCTTGTCTGTCTGACATTAAGATTTAGGTTGACTGTTGATCCTGAAGAGCCTCAGAGATGCATCTGCACAAGGTAGTAAGAACGTACTAAAGATTTTTAGTCACTCTGGCTGTTTATATAGATTCCTCCAAAAAGAGAATAGCCTATAAGCAGCCAGAGTGACAGCATGAGAAGGGATGGAAAGGTCGTGGCCAGCTGCTGTGTCCTTGGCAGGATACAAACCATAGGCTACTGCAGCAGCTTGAGAATGATAATCATCAAGCTCGGTGCCACGATCTGAAAGGGCTCAGTTGCAAAGGATGAACAAATCTTGCAAGATTCACAGGCAATGTACACATTTTTCATGTGGATCCTATGGCAAGATTTTGTGGTCAGACTTCTTGAATCCTGAAGCTTTGTCAGTCATACTTAACTTTATCTGAAAAAGGGGGGGACGAGTGAAAAACAACTGGACTGTTCCAAAAGTACAGTTGTATACACTGTGTAAACTTACCATAAATGTAGAAATTTGAGTGTACTCACTGTTGCAGCCCTGACTTGTGGGATTTCCTGTTGTGGAAGTCCTTTATCAGCCCAACTACCAGAGTAAAAATCTCTCTCCTAAGGCTGGTGGATGTCCTATCCAACGTCAGTACGCTCGGGTATAAAAGGAACCAGCGAACTCCATGACATCAGTTTTTTTTGCCCCCTAGAAGCCCCCAGGATGAACCATGAACAAGGGTCAAATGTAGAAAATAGGCCTTGCAGTGAGAACACTCAGGGCATCCTCTGTTTAGCAAAGATAGAAGCAGACTACTACTGTAGGCAAGGAGGGAAGAAGGGAGGAAAAGAAGACTAACAGTGAATACACTAACATCTAGGAAGGTTATGGGGAAGATAGGATGCCCTGCAAGATGGCAGTGAGAAATCCTGCTCTAGACTTAGAGAAAGCTGCCAAGTGGTAGTATTTGGTAAAGGTATGCACAGATGACCAGGTAGCAGCTTCCAAAATGTCTTTGGTAGGGACTCCTTTAAGGAAGGCAGCAGAGGTAGCAGTGGCCCTAGTAGAGAGAGTCCTGATAGCTTCATGTGACTTTTTACCATGATGGCTGTAACAAAAAGAAATAGTGACAGATCCACTTGCAGATAATCTGTTTGGAAACTGGTTTCCCTTCAGAGCCAATGGCAATGGACACAGAGTTGGTCTGACTTTCTGAAAGATAGTAGTGGAGCTGTCTATGCACATCCAAGGAGTGAAGGATTCTCTCCCCCTGGTTCAGAGGATTGAGGAAGAAGGTGGGCAAGTGTATAGTTGATTCAAGGATGTGTCCATGACCACCACCTTGGGCATAAAGGATAGTTTAATTCTTGAGTGATACTCTGGGTGAAATATGAGAAATGGTTCCACTGCCATGGTAGCTTGCAGCTCAGATACCCTCCTAGCTGAGGTGACAGAAGACTGCCCTTTTGCTGGCGAAGTTAAACATTTTAATTCAGCAGAAGCTGCCGGTTCTATGGGGGAGTAGTGTCAATTTTTCCAGAACAAAACTAAGGTCCCATGGAGGTGTGAGTCGTCTCCTGGGAGGTCTGATGTGAATCACTCCCCTAAATTGTTTCAGCAGGGGGTTGGAAAATATAGGAGGAAGTATAGGGATGTGGGCTGAAATGGCAGAGCTGTGAATTTTAATGGAAGAAAAGGATAGGCCTCTGTCAACCAGGCTAGCCAGATAATCAAAAATTGCAGAGATATTGGCTGTGTGAGGACTCAGACCTTGTGGCTGGCACCAAATGGAGAATATTTTCCACATGGCTGAATATGATTTCTAGTACTAGGCCTTCAAGCCCCCCTGAAAATGTCTTGAACTTGCTTGTTATGGGTATGCTCAGAGAAGGATGTTGGGGGATTATCCATGCTGAGACTCTGCAGGTTGGGATGCACAAACCTCCCCTTGTTGCCCTGAGTCAGAATGTCTAGTTTCTGAGGTAACTGCTACAGATTTTCATTGGGAAAACTTAGTAGCAGAGGATTCCAGTGCTGCCTGGACCAGTCTGGGGCTATCAGAATGACCCTTGGGCCTTTTTCCCTGATTTTTAGGAGGACCTGAGGAAGAAGAGGTGGGGGGATGCATAACGTTAAAGGTGTCTCTAAAGGAAGGAGAGGCATCTGTCCTCCAGGCTGTAGGCAGTTTGTTCCTGGAAGAGAATCTTTTTAGTTGAGTATTTTCTTTGGTAGCAAAGAAGTCTATCCATGGGGATCCCCATTTCAGGACTATGCTGAGAAATGTTTCCCGATGCAGATGCCATTCGTGGGGATCCATCACGTTCCTGCTGAGGTGATATGCTAGAGTGTTTTGAGTACCTGGAAGGTGTACCATGAGATGCAACCTCAGAGAGTGAGCTGTCTCTCAGACCTGCATAGCTAGTTAACAAAAAGGGTAAGAATGAGTGCCTCTTTGTGTATGTACCACATGACTGTGGTGTTGTCTGTTTTGACTATCAGGACCTCTGGTTTCCATTTTTCTTTGAAAGCTACTACGCCCTTTTGAACTGCCATCAGTTATTAACAATTTATGAGCTTGTCTCCGAGCTGAATTTCCCATCTGGTCGGGACTGAAAGTGTTGGAAATGAGCCCTCCAGGCGGTCTTTGAAGCATCTGCAGTTAAAGTTTGGTCCTGAGGGGTGAACCTGAAGGGGAGACAGAGGTTCTGAGCACATGCCTGTGCCCACCATGCAAATTCCTCCTTGAGGCAAGGGATCAGATGAATTTCTGTCTCCAGGGGCTGAGTACTGGCGCCACATATTCTTGAGGTTCCACTGGAGCTTCTTCATGTGCAGCTTTGTCCAGAGGGACCATAAGGATACAAAACACCATGTAGCCTAATGTTCTGAGAAATTCCCTGGCTGAGAGGCATTGTCAACGCATAATGTTTTGAAGTACAGAGTCAGGAAGGAGACCTTTTCTGGAGGGAGAAAGGGCTTTTGAAGGGAGGAATCCAAAACAACCCCCAGGAAAACCATCCTGGTGGATGGGTCTGTGTTGGACTTGAGGATTTATGGTGAATTTGTGGTGAACCCCAAGGAGGTGAGGAAGTACTGAGTGAAGGCCAGATCCTTGAGGAGCTTTGACTGACTTGTGGCTTGAATAAGGCAGTCATTTAGACAGGGGGTAAATCTGTATCCCTCTTGTTTTGCAGAAGGTGATCACAGGAGCTAAACAATTTGCGGAGACCCTGGGAGCAGCAGACAAGCCAAAGGGCACTGCAGGGAATTGAAAGTGACTGGTACCTGCTCTGAAATGTAGAAAACTTTTGTAAGATACCGTTATAGGAATGTGCAAGTAAGTAAATTTTACTTCCATGGTAACCATTAAGGCCTGATGGGCTATCATGGGAAGAAGTTTTTGAATAGTTGATGTTGTGAATTTTGGTTCCAGCAGGGACTAATTGAGGGTGGACAAGTCTAAAATAAGTCTCCAAGAGCCTTCCTTTCTGGGATCCATGAACAGCCTGGAATATAACCCCTTCCCTATTTTGTGTTTTGGTACTGATTTTCCTGCGCCCTATGAGCACAGATTGTGAATTTGAGAAAGGGCCTCTGCTCTTTGATTTTGTTGAATATCCAGGTAACTTGAGTATCTTAATGGCTCTTTGAAAATGACCCTGTAACCATTTGAGATGACATTCAGAGCCCATTTGTCTGAAGTAATGAGGGATAATTTTTATTATTTTTTTAACGGATAGCCTTTCCTCCTATCTTTTCTGTAGTGGGTAGGGGTGTGGGGAGGGGAAAGAAGAGTCACTGCTGCTCTCTGCTAGGGCCCTGTGGCCTAGATCTCCCCTGTCTATGGGTTTGTGAGGACTAGTGCCTGGGGCCTTTGTAAATGTTGCTGCTTTTGAGGCCTTCTCTTCCCTCCTGGGTTTCCTTTGCCTGCTTTTTGACTGAGAGGGAAAGGACCAGTTTTAGTGGTAAAATTCCTACCAAACTTATAGGAAGTCCTTGACAGTCTGCACAGACTTTGCTTTATCTTCCATCTTTTTCAGCACAGCCTCAGCTTTTGAACCAAAGAGGAAGTCCTTATTCAGGGGTGCAGCCAGAAGGTTGGATTTGATATGGTCTGGTAAGATCTGTTTCCTAAGCCAGGCATGCTTCAAATGACAGAACCAGATACAGCAGTTCGGCTAGAGGCCTCCATAGCATCATAGCCGCAGTGTAATGAGTGTCTAGCTAGCTGGGAGCTGAAATGGCAAATGTCCAAAAATTCCCTGGAAATGTTCTTGTCCTCCAGGGAAGATATCTTTTGCTTCATTTGATCTAAAACAGTTTGTTGGTATTTTATCACATGAAACTGGCAGTTCAGGGCCCTCATGGCTAGGGTAGCAGAAATAAAGGGCCCTGCTTTGTCAGCAGGTAAAGGGTTTTTTGAAGAGCTGGTTCTTGTTCCCTTAGGTCCTGGAGTGAAAACCTCTAGCTCAGCAGAGGGATTTTTGAAGAGGTATTGCAGTACAGCACCCTTTAAAACCCGTCTGGTTTTCGAGGAATTGGAGGAACAGTATCTGGATTCTGAAAAGAACCCATAAAAACATCCTCTACCACCTCCATTACAGGAGAGCTAGCCAAAGGTTTGTGTTCCGGGAGGTCAAGAAAATCCCTAACTCTCTTTTTAGATTGTAGGCATTCCTGTGCTTCCCACTGGAAGTGTCTCCTCATGGCATGGAGTGTTTCTCCAAAATTGATGTCTTCAGGAAGCAAAGCAAAGGCCAGATTCTTTTCAGAATCTGTATCTTAAAATGAAGCAAGGAAGGGTGACTGCTCAAAGACAGACTCCTCCTGGTAAAAATCCTCATCTGAATCATCAGGAGGCTCAGAGAAAACTTCAGGGGTAGGATCCCCTCTTCCTTTTCCCTGGGGAAGACTCCAAATGGTATTGCCTAGCTCTGACTACTAAGATAAGGTCCTCAGCTAACCTGACCAGTTCTTGCTGATATCCTTGTGCATGGAAGCCAGTAGGTGTAGACAGAGGGCCTGCAACAGAACCCTTCTTAGAAGTAGCTTTTGCCTTGGACCTAGATATGTCAGCAATCCTGATGCCAGTCACTTTGTAAGAAGAACCAATGCAGGCTGACGCCTCTAAGGAATGTCTCCTGTAAAAGACCGCTCGTCAGAAGCCACGGTCTGCTGAGCAACTCTGAACCCAACCGACAAATTGAAAGCCAAGGCCTGTGCATAAGTTGAAGGACCATGTAGCATGTCAGACTCCATACAGATCTTGACAGAGGCCTGTGCCACCACCTTGGTCGCAGAAGGGGGCCGCAAAAGCGCATCACCTACCTCAGCGATAATGAGCCTTGGAGGACTGGCAGATGGGGAACGGTTGTCATCTGTGGCCCTAAGCGTGGGTCTTTTTTCCTTGGCCTTCTTACACTGAGGGAGCTCAACTTCAGGATGACCAGTGGACGCCATTAAAGGATGCAAAGCAGATGGTAGACTAAGATGCCTAGCTAAGATTTTGGCCTTATGTCTGAAATTTCTAGAGTTGAAACTGGTGCAAAAACAGCAATTAGGGACATTGTAAACAGGGCCTGGACAGGTGTGACACAATGTATAACCAGTCTCTCTGTGGGATTTGCTTACCACAGTGGAGGCAGTTGTTAATTAACCTCATCTGACATGAAATAAAAGAGTTCCCCAACATGGTACTTAGCTTTTAGATGACTTCTCTCTGGTGAACCAACTGACGCACTGAAACACTGCTTCAGACTCCAATGGCAAGAAAAGACTGATGTCATGGCATCGACTGGCTCCCTTTACACCCAAGCATACTAACGTCCAATAGGACATCTGCCAGCCTTGGAAGGAGGGAGATTTTTATTCTGGTAGTTGGCCGGTCAAAGGCTTCCACAGCAGAAAATCTTGCAAGTCAGGACTGCAACCGTGAAACACACAAAGAACATCTGCAGAACAATAACAATAAAGTTCATGACTAAATAATGCAAATATTTTTTTAAAGGAGGAAACACACTATCCAATGAGGGAAGTAAACCAACAAGTGACAAAAGAGGGTGGAGGGAAAGAGACATCTTTCTCCAATACAGAAGAGAGGGTGAAAAAACAAAGACTATCTATCCAAGGCTAGAACTGCAACATGAAAGGTTGTAACCCTGAACTGTATTATGAAGAAAAAAAGCACTCATCTGAAAAACCAGTGCTAAGCCTTGGCAAACACAACAGTCTTGGAGCACAGTAGATAAGATCTATGGACTGCTAAGGCGGTGGTGCATTATGGGAGAAGGGAGGGCAAGAGCTTGAGCCTTCGAGCCGCAAAGCCAAGAATGGTCAGCCTTGAACTGATATGGATGCGATACATTTGTTGAGATGGATGAAAAAGACAAATCGGATCCAGTCTGCACAAAAGAAACTTTACAAAATATTGCTCAAAGTTTTGTCATTCTCTTCAAACTAAAGTAAAAAATTCAGAAGGGAAGCATGGTCCTCTAAATATAACATTGAGATGAACTCATTTTAGATGAAAACCATACCTTCTGTGAAGGTTGGGTGCCGGGCTGGCAACTCAGCACCGTAAAAACTCCACAACCAATCAATCTGTGGACCAGTGGTCCACTGTGGTTGACCCCTAACCAGGAAGCCAAAAGACATTGCTTACTCATCAGAAAGTAGTAGTCACTACTAATTTTCTTGCATGTTTGTAACCCGCAATGCCCTTCTGGGGGCAGACATCCTGATCGGAGCTTGCTTTCTTCTAAGGCTAAATTTTCCCCATAGTGCTCTGTGATGGCACAGCTGTTGAAATTATAATGCCCATGGCTGGACTGTTACATCTCAGTTCCATTCACTTAGAAAGGAAGAACAGAGAAGCAGTGCTAATTTTGAGAGACCTCTGCTAGTATCGCTTACTGTTCTGCAGTGCCTCTTACAAATGTTTTTCATTCTGACGTGTTACGCATTCTGTGAAAAAAGCATACAAAAAAATCAACTCATTGTTGAAATAAGACTTTTTTGGGAGATATTGCTTTTGTGTGCTTCAGTTACTTCCCAAGTTACTCCTCCCATTTTTCCTCTCTCCCTCAGTAAGCCACAGTATCACATTTCCTAGCCTGCAAGGTTTAGTTAGTCACATATACTAACAACAGACATCAGATAGAAAGTACAGTTGTGTACACTTGCCATAAATGTAGATGTTCGAGAGTATTCACTGTTGCAATCATTACATTTGGGTAATCTGCTGGCAGGTTGCCCTCAGTCGGCCTGATTAACAAAGTCTTGGGTCCTGCGTTGGTTGTTGTCCCTTCTTCCATGACGTCAGGTCATCAGGGGTATAAAACATGCAGCCGACGCCATTACATCAGTTTTTCTTGCCCCAGATGTCAGGTGCCCCCCAAATGGGGAGCAAATAAAATTAAAAACACAAAAAATATAGCTCCAATCCCAAAAGCAAATACACCAAAAGGGCTTACAAGCATAGTGAAAGAAAGTATAGGTATAGTCAGAAAAAAAATAGGGGGCTGGAGGGAGGGTAACCAGGACTGCAACAGTGAATACACTCTAACATCTACATCTATGGTAAGTGTACACAACTGTACTATGTTCTTCATGTTTCACTATTGCGGTCATTACATTTGGGTAGATTCCCAAAGCTATGGTAGGGTGGAGGAAATTATACAGCATTAGGACCAGCTATAAGGCCCTGCAGGACAGCAGTGGCAAAGCCAGCTCTGGATTTAGAGAAGAAAGGTAAATGGTAATGTTTGGTGAATGTATGAACTGAGCTCCAGGTAGCAGTTTCTAGAACGTCTCTGGTAGGAACACCTCTGAGAAAGGCTGTAGAAGTAGATGCAGCCCTGGTGGAATGAGATCTCATCCCCTGGGGGATAGTTTTACCATGGTGCATATAGCAAAAATGAATACAATAGCTTATCCATTTGGAAATAGTCTGCTTTGAAATAGCCTTCCCCTCTGCCCCTGCAGCAAATGCCACCAGTAGTTCAGATTTTGTCCTGTTTAAGTAAAATCTAAGTTGTCTGTGCACATCCAATGAATGCAGAATCCGCTCCCCCTTGTTCTGTGGACTGGGAAAGAAAGTTGGCAAATGAATTGTCTGATTAAGAGCCACACTGGATACCACCTTAGGCATGAAGGATGGATTGGCCCTGAGAGACACCCTGTCCGCATGAAAAATGATGAAAGGCTCCACTGTCATAAGAGCCTGTAATTCGGAAATCCTTCTAGCTGAAGTGACTGCTATAAGGAAAGCTGTTTTCCAGGAGAGAAACTTTAAGTCTGCAGTAGCAGCTGGCTCGAAAGGAGGGAGTGTGAGTTTTTCCAATACAAAATTCAGGTCCCAGGCTGGGGTTGGAGCTCATCTGGGTGGTCTTAAGTTTTTGGCCCCTCTGAGATACTACTTTAGCAGAGGATGAGAGAAGAGGGGAGGTTCTGTGTTGTAATGAGCTGAAATGGCTGAGGCATGGATTTTTATGGAAGAAAGGACAGGCCCTTGTGAAGCATCTCAGTTAAGTATTGTAAAATCTGAGGAATATTGGGCACTGCTCTGCTTATCCCTTGTGATTGATTCCAGGCACAGAATCTTTTCCATTTGTCAGCATAAGATTTTCTAGTACTAGGCCTTCTTGCCTCCAAAATGACATCCATCACAGGTTTGCTGAGGGATGCCAAGGGTGAATTTAGGTAATTAGCCACGTTGCAAGATTCAAAGTTTGGAGCTGAGTGTGCAGAATTTGGTTGATCTGCTGAGACAGTAAGTAAGGTGTCTGGGGCAGGTGCCATGGTGGAAGGTGTGACACATTGCGCAGGAGTGGGTACCAGTGTTGGCGAGGCCAGTCTGGAGCAATCAAAATCATTTTTGGTTTGTCCTGTTTGACTTTTAGTAGAACTTTGAAGAGCAGAGGCAGATGGGGAAAGGCATAGACTAATAGGTTTTTCCAGCTGAAGGATAGAGCATCCACTTTCCAGGCGTTTTTGTGATGAGTTCTTGTGCAGAATTTGTCCAACTGATAGCTCTGGGGTGAGGCAAAAAGATCCATGTCTGGACTCAAATTTTAATTTCTTTGTTTTAGAAGTGGTGGAAAAGAATGCAAGGGGAGGTTTATGGGAAACCTCTATAGAATATAAAGAACTGTTGTGCAATTATCCCCTGGAAGCTAATAAACCCCCCAGGTCTAAATGATATGGTTTCCCTGTTCAGTGTTAAAGATGAGAGCAGCAAAAACTTTAGGTGCCTATATGATGTGCATTTTTTTTAAAAAAGATTTGCTTTTGGTATTATATATATTTTTTTTTTTTTTAAATTGTATTTTCTTGCTATTCCTGCATTTTTATTTTTATGTATTGAACTGAAGATGCTATTGTTTACAAAAATGTAAAGATACATTATTATGAATATTATATAGTTTTTTGAGTGTTTTTACATGTATTTCAGATGCTTTTAATAGAATATTATATAAAGCTGTTTTTATTTTTTTAGTGTGTGATATGAATAATATTGAGGGGTGAGTTTTTTTTACTATGAATTGTATGAATGTATTGAAAAAAGGAAATATGGTTATTAATTAAATTAATTACATTTTTTATTGTTTTTTTTATTGCCTTAACACCATTTCATAACATTTCAGAGTATAACATTTTCTGTTTAAGCAATGCCATGACATGTTGCTGATATTTGAGCATATGAAACTGACAGTTTAAGGCCCTTATAGCCAAGGTAGCAGATGTGTAAACCTTTTTTCCCCATCTATGTAGTGCCCTAGAATCTCTTGTCAGAGGGGGTACGTTTTTTTTTGCAGTGGAAGCCTTAACTCCTTTGGTACCCTGAGAAATAGTTTCTGGGAGTGCAGCAGGGTTTTTAAAAAGGAATTTATGAGAGTCAGGAACCCTGTAATATCTGTCAGGCTTAACAGGAGCTGGAGGTAAGGAGTCAGGGGTAAGACTAGACTCCGAAAACGCATCATCTACAATGTCTAACAGGTGGTATGGCTAGTGGCTTGTGTTGAGGTAGTAAAAGGAAATCCCTGAGCCTCTTTTTAGATTCTGAAAAATCTTGTCTCTCCCAGTGGAAATGTTCCCTCATGGTATGTACGGTTTCTCCAAAAGAATAGTCCTCTGGAGGAGAAGCTGAAGGCATAGATTCTTCAGCATCAGAATCCTCGTGGGGGGAAGAGAGTATTCCTGATCAGATCAGGTTTCCATTTCTTCTGATTCCTATTCTGAAGATTCATAGTCAGTCTCTTGCCTAGGCCTCTTATCAGGAGGGGGATGGGAACCCCTGATCAATTTAATTAAGTCTTCGGCCATTTTGAGCATCTGTTTTTTGGGCACAGAGGCCTGTCCACGTGGCTCTTGAGTTTGTTTCTTTGCTTTAGAAGGTGCTTTAGTCTTTGCCTTTGAAGCTGAGGTTGGTTTAATGTAAAGATGTTTAGGTCTGAATACACCCCCAGAAGCCGGTGCCTGCTCAGCGGCTCCAGACCCATCTGAAGGGATAATATCAGAGGCTCCAATACCTTGGGTTTCCAGCGGCATGGCAGACTCCACGTGGGAGTCGGTAGCGGCCTGCGACTCTAAAGTAGCGGGCATCAGGGGCTGCAAAAGCGCCTCACTGAGGACCAGCGAACCATCGACTGGCTTAGATAAAGCTTCGTCGTCAGTTGTGGGCCTCGGTTGTACATCTCTTTCCTTTTCTTTGAGTTTTTTGTGGACTCCGGTAGTCGGATGGCTATCCGACAACATTTCTGGATAATTAAACCGGCGTCCGAAATAGTTTAAAGTAAAATCATACCGACGCTTAATAGTGCATTGGTTAAATCTAGCACAAAACTGACAACCAGAAACGTTGCGATCAGGGCCTAGGCAAGGAATACAGTAAGAATGAAAATCCTTATGAGGTATTTGCTTCCCATAAGAAATACAATTATTAACTTTTTCTGACATCGGTCTGGAGCAAGAAAACAGTTTCCCCAACTGGGTACTTGGCTTTATTGAAGACTTCGGATCTGAATCTCGAACACAAAAATCTCAGGAGTCGGCCGACCGGCACTTGTGAACTGCTTCTGCTTCGGGCACCGCGCGGCAAGAAAGACTAAAGAAAATGGCTTTGGCTGCTTCCTTTATACCCCTGACGACCTGACGTCAGGGAAGGGGCGACCGCAGCCGACACAGGACCCAAGACTTTGGAATTCAGGCCGGCTGATGGCAACCAAAATGTAATGACTGCAACAGTGAAACATGAAACATGAAGAACATCTAGATAGGGGATCAGTACTCCACTGAAAAACCTTCACTCAGTGTCAACATCATATTGCAAACAAATTAACAGTATTTGAGTAATTTACTGACAACTGGGATATGGATATTCTCTTGATCTCAGCTTTATTGGAAAAGCTTACCCAGACTCTGACACAACTTGCTGTGAGGGAAAGATGGTTTGTTTTTGCTTTCTTGTATTGGTTCACTGCCTTCATCTGTATTGTGCTTTTAAACTCAACTGTCTTCTAGTTGCCTGCCCGTTAATGTTAATTTGACCACATATCTCCTTCCTGCTCCTTTTTCCTTGGCTATTTTGAGCATAAAATTATTATTTTGTGAAATCACTCCCCTTCAGCTATTTAAATTGATTGGCCATCCCACTGTATCCCATGGAACCAGAATACAAAGTGCCTATCCCTTCCAATCTATCTTGCTCTTTTAAAATTAGTAACTCTTCACTCTGATAGCTGTTACCCCCCCCCCCCTTCATACCTTAGCATGCACTGCAGCTCTTAGGATATTAACCATTTTCCATCTCATCTTTAAATCTGCAGCATCTACTCCATGAGCACCAATTACTGGAGAGCCCACATTCTGCCTCTCAGTAGCCATCTTGGGATTAGTGGTTTTATATTCCTCTTGGTGAGAGAAGGACCATAGAGACATTATCTGATCTCAACCACTACTCTTCAATGGTTCTCCTCCTATCTTACCAACAGACTACAGTTTGTCAGATAGCACACTTCCTTCTCTCCCTTCCTAACTATCTAATCAGGAGTCACACGGCTCTAATACTGGGGCCACTTTTGTTCCAATATCTTTACTAACAATCTCCACACATCCTGTAGTCAGTCTTCCCTTATACAATATGCTGATAATTCCACACTGATCTCCTTTCTCTGATAACATCTATCATCTGTATACACTAACCAAAAATTCCTCTACATTGAAAGATGGCGTGGTAAAGGGAAACACTGCCAGCATACCTATCTGAAATGTAAATAATTATGTCATTTGTGAGTATCAACATGATTTATACAAAATGCTTGTGTTACAAATGTATTACAACTGTATGTCATATGTATATCAAACTGCTGATACAGAAGTGTGGGTTGAAAAGGTTTTTGAAAAGTGCTGTTTGAAATGTAATCCTAGTGTGCTCTACTGGAATAGAACAGAAATATACATGCACTATTGTAACTGTTTAAATGTATATTTTAACAGTGGAAACTGGAATACAGGAGGTTAACTTCAGAAAAATAACAAATTAAATTTCTTTATGGCTAGGCTATAAAAAGATGGCATCTTTCAGTTTCAGTACAGCGGGAGACAATGCCTGTGCTGAGAAGCTTCCTGTATTGTCTTCGGAGTGAACTAATTATTAGTTTTGAAATGTGAAGGAATGCAACTGTTTTATGAGTTCCAGCATTTGCCAAAGATATGAGGTCTATGTATTTTCACAGGTAGATGCTAAATACTGCTATCTTCCAGCAGTGGGGGTTTCACCTGGGATACAGTCAGATGGCAAGAAATGAGGTCATTCTGCAAGCTATCCCAGCAGTAACACTTGAAATATTATGTTAAGTCTCCCAGAGAGACAGAGCTTTCTTAATTATGTCTTGGACCTGATATCAAGACCCATTCACCACACATCTGCCTTGCTCTTCAGTTAACTAAGGTATAGCAATTCTCTTAGATTCAGTCAGGAATATAGTGAAGCTTAGTTTAGATATTTTTATTTATTTGAGACTGTCCCTTCAGTGTTGTTTTAAATATTTCCTGTGATTTTGAACTCTGATGTCACTGTGAATATATACTAAGTATTTTCTTGTTATTTTATTATTTACTATTAAATATATTTAAACCTTTCAGTGTGGATGATATTTGTAGAGGTATTTAAGTTCTGAGAGTACTTGCATATTTATTTGGTGACATGGTGTGGGCCACTTCTAATAGCCTTGCTCTTGGTCAAACTACCATCTGTGTTAATATTAATATTACACAGAAAGATTGAACATCCTTTGTCATGGGCCTTAAAATAGCTGATAAGGACTTGGCTGGTGGCAGTGATAACTACTTTATAGTCTAGGCAAAAGGGGGTATAGCTAGTAAACATGTGCCAGCCTTTTCCAGGTGTGTGTGTGCATGTGTAAATCGAACCTCAATGAGTGTGTGTGTGTGCGTGTGTCAGCTACTTTGGCAGGGACACAAAGCACTGGCTGGACAGAGAGGGTGCTGGAGGGTCTTGGCCACTCAGCCAAGATCTCAACTCTACAGCTGTGCCACTGGGGAGTCTTATTGGGGATCTGGAGAAAGAGGGAGAAAGCAGCCCCGGACTGACTGTGGAATCTGTGTGCTTTTAAGGGAAATTGCACTTTATGCAGAGAGCTGCATCTGGAAACACTGTGTGTACACTTGCTATCCTCCCAGTGTACGTTCCCCACTGTTGCCAGTGGTGAGGATTGAGGCTCCTTGATTACTGGTTCAGTGTTTCATCCTAAATCCAAACAAAACTAAGCTCCTTCTCTTCTTTCCTATCATCATTCACCCACCTCAAATCCACATTTCATGTTGCATCACTTAACACTATCAAAGCAGAATCTCACACTAAGCTCCTTGGTACCATAATCAACGATCAATTAAAATTTGACCTGGACATCAGACAGTGTATTAAAAAAATACAGACAGACAGGGACAGACACGCACACACAGAGACAGGGACAGACACGCACACACAGAGACAGGGACAGACACGCACACACACAGAGACAGTCAGACACACACACAGTCAGACACACACAGACAGACACACAGAGACACACACAGACACACACAGAGACACACCCACAGAGACAGAGACACACACAGACAGACACACGCACACACAGACAGACACACACACACACAGACAGACACACACACACACAGACACAGACACACATACACACACAGACAGACACACACAGACAGACACACACACACAGACAGACACACACAGACAGACACACAGAGAGACAGACAGACAAACACACACACACACAGACACACACACAGACACACACACAGACACACAGACAGACACACACACACACAGACACACACAGACACACACACACACAGACACACACACAGACAGACACACACACACACACACAGACAGACACACACACACACACAGACAGACACACACACACACAGACAGACACACACAGACAGACACACAGACAGACACACACACAGACAGACACACACACAGACAGACACACACACAGACAGACACACACACACACCAAAAACTGGGACTACTCTACAGAAACAAAAAATTCCTTACAGTTGCTAAACCTACTCTGGCTCAGATATTCCTACTACCTTCCCTACTCTATGCCACTTCTGTCCTCACTAACTTACACTCTATACTACTCACCAAGCTCGAACAAACTTAAAAAAAAAATTGCTAGGTTTGCCACCACCCAACATTACAACTCACACCGCTGTCTTGCACTAAAGAAACTGAAAAGGTTAAAATTCCCTCAACAACTTCTCCCATCACAACTACATATCACACACTCCATACACTACAAACCTACGTCCTGCCCCTCCCTCTACACTAGTATCCTTCTACACCCCTGATCGGTCACTACATAGCTCCAACAACCACCTCCTCAATATCTACAAACCCAGTAACAAAACTGGCAAACTCCTATACAAACACGCAGTGTGTCCCTGGCCTGGAACAAACTCCCCTCCAGTGTAAGAAATATCATACACTTAAACCACTTCAAGAGAGCTAAAACACTACCTATTAAACTCCTGGTCTTGCCCCTGCCATGACCCTTCTTAATCCCCCCCTTAAACTTTGACAACTTTCAGTCTCTTTACAGATATTACTCAATCTATTTCCAGCATATGAAGTCTTACCTAGTAGTTCAACACCTAATTGTTCTTGTGCAGCTATAATACATTTAAATATGTACATGTTGTTGTGTCTTTCGGCTTTTCTCGGTTAGGGGTCGCCACAGCAGAACTCCTGTCCGCTAATGATTGGCAGTAGATTTTTACGTGCCGAGTTGCCGGCCCTGACGCACAACCTTCAACAAAGGTACGCCCATTCACGCACGTCTCCACACAGAAGATGCTCTAGCTGAGAATCGAACAGGACGTCTTACTGTGAGGCGGCAACGCTACCGCAACACCACCACCGCAATATTAACAGTTAATTGATTGTAATAACAACTGTATATTAGTATTCTCTCACATGGAATATTGTACAGTGATTGTAATAACATCTGTATACAATTTTTCTCTCTTTTCCAACGTTATTTTCCACCTACTTTTTACCTGATCTCCCTACCTACGTAGTGGCATTTCTTTGCCATATGAACCCATCAGTTTTTCTTTCTTTATTGGATTGTTAACTTAAAATGTAAGTTCATTACTGTTTGTATTTAATCTCAAATGTAGGTTCATTATTTATTTTTATTTACACTGGAGCATTTCTCCTCGGGTCTTCACTAAAAATAGGCTTCTGGTTCAGTTGGACCAACCCAGTTAACAAACGTCAAATAAAATAAATAAAAATAAAATCTCTTAAAGACTCCTGATCACCGGAAAATCCAATAATTGCTTCATAGGTGCAGCTTGACATTTGTGCTTGTATTTTGCTTCTGGTGACAAGAAGTAGAGTGCATTGTATACTGACCATTCCTGGTTGATCAGTGAGTGTCTGTGTTTGACCTTCATGACTGGTCCAGTTCCTATTCAAGGCATCTACCAGGAAAAAAATACAAGCCTACAGACCCCTTGCACCATCTGGGACAAGACTGTAAATCACCAGTCTGTGGCCTGCTTCTCATCTTGGGATTGGTGCTACTGTCTTGCTTCTTGCTAGAAAAGAAGCAAAGGAGCATTGTATCACAGCAGCATGAATTTGTGGTGAGACCAGCACTGGCAATAGCCAGGCAGTAGCCATTCAGGCATCTTTAATCTTTTCATCACACCTGACAAGTCAATTATTTCTTTTCATTAAGTAATGCTTGATTTGCTTTAACTTCAGAATATCTGCATAAATACTTCATCCATTAATCATCAGGGTCTGCTTACAGGTGTCCCCGAAAGCGTTTGGCAGTGTCCTTTACAGACACAGATACCTTGAGTTGATGATCTTCCTTTAAAAGCACCACTGAATTTCACCAATACCTAATTACACACAGGACAACTAGTTTGCAGTGGCAAGCACTGCCCTCGGAGTTGCAAACCGGATACTCCCAATATTACTTTATATTCCCACTCCAACTGTCTAAGCAACAAAAAAGGGTCTTTTGCCACGAATACAAATTCTCACACTATCTCTGTTAGCAGCTTGGTGGAGATAGGCATCTTGAGGCAATGTAGGAATCTCATGCTTAATAACAACCAGTTAATTCTCAAACAAACTGATAAGGTATGGGAGAGATGTATTCACACAATGTCAATGGAGGCAAAGCTCTCGCATAAAAGTATTCCTAATGTTAATAAGGTTGTCAGTAGTACACATGCTGCACTCTCCACACACAATTCAAAGCAGACACACAGATCCACATATGCTAAGGCACTAAATGTTGTTGTGTCGTTCGGCTAATCCAGGTTAGGGGTCGCCACAGTGGAACTCCGGTCCGCTAATGTTTGGTAGTGGATTTTTACGTGCCGAGTTACCAGCCCTGACGTACAACCTTCAACGAAGGCACGCCCATTCACACAAGCCTCCACACAGAAGAATGCAACAACGTCTTTGCTGTGAGGCGACAACGCTACCACAGCACCACTAACCTTCCTAAATCCCAAAGACCTCCTAGATGAAATAAATATAACAAATATAACAAATACCCTCAGCAGCCCCAAATGCACACTATTAAAACAATGTGCATATCAAAGACATACAGCCACATCTCATGTAGCCTCTACATCTAAGCCCATAAGGCAATCCACCCCACAGTCCAACATTCTGATCACTGGAGACTCAGTTGTGAGACACACTGATATACCTCTCTCCAGGGCGAGTAAGAGGAAAGTCACGGTCAGTTGCATATCAGGGACCAGGATCCGTCACATTACACAAGGACTCAGGCTACTGGACAAGTACCAGTATGACTCAGTCATAGTCCATGTGGGAGTAAATGACCGGAGACGTGCTTCCCTTGACTATATGAAGACAGGCATCATGGAGCTCTTGTAATATGCATCTCAGGCTGGCATGAGCCTAGCATTAAGCAGCATTTTATCTTCTCCATGATGATGCCACAATACAAGCACAAGATGACTGACTTTAATATTTGGCTTAGTTTCTGGTGTCATCCTAAGGGGGTACAACATTTGTCAGCATGGAAGGAGTCTGTCAACAGGTCATGCTGCTTTACCAGGGATGGTCTGCACCTCTCCCCTTTAGGCTTTCGTACATTAGTTAAACACTGTCCTCCCCATAGTGATTTTTTTCTTAAATGCCATACTGAAAGTACTTTTGACATAGCAAATCAAAACTAAGAAAATCTATAGGCATTACTGCTCAATGCTAGGAGACTAAACAAAAAACTTCACTCCCTAGGAACTTTCCTCACCCTAGAGAATGCTGATGTCTGTACAGTCACTGAGATATGGTTTAAAGCAGTGGACAGCACATCAACAGTGCAAGGTTATAATGCCTTCCACACATTTAGAGCAGTTACAACACAGACATGGACTAAAGGTGGAGGTGTCTCGATTTACATCAAAAATATTCATCAAGGCTGATCAAATGGGACAATGCACTTGAGCTTCTCCACATTCAAATCACTATAGGCAAAAATCCAGTACCACTTACTTGCAAGGTACAGGTCATCTAAGACCCAGGAAACCAATACTATGTATTTAAACTTACTAGAAACACTTGCCATCCAACCCAATACCATATTCATTAATTACCTTGCTACTAACTGGGAATCCTATATGACACCAAACATACAGGTACAGAGATTCCTAAATTTTGTAAACACAAACTCCCTGGACCATACTGTCAATACACCAACCAGGGGTGCAATCATAATGGAGCTGGTTCTCACTACTATGGGAAAGTGCTGCACACCCCCAAGTGTAATGTCTTCTCTGGTAAGGTCAGACCACAAAATGGTCTCCTTTGAAGTAAAAACAAAACCTGGCACCCCAGCTAACCCTAGAATATTCAGGAAATGCTCTAACGCTAACTTCCTACTATTAGGTAATAACCCGGCAAAATTTAAACCCCCATAAAACTTGAGAACACTGTTGCTGACACGGAACTGTTTATAGGAACCCTATACAAGCATGTTAATAGTAGCACAGAGGCAGCTCTATCCACCAGGGAGCAGTACAGAACTCAAAAAAACAAGCAACACTGGTGGAATCGCAATATTAACAGGCTGTTTAAGATACGGAAGAAAATCATGGCAAAAATTAGGAGATGCAACATCCAGCAGAATAAAAGCACTCTCAAACTAAACAAACAACTCAGAGGACAAATAAAGTCTACCAAAGCCAAATCTGAGGTAAATTTGGTCTCCCGGGCCAAGGATAACCACAAGGCATTATATGTCAGCAACCTCAAAGGCAATAGACAATTGTGGGAAAAGCTCATTTTTAATAGAGCCACATACATGAACTAGAAGATATAGTAAAGCTACTGGCTGACAAATTCAGCTCCAACTTTACCTCTCTCTCCCCCTCAAATTTCCCTCAGGAAATACTAACAAATACAAACTCCCCTTCTATCACTATGGAACAGGTCCTTAATGCTCTCTCTAAGACCAAGAACATTACATCAATGGGCCCAGACAATATTCCAGGATGCCTTCTAAATAGCATGAAACATGATCTATCAGGCCCGCTGGCATTGCTATTTAACTGTAGCAACTAAACATGATTTGTCTCTCATGAATGGAGAGCAGCAACATATCCTCTGCACAGAGGTGGGCTATCTATAGACCCTCAAGTCTCACATGCAAAGCCATAGAAAGAATCATCAAGGAAATGCTCAGTAATGACATGTTATTAATGACACAGAAAACCTACAGACATTGGACCCAACCCAATTTGGTTTAGTCAAGAGCAGGTCATGCCAACTCAACCTGGTGGACTTCTTTGAGAAGGTTACCTAAGGAATAAGTTAAGGGCAAAATGGTTCACACTGCCTACCTTGTCCTGGCCAAGGCATTTGACACAATACCCCAACTCAGGCATTGTTGACAAACTCAAAAAGTTAGGTACAAACCTTTATGTCACCCAGTGGATAGCCAGTGGGCTCACAGACAGGACCCAGGTAGTTAGAATCAATTCTGGGACTGCTCATTTTTGGAATTTAATTATTTGAAGTCAAGATCAATGTCAATTACCTCTTTGGCTGACTTAATTTGTGGTGATTGCAAATTAGGAGCTGTCAATGAATCCCCACCAACACAAATGTTCTTTCCAAGAAGGGTGGACACAGGCAAACAACTGGTGTCAGAGCCATGAACTAAAACTAAATATCAAGAAGTGCATAATAGTATCTTTTGGGAACTCATCCAACCCGGTAACTATCATACTGACAAAACAGTCCTAAGAGTTGACCCAGTAGTTAGGAACTTGGTGACACAGACAGTAATCTAGCCTTTGACCATCACATGTCTACAGTGGTGAAGAAATCATTCTATGTTGTGCAACTTATAAACAAAAGTATGGTATCTATGTCCAAGGAAGTCATTGTTCCACTGTATTAAGCATTCACCAGACCTATTATTGAGTACAACCCCCCCCCCCCCTTTTGTATGTACATAACCATGCATATCCAACAACTGAAATGTCTGCAGAGGTTCTTCACTAAAAGAATCTAGGGCATAAGTAACATAAGTCTTATGCAGACCACCTCACAGCTTTCTCTCTCTAGTCTGTCTCCTACTGGCTGTTGAGGGGACATCTAACCCTGTCATACAAGGCACTGTCATACCCCACTCTTATGGGCCTCCTGCATATCTGCAAAACAAACAGCACCAGAATTACACACACTAAAGACTTGAGCCTTGCCTGTGATATGTATGCCAGAGACTACCCCTTCTCTAGAACAGGCTCTCCATCCATGTAAAGCACAGCTCCTCTCTAACTCAGTTCAAGTGTAACTTGGACAATTAGATGGGGAACAAGAAATTCATCCCTGGTTTGGAACCTGTGTCTCTAATGGACACCGGTACCCTGTAAATGTTTTATCTCCCAAGCCCCTGCTTAGACTTATCAAAAGTAATCAGAACTTGTCTGAGATTTGGAATGCATGGCTAGGCTTAAAAGACCCTTGTGGTGGTTAGCCTAGTAAACACCTATGAGCCTATGAAGTGATCAGACAAATCAAATGGTGGACAGCCACTTAAGTTTAATCTGACTTTCCATTTTTTCTTCTGATGTGCATGCCAAGGTGGACCTGAAATCTTGGTCAGTTCAGGGGACTTGTTCCTTTTCTAAGAGGAAACAGCACAAGGCCTTTTAATGCGGTCTTTAAAAACAGAAAAACAAGCAACGGTAATGTGATGTATAATCAAACAAGGCAACCTGACATCTTACTAGATGTGGAAGAGGAGTGAACAGCTTTCTGAGTTAAACTTGTCAAGAACATTTGATTACAGGTTAATGCTCTACCCAGAGAGAACAATGTGTTTTAACAAAGGGCAAAGCAATAACATGCATCTAAATCACAAATGCAAGTGGGAGACAGCACAGGTGGACCAGTCTTTATCTAACCTAAATGTTTACCTTTCAAAATCTGGTACAAGACAATAGAAATCACTGTGATGAAACTGGTAGAAAAAAAATATGGTGTTTTTTCCTTTCTAAGGAAAAATGTCAAGAATTCCCATTCTGACTGGTCAAGGAAATTATGTTTTTCTCTGTTGCCCCAGACAGTGGGTCAGCCTGTTTACCTCCTTCTCAGGAAAGCTTCCTTTGACTTGGGAAGAAGGATGGGTGCATATAATCTGACCCTACACTCTCATCTCAAAACCTGAGGCTATTGCCTAATAAAGGCCTTTTTTTCTTCTTCACAGATAGCGAGGTACCTGCAGAAGGCTAAGAAAACTATTACCAAGAAATCCTGTCTGTGTGGGAATAATCATCTTTTAGAGCACTGAACCTCTGCGTGACTCAATACTTGTGCCACCAAACATCCTTTAGTCCAATGCAGCTACACATGCTTCTTGTGACAGAAGGTGCAAGAGAGTATCTACCTACCACAAACTTTCGCACTTACACAAATTTGAGGCAGGACTGGTCCACAACAGACCCCTATGTGCCTCTCCTTTCCACAATGAAAAATCGCCTAGTTTAGTAATCTGCTGCTTTGTAAGAAGAATGAACACATTTTGCATATCTTCAACATTCTGCAAAGGGCAGGTTTTATCTTGAAAAGCAGTGACCAGGATGTCTTTACAACTAGCAAGGAAAAGGCTTTGCAAGAAGTCTGTTCTGTAACCTGTATCAAATATTCAATGCATTTTCCATCTGAACTGCAACTATGAAATTATGTCTCCTACAGCTAGAATAGCTAGTACAAAGAGCAGAAGAATCAGAAAAGGGTGAGGGACTGCAATGCTGAAAAGCATACAGCAGCAATGCTGAATTAAAGGGTGACCCAACATGTTACGCAGAACAGTCCTTGAGAAATACAGAGGTGACATCTCAAAACTGCTTCTTGACATTGAGGACTCCCACTCCCCCTCTCCCCCTTATAGTCTAATCCTAGAAAACAGACCTACCCCAAAAGGAATACTGGTCAAAAGAGGACTGCTTGTGAAAAGGCAATTTTTCATTTTTTTAGATCTGCCTGAAGATGCATTTAATAAATGTATTACACATGGACGGAGCAGTGGTGCAGCAGTAGCGTTGTCGCCTCACAGCAAGAGGTTCTCCTAAACGATTCTTGTCTGGAGTGCATTCTGTGAAGAGTCTGCATGTCCTCCCTGCATTCTTGTGTGTTTCCTATGGGTGCTTCGGTTTCCTCCCCCATTTCAAAGACGTGTTTGGAGCGTTTCTCCCCAGGCCTCCGCTGAAAATTGACTGTTCCAAGTCGAACTTTCCCGGTAAACAAAATGTTAAATAAAATAAATAAATATGTTGACTAGGTTTATGCAGTTTTTCCTACACTTATGCATTTGACACATTAACATTATGTTGATCTACAATTTTCTGTTACTATTCCAAATTGAAATGCCAGGCAGAGGGTCCTGCAATATTTGTAGATCTAAGGCAGGAGCTGCCCCATGAGATGGAGCCAGTTATTCCCCGATGAGGCAGTGACTTGACTTGTATCAGGAGGACTTCTACTAGGGCTGCAGGAACATAAAATCACACCTTTTTTCACCAGAAAGGGACAACAAGGAAGAGCTTTGTTGAGGAGGCACAGAATAAAAAAGAATGGTGAAAAGCACGCAAGGATCTTCCTTGCCATGGAAAGGGGAATGTGCCCACAATTAAATCCCTCCTGTACTGCAGCACCAAACATAAGTGGAGAAGGAATGCATTCTCAGTGGGGGAAAGGTTATTATCTGGGGTTCCATTATCACAAAAGACTCTGACCACACAAGACTCAATCTTCAGGAGGGGATTCTAGTGACTCAGAGTGCCTACAGATACTTTCATCTTTCCAGGGGATATGAAGTCGAGGACAATTGCCAGATCCACACTGCTTCTTAGCACAGCAGTATGAATGCATTTCCCCATTACTTACCTATGAATCACACGAAGTACTTGTCAGAGAGAATTAAGATGGTTTCTGACTAAAGCTCCCCACCCCCCACAACTATCACAGCAACAAATGCCAACTGCGGCTCTAGGTGGTCATCTGGAGCCCAGTCTAGTTGCACCATGTTTTTCTTGAACCACTGGGGAGTCAAGGGTGGCTTCTTTCCCATCCCCCATCAATGATGCAGCCATCACCAGAATTTGTGTCCAGTTTGGCTGCAGAAAGGTAAGATGTAGAGTAAGAATTGTGAGGACTGTGCACCACTTCTCGGTACAGCAACAAAGGTCTGACATCACAAGATCTGTGAGCAAGTGGTTACTCTGCAGCTAGAGATAGCTCAGAGTCTATTGCTTCCCCTTCCAAAGGTGCATTAGGGACACTATGAAGAACATGGATACCATCAAGATATTAAGGTACAGGAGGATCTGAGCCATGACTCTCCACTGCACCTGCACCAGTGCTGCCAAAAATGATTGGTATGGGTTCAACTTTGCACTTCTGATTGCAGTTTCCTGAGATGGTCATCAGAGAGGACAATGACTTCTTCCAGTTTATAAATACCCACACATTCTGCAACCATATAATTATCTTAGCAGACAAAACTATCAAAATGTCTCCTGAGTGATCCTTCACAACAGAAATGCTCAGGGAAAGGAACGAAGAATTTTCTTTTCAGGCTTCTAGCACAACAGATGCGAAACATTATGGGCAAAAAGGACTGGCTAAATGGCAGCACACTGCAATAAAAGTGGCAACTGAACAGCCTGTTTGGACTGCAAATGTTGATGTGCCAGAAGCCAATCACTTCCACTGTGTCACTGGTACCCTTTGTCAGTAGAAACATGACTCCCTGGAGAGTCACCAACTCAGGAGGGTTAGGAAGCAAGTCACTATCCAGATGTTCATGTATCAGATGTGCTCAGTTAATCTGCTGAAGTCCTGAAGGGAAGTCAGTCTGTCATCCTTTATGGAATCAAGAAAAAATGACAGCAGAACCATTGGTTTTGTTTCAGTAAAAGGACAGTAGCTACAGCACCTTACAGGAAAAAAGTTGAAACTTTTTCCAAAAGTTCTACTGACACAGTTTGGACCCATAGTATAGCTCATTCTGTGAGTGGACCTAAAAGCTGTAAGGAATGGCTACTCACAGCGCATAAAGAACACACTGGTTCTCTGTGATGGCAGTCCACCAACTCTAGAGAACTGCTGTGTCATGAACACACTACTCAGTAGTCAGAACTGTGACTACTGGCTCAGTAGGAAGACATGGCCAGTACTTCAAGGGAAGGCAACGCTATATAACACTTAGAAGACCTTCCTGAGTTGGTTGTCTGTTCTAAATGATAAAAAAAAAAAAAAAGACTGGAGGTGCAGGAGGGAACTCAAAAGACCTCCATCACAGTAAGGGCCTACTTTCTCTTCTTGCATTCTTCACCTACGTCCTGAGATGGCTGGGAAAACAGAACCTCTCACTGGAAAGAGGAACACAGAATGGCATGCCTAAACTTGTCCATGAGGAAAGAGAGCCTTAGCAATGCAACCCTGAACAACGTTGTTTTAATCATAGGATTCTCAACAAAAAGTGGCAGTCCATGTGGAAGCTGTAGAAAGTGTCCTTACCAGCTTGCCCTTAAGCCCAAACTTCAGTGCTTTCACTACAGGGATGTGTGATCTGGGCAGTTAGTTACAGGATCTAAGACCCAGTGCATGACAAGAAAATACTCTCTTGCCCACCATTCCAAAAAACGTTACTCCTTGTCTGGTGGTAAGGTAATAAGATGCTATGGGTCTGGGACCTTTTGCTGAACCAAACCAATGGCACAGAAGTCGACTGTAAGATACCTAAACAGGTTCTCATTTCACTCAGATGGGTGCATGAACAGTGGGCATCCACATTCTTAGTAGCCAGATCAGCAGCAGCTATGCTTCCAGACTGCAAGAATGTCATCCTTGTGAAGAGGCTCTACAAAGTATGATCCAAGGGTCCTTCTTCAGCACCCCCACCCCACCCTGAACCTCCTCAAGGCACTCAATGAGACATTTCTGTGAAGATGGAATGGAGGTCACTTGCCAGTATACTTTATCAGCACAAGAGTCATCTCAAGGGATAATTCCTGAATTAGGAGGAGCAACTGGGTAGACAACAAAGAATACCTAATCCTGTAAAATACGTTACCAATGCAGGTAACGCTATATGAGCTATTAATTCTGGCTACACTGAGAATGACACTCTTGGAAAACAAAATATTGTAGCAATACTGATTCCATTAACTTAACTACAACATAACTTAGAAATTGTGTCAATTCCTGTGAAGTTAAGAACCCTAGAATTTTGGAGAAGTTAAAAAAAAAAAAAAAAAAAAAAAAGGTCAGGCATGGGGAATGTAATTGCCTCGTTGCTCTTATTTGCATCTGAAAAACAGGCCTCTTGATCTTCTGCATCCCATTCACAGAACAGGGTTTAGGGAGAACCTCATCCTACATCAGTTCCAGCATGGGTAAGCTTGCACGTGGTTAAAGCATTAAAGCATGTGATGACAGAAAGAAGCAAGAGATATGCTTGTCAAAGGTGGTGTGCAGGTGAGATAAGCTTGCATTAGGCTGGAGTCAATATGCCACATTCCCCGAAAGTGCACTCCTGCACCAGCAAGGCCCTGTCAGACCATGTCAAAGCATTAATGTGGGAAGCCCTAGAAGGCCCTTTTCACTCTAGGTCATATCCTGCTGGACCCAGGGGGAGACTGGAGTCACCCCCCGGTCTCAAATACAACCACAGTCAGTGGAACCATGGGACTAAACGCAGGATTAACTGGTTGGAAGTGAATTCTAGCAATTTGTCTGGAGGAAGAGTAGTGCTTACCCCCAAGAAACAACCTCAAGCTGACTGCCAGAGGTGACTCTCTCATGGGTCTTTTGATGTCATCTGAGTTAGAAAACAAGTGTAATCTTATCCCCGGACTAGTCAATGGGGAGGACTTTTCAGAGACCGAGTGTCTCCAGGTTAGTGTGACTGATGTCTGCATTTCCACTCTCATTTTCTCACTCCACTCCATCACTGGCTTAGGGCCTACAGTCACGGGAGGGACCTCCCCAGTGATCTGTGTGGTGGGCACTTTCAAGTAGCACTATCTTGCGAGTTTAGACAGGCCTGGAGTTTCTTCCCTCTCATTTCTTTGGGTAGTCAAAGCTGAACCATGGGTTTGGAATTTCTATTTTCTGCTCCTCAGTCAGGGTGAAACATTGGCACTTATGGCAGAACATTGAGATCAATTTTTGCTCTCATACGGTACAGTCACTGCTGGTGTGGATCTCACCTTGTGACTTGGTGACCACACAAACTGACTGCTTAAATTTTGCATACATCCAATGGGACAACTTTTCCAAGATGACTGGTAGCAGAGAGATTTAAACCTCAAGTGGAAGAGAAGAATTAGCAAATGCAGGGGCTAAGGCGTACTTTCCTAGCACAAAAAAGATCACCCATGAGTACTACAAATTAAGAAGAAAAAACATCTGCACTTAAGGCACTTATTAAGGTAGACAAAAGTATCCTAATCACTGGAGTAGGAAAGGATACCCCAATCACTGACCAAATGAAGCATGGCCTCAATATCAGATCCGGTAATACTCTGGTTAGACTGGATAGAGTGTAAGGGAATCAAAGAGAATTTTTGAATGTTACACCCAGGTTCTGAAAAAGTCTACAGAGTATATATGAAAAATGTATTTAATAACCCACATGACAGGCCGAATGGCTCCCCTGCCACCCTGCCTGTACCCTCCACACCAATCTGTGCCACTACAGGGCTGAAGTCAGACCATTCATTTCCCAGGGCATTTGACAGCCCTACCACTCAGTCATTTCATGACAATGGCAAAAACCCAACCAGCCATTACAGTCCCTAAGGAGGTGAGCAAGAAGCTGCAGCAGCAAGAAAATATCAACCTTCAACAGGAATATGATGCAAAGGAACTTGAACAGCAAGGTATGTTTACATATTTGTGAACAACTGAAGAGTCAGCAATACAACATGCACAAGTAAAAACAAAGCTTAGTAAGGAATACGTCAAAGAGTAAAGTTAATATTCAGAACTGCCTTGACATCCAAGAATAAAATTCAAGCTATAGATCAGCTCGCTCCTTCTGTTCTAACTTACTGCTTTGGTGTGACTGACTGACCCCAGAAACCACTAGGCCAAGTGGACATGAAAACAAGAAAATGTTTCACTCTTACTGAATGACATATAAAAATCACTGCATGGCAAAATTATATAACCCTGTCTGAAGCAGATATGGTCCTCTACAAAACTGGCTATAATGTTTAGGTCTGCATGCACATTCGCAGACATCAACACATCCAAATATGGTGAAGTTCTAAACCATGAAGAAAACAAGTCTATGATAACATCTTTGCTCAGATTAACAGAAGCATTTCAAAACCAGTGGGGATGGAAATCTAGAAGTAGATGAAAACCAGGCAACATAAAATGCAAAAAAAGAAAAAGAACAGGACCCAGAAGAAACGGAAGGAAAATTGGAAAGCCCACAGTTACAGTGCAAAAAGTGATAACTGCTGAAACAAGCAAATGATGATTATGCATGAAAGGTTAAGTGAATTTAAATCAAAATATGAAAGGCTAATAATGGTGGCCAAGATAGCGGGCTACATACACATTGGTTTACAATGTCTATAGAAAAAAGTTGAGAAACAGAATCGATTCTACAAAACAGTAGTGCAAAAAGTTGCTCATTGCTGGGTGTGAAGCACTCATGGCTGAAGGTCTGTAAACTGAAAGGTACAACAATGCAGCAAGACTGCTGCACTGGAGATTGTGCAAACACTGCCCCATACAAACAGCTGAGAAGTACTGGAAACAAACCAAAAAACATTATTAAAATGAAGTTTTGATTATATACGATCATCCAATACAAACAACTTAAAGTATAAGCAAGAAAACTAGACACAGTAATCAAAGGAAAATAGGACAAAAGTGCATTGTTGCTGGTTACTGAAACAGCTACACACAGTAATTATAATGACCTACATATGGAGGGACAAAACCATAAGACAACAGGATTTCCAAACATATGACAGCAATGTGGAAGAAAGATATCCATAAAGTTTAGTAGTAGGAGCATCAGGACTAATGGAAAAAATTTACAATCATACGTGTTTTCAGTGTATGTAACCCCATATGAGCTGCAGGAGGAGGTGATTTGGTTTATGTTTCAGATGCTGAGAAGAGCACAAATGGTAAACATCAAAGCAGAAGCAATACTAGTTTCAGGAACTCTAACAGTACCCAAATTTAGGAATGGGATCCTTTCCTGTCACAGTACTGGAAATCCAAACATTTAGAGAAACTAAAAAGGTGTAGTTTGTGTGTTCCAAAAACCAATGCTCTCAGACTATTATACAGGCTAACTTCCTCTGTAAGCTGCACACCACTACACTGCATAAGCTCACTATGTTCCTCAATGTGGGTGATGCATATTTATTCATGCAGGTATCGTTAATGCAGACGACTAAAATGCCTGCTTTCCCCAGTGGATGAGGAACCTGACATTAGCCACTCACGCCTGTCCTCCCCTGCTCAATCCTTCCAGTGTTCATGCAGCCACTCACTCTTGTCCTCCCCTGCTCAATCCTTCCAGTGTCCATGTCACTAACCAAACATAGGTTGACTGGTTGTAGTTAGAGCTTTACCCCTCTATACCACAGAGCCATGCCAGCTTACAATTTGTGGATCCTAATACCAGAAAATTTCTTGTATAAATACAGACTTTGGTAAAAGACCAAAGGAGCTGAAACTACGCCAAAGATCAGGCAACACTGAATCTAAGGAACTACCTGTATGATTGCTGAACAGGAGTGTCCCTCATGTCCAAAGCTGTCATCTATGTGCTCATTTATCAAATAGAAGAGAGTTTTGAGAGTGAGCATATAAATTATTTTTTCATCTTTGAGAAATGAACCAAGACTGTCAGCACCCCTTGCACTTTTGCGTAAATGCTCCAGTGTAACAACTTGAAACAGTATCTGGATTCCACTGGTCTTTCATTATAGCTATGAAGCCCAGAACATGAAGGACTTTTTTCCATCTTGCCCGCATGCATAAGACTGAAGTGACAAAGATAGTGAAGACAAAATGGGATAAGAGAGACTTCAGGGTCCTGTTTCATCACGGCTGTCATTTTGATTGCTTTGTCTATCACAGCTGTTTGAAATTATATGCAGTGTAACGCTAACTTCTGCAAAAGGGCCTTTAAGGTTTTGACTGTACTGCTGTGGCAAGAATGCAAAAGAATTGCTTTTACAGCAGATTCCCTCAAATCAGAAAACTATTCAAAGGCACTGTCCAGAAATACTTCTGGAAACAGGGTTACCACTTACTGTTGTGGCTGAATATTAAGCCAAGCACATCTTCCACTTATTACAGTTAAATAAACATTAAAAGGATGTTTGCCACAGCACAATAAGTGATGCTCCAGCTCCAATTCTCAGCCACTAGTCGTGGTTTCTAGGTTCTTAGTTTAGAAAACCTGGACATTTTGCCGATTTTTAGATGCATGTTGTGCTTCTTCACTTAGACAATGAACCAAAAGATCATTAATGTAATGTAATTTTATGTTGATCACAGATAAACTCGTTTTTCCAGCAGGGTGACTGCTCGGATGTTCTGTGTTTGATGCAGGGTTGCCAAGGTCAGTCTTTCTTGTTGCTGAAAGGAAATAAAATACATCATTCTTCTGGATTCTATTTCAGAAGGGAGACTCTGTGGCTGGTAAGTTCTGCTTTCAGTAGCCTAGGTAATATCTATTCGGAAAGAAGCCTCTCCAACTCCAGCAAAAGGCATATCTTGAGATAAATCTCTCTCAAAAGGCAACATGCTTTGGTGAAAAGTACATCAATAATGACCAAGCACTGTCAATACCAAAGCTGTAAAGCACAGGGGTTAAAAGTGTTGAATAAAAAAAAAACTTCCTGAGGTGAAGAAAAATAGGTTGATCACTCCCATGTGTTACCAACCCACAGTGGTGGTGCTGCGGTAGCATTGTCACCTCACAGTAAGACACTGTCCGGTTCGATTCTCAGATAGAGCGTCTTTCTGCGTGGAGACATGCGTGAATGGGCGTACCTTTGTTGAAGGTTGTGCGTCAGGGCTGGTAACTCAGCACGTAAAAATCAACTACCAATCATTAGTGGACCGGAGTTCCGCTGTGGCGACACCTAACCGGGAAAAGCCGAAAGACACAACTCCCATGTGTTACCATTGTGGGAAAGGTGATTTCGATAAATCATTGCCCTTTGAGCAGGTTCCACCATCACAGGGCATGTGTTAGGTAAATGACTGCAATCATGATGGAAACCAGTACACTACTAGAACAACAATGTGATGGGCTGATGCAACAACTAAAGCAGGTTATGAAACACATGCGATACAGAACCTTTCTATTCATTTGTAACTCTACCATCAGTCTACCAAATGTCAACAGTCTACAGCTGAACAGACTGCTTCGGTACAAGGGAAATAACACTGATGACAACATAAACAAAGGCAAGAGGGAGAAGGTAAGGGCAATTACTGTATGGTGATTTTATATCCTTCACTTATACATTTGAAAACTATAAAGATTTTGTAAAAGGATAAAAAGCTAAAGAAAATGACTGCAAACAGAGATCTTTGCTCACAGGTGTCAATATGTACTTCTACAGTTTGCTTTATATACCTTCTTTTATTTGCTTGTTTGTATTTGTTTACCAGATTAGCACAGTAATCCACAAGGACCTTTTCCAAGCACAGCGTGAGAGTACTGCATGGTTAAGTGGCTTGCCACAATCACACAGCAAGCAAAAGGTGGCTGACAGAGTCGAACCCTGAACTACAGCAGGTGTCTCATTAATAGCGCCTAGCCTTTAATTCTCTGTTGCAACTGTCTGAAAACTGTCTTGTTAAAGGTAAGTTCTACTTGTTGACCTGGAAACAGGTTTCTTAAGTCTAGCCAAGGGCACCTTTGAAGGACTGTCATTTTATGAAATCTGAAGCATAAAGAAAAGACTCCTTTTAGACTTCTTCTAACCTTTACACATCCCACCCGATATCTGGTTTTCTTCATCATCTTGTTTTTAAGTGTATCCTTAATCTATAAGGACCTTTTTCAATTACAGAGTGAGCATTGCAGGGTAAGAAACAACAACATCTCTGTTTTCAGTCATTTTCTTCAGCCGTTTATCCTTTTAAAAAATCTTTATATTTTTCAAGAGTATATAATTTTTTCTTTAGTAAATGGCACATTCTGGCATCTCGTTTTATGAAGATGGTAAATGTTCAATAAAGGTCAAAGTCCTGGATGCTGTAAGCTGGGCCCAAGAACAAATGAAAACTGTTAAGGGGTACTATACTGGCCTTATATTTACTTATGAATTTTATTAGTGATGATGTGTCCAAAGTTCTGAACTTGTTTTAATGTTAGCATCTAACAGTACATATTAAATGCTAGAAGATAAAAGAATTTTTAAGTGCTTACCTTCACATTGCCAGAAATACCAGATACCTTTTCAAAGAGCTGATGAACTACAGGACAATAACCCTTAAAACAGTTTCAAACAGCCAAAAGTGAGGGGGGAGGGGGGGCATGGCAACTCAGTGGCATGTTTGGTGGAGCGGTAGCATTGTTACCTCACAGCAAGAGGTTCTCCCGTTCGATTCTCGGCTGGAGTGCGGGGAGTGCCTTCTGTATGGAGTCTGCATGTCCTCCCCGCGGTTGGGTGGCCATTCGAAAGACATGCGTAAAATGGGCGTGCCTTCGTTGGTGGTTGAATGTCAAGCTGGCACCTCTGCGTTCGTGAAAATCTACTGCCAATCATTAGCGGACCGGAGTTCCGCTGTGGCAACCCCTAACCAGGAAAAGCCGAAAGACAAACAACAACAACACTCAAGGCAGCAAATACTGGAAATACAGACACACCATTGCAATATACTTCTTAAAGAAAGAAAGAAAAAAAAAGCTAAAGTAAAAACAAGAATTGCACAAGTTCAAAGAAAACAGTTTTTTTTGTCTTTCGGCTTTTTCCCGGTTAGGGGTCACCACAGCGGAACTCTGGTCCGCTAATGATTGGCAGTTGATTTTTACATACTGGCTTGCCAGGCCTGACGCACAACCTTCAACAAAGGTACGCCCATTCACGCATGTCTCCACGCAGAAGACGCTCTAGCTGAGAATCGAACCGGACAGCATCTTATTGTGAGGCGACAACGCTACCGCAGCACCACCAGTTTAAAGAACCATAAAATAAGTAGAGCTTTCATGCACAGCATTTCGTCAAACTCCATGTGTGAAAGTACTATTTATTTTGTTGTTTGTTTCACTATTTTCGGTGAAATTGTGCAATTCTTGTTTTAAAGACATGTGTGAATGGGCGTGCCTTCGCTGAAGGCTGGGCATTGGGCTGGCAACTCGGCACCATAAAAATCTACTGCCATTCATTTGCAGACCGGAGTTCCGCTGTGGCAGCCCCTAACCAGGAAAAGCCGAAAGACAAACAACAACAACACTCAAGGCAGCAAATACTGGAAATACAGACACACCATTGCAATATACTTCTTAAAGAAAGAAAGAAAAAAAAAGCTAAAGTTAAAACAAGAATTGCACAAGTTCAAAGAAAACAGTTTTTTTTTGTCTTTCGGCTTTTTCCCCGGTTAGGGGTCGCCACAGTGGAACTCCGGTCAGCTGATTGGCAGTTGATTTTTACATACCGGCTTGCCAGGCCTGACACACGCCCATTTACGCATGTCTCCACGCAGAAGACGGTCTAGCTGAGAATCGAACCGGACAGCGTCTTACTGTGAGGGGACAACGCTACCGCAGCACCACCAGTTTAAAGAACCATAAAATAAGTAGAGCTTTCATGCACAGCATTTTGTCAAACTCCATGTGTGAAAGTACTATTTAGTTTGTTGTTTGTTTCACTATTTTCGGTGAAATTGTGCAATTCTTGTTTTAAAGACATGCGTGAATGGGCGTGCCTTCGCTGAAGGTTGGGCATCGGGCTGGCAACTCGGCACCATAAAAATCTACTGCCATTCATTAGCGGACCGGAGTTCCGCTGTGGCGACCCCTAACCAGGAAAAGCCAAAAGACAAACAAACCTTGGTTAATTTTATTTGAAATACACATTGTAAACTCCATTTGACCTATTTTGGATTTTTGACTAAAGAAAAAAGGCTGCCAATGAATGAATAGGTGAGAAACAGCGTTTAATGTAATGCTTGCATTAAAAATCCTTGTCCAAGTTAAATCTGACAAAATTTATTCCAGCCAGTCTGGTTTGGAAGTGCAGTGCTTGACTCCAATATAGTCTAGAGTTCAGTTTTATGTTGCATTTCTGAGATGCTTCTACTTTCAGACAAAAACATTGATAATATTAGTTGAGCTTCTTTAATCAATGTTACCAATGCTACTACAACCTGTAATAAACCAGAAAGGCCTCCTCTCTCTGTCTTTACATGAAAGCTACACACAGTCCTCCAAGTTAACATGTATAGCTCAGTAGCTTGCCACTCCCAAAACAACAGAGTAAAGCATGACCAAGGAATCCCAAAGCATGATTTTTGCTGAACTCGGAACTGAGCAGATTCTATAACTTTTTGCTTTGTTATTCTGGCAAAGGGCACAAGCACACAATATTACTGATGTTACAAAAAAGCAGTACGTTTACAAAGACCACACAAGGCAGCAGAATTCTTCAATATCTTCAGTGCTTTGCTTTCACATTTCCCTGCAATGACAAACTAGGTGAACCATTCATGAGAATGACTCTAAAAGCAGGTAATGAAGCTGTCTGCAAAGGAACTCTATACAGTACTAAATGAACAAGCATGAGAGTTTAGAGCTTAGGAGACCAGCAGTACAGAAAAATGCATATGGAATTGCAGAGTACTGGAGAAAGGTGAGCATGGAAAATAATAAATGTCTTTACTCACCATGTAATCAAGACTTTCATTTACTGGGTGATCTCTAGAATAGATGAGGTTGACTTTTGTCCCCTGTAATGCTACTGGACTCTTGCTAGCAATTTCAGATGCAGTTTCAAAAGCACCATCCAAAAGCAATTCTTTGTCCTGAAAAACACGACTAAAAGGAAAGCAAAAATCATGAAAATTAAGCCAGAAAAATATCGCTCTACAATTCTGCTCACAAAAAGTAATATTTACAATCTAAATGCAATGGCACAAATCTTATTTTCATGGACGACCTAGAAGTAAAAGTAAATTCCAGACAAATGTACATACATGGATCTAAAACATGCAAGACAGCAACTTCAAATGAAGATAAAGTACCATCTATTCATTAAGCAAGCCAGGCATACCTTGTAAAGGACTGGTAAAACAACAAAATATAATTACTCATCTTAAGCTTCTGCCCTATTAAGGATACAGAGGATTGTGGAGAGGTCACTGGTCATAACTAATTTGCTTATGTGTTTGAGAAACTGAATTTAAGAAATTCACCTTAAGAACAAAGACGAACCCTTCCCCCCAAAAAAGGTGCCAACTCCCAGTTTCTCCTGCCTTAGTCCTTCCAGTAAGTACCAAAGCCACTAAATGAACCTTGGGTTGTTTGGGTCTAAGTCAGAGCTCAGTCTCTCTATATCACAGACGCAACACTAAGAAAAGTACAGAAACTGTACTATGTTCTTCATTCCACATTGCTGCTAATCCCAGCTGGAATCTCCTTGCCATGATGGGAATAATTCCATAATCACATTTAAAACTTGTTGAGTAAGTTGAGACCTGTGTGTTTTCAAAAAAGAATATGCCAGGCTGTTAGATGAGAGAGAGTGAAGCTTGACATTGAGCAGGTGACCGTCCCTGAGACACACAACAGGGGAATCGCCCAAGTAAGGATAGATTTGAATTCTTTAGCCTGCTGTACTTTCAAGCAATCAAATATTTTAAGGCATCCTTCTAAAGACTTCAAATGCCAAAAAAAAGGATAAATCAATATTAAATAATAAAACAGTAAAACCAGTACATAATTGTGAAATTGTACACAACATTCTTTAAATAAACTTAAATTTGAAATAAAGTTATCAAATATTTTCTTTAAATAGAAGATTTTACTTTTCGTCCACAATTTAAAGGATTACATCATCTCTGAAATGACAAGGCAGGTAATTCTACAAGGTCAGTTCTTTGAGAGAAAAAAAGGTTTATGGCACTGCAGTAGGCCACTACAGTTAAAACAAGTACACAATCATCCTGAGGTCATAAATGGTCAATATAATCAGTGATCCAAATGATATTTTTCAGTTGACTAAAAAACAATGAACAGCCCTAGACAGTTGATCCTTGAGTGTCAACGGCTGGCTAGTGTAATGCCAAAAGTGGGCACTGCACATACAAAACTGACTTCTACAATGACCTGAATAATCCTCGCACTAAAACAATCAGTGGATACTTCAAGGTAATCTGAATCATCAAGTCCTCAATCTCTGTAGAGTTGATCTGCAATTTTTTTCAGCTAGTCAAAAATGTCTCCTAGCCACCTTACAGTCTCCATTGGCATATGGGAAACAAATGTCAAATAAGAACTCGATTTAGGAATCATTAGTATAGCTGCTATGACAACCCAAACTTGTTACCTCATGATATCCCCAAGAAACAACTCACAGATGGAATCTAACACCGAAGTCTAAATCACAGGGCATGCCCACACAGACTGGCAAATTTGTTTGGCTGAACCACAGAAGATACTGCCCATGAATGATCTACCCAGTCAAAAAATGTACAAATCAGTGAAGCCTTATCCAATGTGGCAGGTCACATCCGATTCTCAGCTGCTCAGTCATCAGAATCAAAGAATAAATACAGACAAGCACTCTATGACAATATACAGCTTGTGATCTTTCATTCTACACATTAGTCAGCCTTACTTAGTCCTAGTACAGTAGACATATCAAAAAAGGATTCAAGAGGTCATAGGTCAATAAATGGGCCTCCAACTGAAACAAAAACAACCACCACAAACATTCCCAAAAGGGGATACTAGAAGTGGGAATTCATTTTCAAGACTTTTCCCATCTAAAGAGGTTTTCAGCAAAGGTGTTCCCACAGCTCCTTACGAGTACAGGACAGCTCCATTAGGAGTGATGACTTTCAAGCATTTATTCTCCAGAGATATGTTAAGGCTGTTAAGCCAACTGCAAAGTTTTTTTTCACACTAAATAATCTTAGGAACTCTGAATAGTCTAATTCTCTTAGGGGGAAAGGGAAGACAAATCTCATATGACCTGATGTCATGAGACTCATCCGAACACAACAGAAAGGCAGCATGGGAATCCTTGTAAGAGATTTACCTACTACACAGACATTTTCCCTTTCTGCTAGACCTAAGAAAATTATTTACCACAAGTTTTAGTCAAGAATAAAAGGAAGGTTCCCTGAAGGGTATTTATCTGTCCAGAAAACTGATGTATGGGCCAATTGCCAAAAGTGAAGCTGTAATGCAGATGTAACCGAACACTTCAACTGCAACAAAGCTCTAAATGTTGGCATTTGTATGTCCCCTTTCACACCAACACTCTCATGCTCCAAAGGCTGTACAGTACATGAGGAAGGTACTCAAACTTTTGTATACTGCCGGGATAATGAAGTATTATCAGGATATATTCCATATAGCTTTATGCTACTGCAACATTGATCTATTCTAACTACTATTATGGTATGTTCACTTACACAACTGTACTTTCCCTCTGATGCTGCAGGCAATGACATCACACATAACCCACATTAAGTATGCTCCTCTCCTGCAGCATCTCCCACCCCCAGTTCTTTTTTTCCAACATCACCAGTTCAAATGTAGACTCACTATCACTAATAAAAGTTCCTGCATTCATAATGCCTTTGACATTCTCTGTATGTCTAAATTCAAAAGAATACCAGGAGGGATTGGTGAGAAAATCACAGTCAACGCCCGGTGGATGGGTCTAAGTTTTGCTTAAGATTTTCCTTGGAGTACCAACTGTGGGTCTTTTCTTTCTTTTTTGAGACAGTTGTACACTGTCCACTGCCTCTCTGGTCTCCTTAGGGCAGGGATTATTACTGGCTGGAGGCAATCTCAATCTGGTCCTCCATTTATGCAGGGGAATAGGAAAGGTACACCAATGGCTTTCACTGAGGAGGGTGTACACACACACTCTCACACTCGCATCCAAGGGTGTGTGGATTCCCTTTTGCCTGCATGATCAGCAGTGTCTTGACTGAATCCTTAAGCAGTTCCCTAGATTTCTGTGGACATCACCTGCTAAGCTTATAGTCTGATCCACAGTTTTGATGTGAGCAAATAGCTTGCATAAATTTAATTTGTGGAATATACAGAGGATTGATGATAGAGCTGTACCACGGGTATGTCATAAGGCCAAACATACCTTACTGTATTGATCAAACTGCTGTAATTAACTCCTTTCAACAAGGTGAACTGAATTTGGTGGTACTGGTCAAACAATTTCATTCTAGTTTCAGTTACAGAGCAGCTATTACCATATCCAGTGCATGATACTGGATGTGAGCTAGCCAGCGAATCATTACAAACAAATATTAGTATTAAGTAAACTCCAGCTACGGCAGAAGTTCTGTTTACCTTCACAGATGAGTAGTAAATTTGATTTGTACAAAACTATAAACATTCTGTTTTTTGTCATTCTGCCCATCATTGCAGTGATCAGTTAAAATAAGGTTGGATAAATTTGGGGGGAGTGGGGTGTTAGGGAGTTGCTCTTAACTTCTGATTAAAAGTGAAAACTCAAAGATGCAGAGTGATCAACTGCAAGTGAGACAAGTAGCACTCCGCTTTTAGTCCAGTGTCCTGTTGCCTTCCATGGCATTTTTGCCTCCATGTCAAATAACCATCAATCTTTCTCCTATAGGTTTTGTACCTGTTTCTTCCCCTGGAACTGGACAGCTCTCCTGTGAAAAATGACAAACAATCAATTTAATAGGCGGACATAACACAGCCATATAGGTTATTTAGTGCCTCCCTCCACCATATTGGCAATAAAATTGTTTCTAGTTAGAGATAACCTTGCCCTTGGTGTCTGATGTGAGCACCCATATCATCTCAAGACCTCCTGTACGCTCCCTGTGGATGTGCTTTTTACCACTCGCATGTCATGAAGACTGGAATCACTGGCTAGGGAATGCCAAGCTGTCTTGGACAGTTTTGTGCCTCTGAAGCATCTGCTTGTCTGGTGGTTATTAAACTAACCAGAGCTATCATTCCCTCATTATAGGATGGGTAAGTCAGTTTTGGCTGCTCGCTTCCATTCCTCTTCTGCCTGGCTCTTCCAACATTTGAACCACTACTGTAGCTCTAGCCATAGTCAGGTCTAATCTCTGGTCACTATACAGTCCATGCACCTGAAACCAGTATAATGTAATACAGCTGTAGTTATAGCCTTTGTCATTAATGTTTAAGCCACCACAGGCATTCTCCATTTGTATTAGCACATTTTGCACAATCATTCAGTAATTCTTTGAAATTTCTGCATGAAGCTTAAAATTTTACATTGGTCTGATGGCATGAGGGCTTGATAATGGCCACAGCACATTCATCAGTCACCAACTGGCAAAAAGAGGGGGAACTGAAGCTGGCACATTTTGAGAAATGGGTACAACACCAGGGGAATTTGTTTTTTTTTTTTTTTTTTTTTTTTTGTGCATGTGTGAGACTCATAAGGGGAAGGAAGTTAGATTACTCCTAGGGATGCTGGATGTGGTGAAATAAGACATATGGGATGAGACTCCCAACATCAGAAGTCATTTTTATGGGAAGGACAAGGTGTGGCAAAACAGAAACTAAAAAGAAAGTAGCCACCATGGTCAGATGCTTCAGCAAATTAATTTTACTCTAAATATAAAACTAATGTGTTCTAATATCATTGCTAGTGTTTCATAAAACCTGCTACAGAAAGTTTACAAGGCTAGAGTGAAAGTCACTTTGTTTCTTTTTAAGAAAAGTCAAAGGGGGCCATTGCAGAACTGGTAAGCAACGACTCTAGTGAACACAGACTAACAATATCACAAAAACAAAGGTAATAAATTAGTAGTAACAGCCAAGGTTATTATTTTATGTTATGTTTGCTGAATGGATTTAATGGAAGATGTACACAGGCTATGCTAAATGAACTGCTACAACTATGAAAAAAAGATATAAAAGGAGGGACATGGTGTGGGGATATATAAAAAGATATTGCTAAATTTCTTTTTAAAGTACAATAGCAAAACAATAATAACAACTGATCCATCAGTAGTTAAACTATACAATGACAGACAGTTAACCGAGACTAAAAAAACAAAGTGAACAATTTGCAGAGTATTTAAAATGGCAAGGGATAAGTTCTTCAAATTGAATACAACATAAAAATTTAGGTCCAGGTGATTTGGCAAGGAATTTTTGATTAGATGTGTGACGATTGTGGAGAGATGGCCAAAGGCTGCCAGCCTAGTCAAACAGAATTTGACACATAATTCTATCAACTGTATAAACAAATGTAAAATACAGGCATGTTTTCTTGAATTTAAAAGAATACTGTGAAATGTGAACTTCAGCAATGTGGCACCATTGCCCCCTTGCTGTATAAAAAACAACTGCTCTAGGCACTACCAATTGCTGTACTCTCTCACCTTCTAGCCCTCCCTCAGGGGTCCACTCTCTGTAGAGTAACCTTTTGTTCTAGTATACACATTCCCCCTTCCCTTGAGAATCAGGTGCCTCCCTAGCTACCAGCCTCAGGCCTTGCAATGTAGGGTCTGAGAGTTGAACCTGTCTTAATTCTCTCCTTGTAACCCTTCCCAGCTCCCCTTCCACAGGAAGTCTGGCATCCTCTGACAGTGGTGCCTCACTGTCAACCTGGGTACTACTACTCACCTCTACCTTTGCAGTTACCCTGTCCAAGGGAACATCAGTACCCACAAACAGCTGTGGCTCACATTCAGTCTCACTGCTACAGCGTAACTCACTCCCTGAAGTAACCACCTCAGCAGTCCTGGCTGCAAGTATGCAGTCTGGGTCTCCCCCAGGGTACCAGACCCACATGCTTGTCTCCTAGCCTCACTGCATGCAACTGCATAAGTACATAGTACTGCCACATCCAAATCCTTCCCTCTCAGGACATCTGCAGGATGGTAGTTTCATACCCCTGTTGTCTCAAGACAACCTACTGTTGGTATTTTGTCTTTCCCACTTACTGGCTCCCTCACCTTTGGTTCCCCCACCTTGCCTCCGTGGATACCTGTATGCCACATGCCCCCAACTGGTTGCATTCAAAACATTTACCCCTAGCTCCTGGACATGTACCTGGACTAGTGGCTTCCTCTACTACTGGCGGATTCTTTTGGGACAGTCTGCGCTGCCCACCATGGGTTCCTTTAGTCCCATGAGCAGTACTGGGGGTCCCTTTCCTGTGCAGGGCTGCCCTGCGTGCTAGGTATCAGTCTCCCTTCTTCCCCAACTCCTCTGAAGTAGCACACTATCAGCCAACCAGATCCTCATGTCCTCAGGCAAAGTGCTAAGGGCTTATTCCCTTACCAAAAGGTGTGCCAGCCCTTTAAAAGTGGTGACCTGACATCTACCCACCCAGCTATGAAAATAAGTGCTCCGTTCAACAACATATTCACATACATTTTCATCTGGCTTGCGTCGATGCTCACGAAACTTTTTCCTATACATTTCAGGTGTTAGCTTAAAATATTCTAACAAATGAGCTTAAAATATTCTAACAAATGTCTTTTTACACCAGTATAATCAAAACAGTCAATGTCATGCATTTTTGCTAAAGAAGATTTACCATGCAGTAAGAGGGTCAGGAATGGTACCCAGAGCCTTTGGTCAACGTCTTACTGTTTACATACCCGCTCAAACATGTGAATGAAGCTATCAAAATTATCCCTCTCTTTAAACTGTGGAAGCAATTTGCTGACCTTTTGTGCTTCTGGGGTGTGGTTACTCCCTTCCCCATTACCTCCATAACTCTGACGAAGAGTCAGCATTTCCCTTTCATGCTTTCCCTGCCGTTCCTCTTCTTCAGCTTCTTGGCCTCTCATTCTCTCGGCTGCTTCCATTTCCATATGCCTGGCCTCCAACTCAAGTCTCTTTAACACCAGGTGGATTTTTAAGTCCACTGCAGAAAGGTTGAGCTGTCCATGCACCGAGGATATTGTATCTCCACTGTCAGTCTAATTGTCCTCCAGGCTGCTGTTTTCTGATGCAGCTGTAACCAAGGCTGCAATCAGGTCTGCTTTAGTCAGGTTTCCATGCGCCAGTCCCCTAGCCTGGCACATCTCAGTCAGCTGGCTCCTTGTCAGCTTTCCATACTCTTCTGCTGACATGCTGCCTGCTCACTCTGACTATAACACTAAGCTAACAAAAGAAATAAAACAATTGTGATCTGAACTCTGAGTATACACTGCATGGCTGTTTGAGTACAAAACACTTTCAGATCACTGTACATAAACTAAGGAATTCACTCTACCCACACCACTACAAGCCAACTAGTATGTGAAGTAGATCCCACCACTGCCAAACACTTGTGACGACTGTGCCAGCAATCAAGGAGCCTCAATCCTCACCACTAACACCAGGGAAGTCGTCTCATAGAAGAGAAAAGGATAACCAACACACACAGTAAAGTACAATTTCCCTTAAGTGCACACAGAGATCACAGTCTGGCACTTCTAGCCATAGCCCATGATATTCCCTTTGCAGGTCATATGGGCATAAAATATACAAAGAGGTGTGTTATGCAAATATTCTATTGGCCTGGAATTTCCAGAGATGCAACAGGGTACTGCAGGACCTGTGAACAATGCCAAAAGGTAGGCAAGGCAGGATACAGGGTGAGAGCTCCTTTGATGCCTTTGCCTGTGACTGAGGAGCCATTTCAGAGGGTAGCTATGGATATTGTGGGTCCTCTGAGTACCGCAAGTTCCACAGGGAAAAAGTATATCCCAGTGATTGTAGATTATGCTACACAATACCCTGCGGCAGTGGCTTTGTCTTCCATTGAGGCAGAGAAGGAGGCAAATGCTTTGCTAGAGACTTTCAGCAGGGTAGGTTTCCCAAAGTAAACACTGTCTGACAGAGGTGCCAATTTTATGTCAGACCTGCTGGCTTGTCTGTGGATGTCCTGTGGGGTGAAGCACATGAAGACCACGCCCTACCATCCCCAGACTAATGGTCTTGTTGAGAGGTTAAACTCTACAATCAAGTCTATGCTATGGGCATTTGCAGATTAGTTTAAGAGGGAGTGGGACAAATATCTGCCCCATCTGTTTGCTTACAGAGAGGTTCCCCAGGAATCTACAGGTTTTTCACCCTTTGAGTTGCTGTATGGGAATAGGGTGAGGGGACCTCTAGATTTAATTCAAGATGAGTGGGAAGGTGAGTAAGAGTCTCACAAGGAGTCTGTTATGTCATATGTACTGAACCTCAGGACAAGGCTCAGGGAACTCATGGCCCTGGCCCAGGAGAACCTGGCAAAAGCCCAACAACAGAGAAAGGTGTGGTATGACAGGAATGCTCGAGAGTATGCTGTAGGGCAGCAGGTGATGGTTCTCATTCCTGTCAGACACAACAAATTGCAGGCAGCTTGGGAGGGCCCCTACAAGGTGGTAAGAAAGGTATGTGATTTTAATTACATGGTGGAAGTGCTAGGCAGACGGCAGGGGCACAAATTGTACCATGTTAACATGATGAAACCTTACCATGATAGGGAGGCCCTTGTGCTGAGCATTTGCAGTGGATTTCAGGAAGTATCCGAGAGAGATCTTGTGACTGATCTCTTCAGTGAGGCTCGGGCTGACACCTCGGTGGAAGGGGTAGCAATGTCCCAGCAGCTATCTCCTACCCAGGTTCGAGAAATCCGAGCAGTGTTGCAGGAGTCTGGGGGCATGTTCACCTGGAAACCAAGGAGCACCCACATGGTGCAGCTCCAGGTGAATACAGGACCCAAAGGCTCATCAGGCAGGCCCCTTACAGGCGGCCTGAGAGAGTCAAACAAACTCTGAGGGAGGAGGTACAGGAGATGTTGGAACTAGGGGTGATTCAAGATTCCAACAGTCCCTGGGCCTCACCAGTGGTGTTGGTGCCAAAGAAGGATGGCAGCACCAGGTTCTGTGAGGATTACAGGAAATTAAATAGTCACACAGAGTCAGATGCTTACCCCATGCCTAGGACAGATGAGGCCCCAGAGCAGCTGGGTGGGGCTAAGTATCTTACAACCATTGATCTTAGCAAGGGTTACTGGCAGGTGCCCTTGACTCCCAGTGCTAGAGAAAAGTCAGCCTTTGTGACTCCTTTTGGCTTGTACGAGTTCACAAAGTTGCCCTTTGGGATGAAGAATGCCCCAGCGACTTTCCAGTGGCTGGTAGATCATATCCTAGCAGGAGGGTTTGCCCTTACTTACATGGATGATATTGCTATCTACAGCCATTCCTGGCAAGAACACCTTCAGCATGTGAGGGATGTGCTGGGCAGACTACAGAGGGCAGGGTTGACCATTAAGCTGAGCAAATGTCAGGTGGGAATGGTAGAGGTCTCCTACCTAGGACATAGAGTGGGGAGTGGTAAGATAAGGCCAGAACCTGCCAAAGTAGAAGCTATTCAGGCATGGCCTGCACCTGTTACCAAAAAGCAGGTAAGGGCATTCTTAGGGACAGCAGGGTACTACAGAAAGTTTGTTCCCAATTATAGTACCATAGCTGCTCCCCTTACAGACCTGACAAGGAAGAACAGGCCAGATAAGGTAGTGTGGACCCTAGCATTTGAGCAGGCATTTCAGAAGCTTAAGGAAGCTTTGGGAAGACCTCCCGTGTTAGCCAGTCCAGACTACAGCAAATACTTTGTTGTGCAGGTGGATGCTTCAAACTATGGGGTGGGGGCTGTACTTAGCCAGATTTCTTCAGAGGGAGAAGAGCACCCAGTGGTTTATCTCAGTCACAGGCTCCAACCCAGGGAGGAATGCTATGCAGCGGTAGAAAAGGAATGTCTAGCCATAGTGTGGGCACTACAAAAACTTCAGCCTTATCTGTATGAAAGAAAATTCACTGTGATGACCGATCACAACCCGCTAACATGGTTAAACAGAGCCAGTCAGCAAAATGCCAAGTTGCTAAGATGGAGTCTGGGGTTGCAAGCGTATGATATGTCAGTGCAGCACCGCAGTGGGAGTTGCAATGCCATTGCAGATGGGCTCTCAAGACAGGGAATGGGGTGAGGTACACCCAGATAGACCTGACACACTCAAGCGACGTTTCTCAACGGGCACTTGAAAAACTTGCTTGAGTTCCCCGGGGGAGGAGACTTGTGATGATTGGGGAGAGATGGGCGAAGGCTGCCAGCCTAGTCAAATAGAATTTGATACATAATTCTATCAACTGTATAAATAAATGTAAAATACAGGCATGCTTTCTTGAATTTAAAAGAATACTGTAAAATGTGAACTTCAGCAATCTGGCAACATTGCCCCCTTGCTGTAAAAAAAAAAAAAAAAAAAAAAAAAAAACTAAGTCAAGCCTTTCAAATTTGTCTTTTGAAATTGAAATGATTTTATGACATACTTTGATTTTTAAAGTTGGTTCCAGTCAGGCTGGCTGAAGACATTCTGTCTATTGTGTTAACTAAAGACTAATTGCTAGAGTGTATATGTGAAATGCCTTTTTGTGTTGTATTCTCCTGTGCAGGTGTTAGCTTGCTAATTAATTTAAATGGAGTTTCTATTAACCTGGGAACTCGAAGCAGGTGTCAAGATGATGCAATATGAATACTGGGAAAACCTAAGTGTCAAAAATGATGTAATTTGGGGGGGGGGACCCAGAAACATGTTTGTTAGTGATGTTTTATAAACAGTCTCTCAGAGAGAGAGAAAAGAAGCATTTTGATCTTGATATCCAACTTACCAGCACTCTGTTTATGCTCACATGTACGTTTTTAACACTGTGACTTCTTGTAAGAATAGTTAAAGCTAGTAAAGATTAATTAGGTATTTTTCTTTAAAAATCAGACCTGTCCTACTGTATTATTTTAAGTTTCTGTGTGATCTCTGAACTCTGAGATATCGCTGTGGTGTAGTAGTTTTGTCTTGTTTCAATTATTTATTATTAAATATTTTTAAAACCTTCTACCTGTGGCTGGTTTATGTAGAGATAAATTATGCTTTAGAGTACATTATATATTTATAGAGTTTACTGTCTGAGCCCTTCCAATAAGCCTTAGACTGAATAGTCACATTACCATTGGATATTAATATTGCACAGTACTAATTGGACACCTTTTTAAGGGCCTTTAAGTAGCTGATATTAACTGGGTGGTGGCAGGAATTACTACCGTGTAGTCTGGGTAAAGGGGCACAGTTGGAGAATCTGTGTCAGCCTTTCCCAGGAGTGTCTGTGAAGTTCTATAAATACTTATCTCAAAGTGTGTGTGTGTTGTGTCAGCTACTTGGCAGGGACACGAAGCACTGGTTGGACAGAGAGGGTACTGGAGGTTTTAGTTTGCCCAGTTAGGCTGAGACCTGGATCCTATAGCTGTGCCAGTGGGGAATCTTATTGGGGACCTGGTGAGCAAGGGAGCAGCCAGCCCCAGACTGACTGTGATCTCTGTGTGCACTTAAGGGAAATTGTGCTTTACTGTGTGTATTTATCCTTTTCTCTTCTATGAGATGATTTCCCTAGTGCTAGTGGTGAGAATTGTGGCTCTTAGATTGCTGGGCCAGGGCATGGTTGTCACAAGATGTTTAGGTGGTATTTAGATTTAGAAAAAAAATTAAAAAGTGGTATATTTGACTATGTAACCAATGTTTTCAGAGATTATAGAATCAAAAAACTGTATTTTCCCCAGTAATACATTGTAGACTAGGGGCAGGGGTACAATAACAGGAACTCAAAGGGTTTGAAGGAAAATTGTGGAAAAGGGACAGCAGTTGGGCTAAGACAACAGTGTATATTCAGACCTATACCGTCTGCAGTGAGGAGGCTAAAGACAAACGTGCAGAAGGGCCCCTAATGAACTATTTAACCAGCCGATGCTGGGCTACAATCCTAGGCTCCATAAGATCATGACAGGTAGAAAGATAAGACCTGCCACACGAGCCCTTGACTGTGGAATAACCGAACCCTAAATCATACACATATCCATGAAGTCATGATAAATAAAAGCCTGTAAAACTAGAAACTAAGACACCACTCTATCTACATAGAGAAGCTCTTAAACTTGACATTGTTGGAAATTTTGTTTGTAAGGCTTTCTGGCAGCTTCAGTCACTTATGACCCGACCCAACCCAACCCCCCCCCCCCCCCACACACACACACAAAAATCTCCCATCTGGGGGACCTGGTGGGAGTAGAGTCTACAAGCAAAGTCAAGCTCTGACATAGAACTGGTCGTTGCCCTACAATAAGGTATCTCTCCCTGGCTGGAGCAGGGAGGGTTTCCTGTATCCCAAGAGACCTGAAAGCCTGCAATGCCACCTGTTCTGTGCTAGTAAGGGATGACTAATGGGAAGGGTTGGCCTTTCATCCCTGAACTTGTGATGTGATGCAGAATCAGTAAGAAATGTAAGAAGGCATACAAGAATCACCCTTGCTACATGACCGAGAACAGAATCACAGCAAACTCGCTCTTAATCTGCTGAAAGGCACAAGAGGGGGGAAAACAATCAACTGTATGAAATACCCATCACAACAGCAGCTCTTTACCAAGACTTCACTCAGAGTAAATCACACCACTCAGGTTTACACAACATTTGAGATGCAGTGCTCTGGCCACTTTTTCAAAGGCAGTTTTCTTCCCTGCATAGGCTAAAACTGCTCTCATGAAAGTTAAGCTACCAATACAGGGACTTGAAGATAACATTTATAAAGAGCAGTGGCACGTGCTTTTTTCAAGTTTTCTCCACAGAAATAAGTGTATCTGTGGTCAATTCATTTATATATATACAGATGCCTATATTTGGCCTGGTCCTAATATCCATTTCAGAAACAAAGTGATGGAGTATATCTAAAGTTCTCACCAGTACAAACCAATACATCTACCAAACTTCTCAGAAGTCCTCAACAATAAAGTGGCATCACCGAGATGATCGCTTGAAGTGATGCGACCAAGAAAGGTAAGTACTACTCACTGCTGTTCTGAATTATGTAAACTAAGTTTTTCCAGTATAAAACTGAAGTGCAAGGATCAGTCTTTTCAATAGCATCAAGTACAGAACCCTTTTAAGGGAACTCCAAATCAGATGATTTGTTATTATCTGAGGGGGGAAAGTAATGCATGCTGAAACTGCAGAAATATGAAGACTACTGGGAGAATAAGCAAGGTGATCTTAAAACAGATAATGGAAAGCATCTACGTGTCTTGGAACTCAACGATGGAAAGGATGCTGGCATTCAGAGATTCCCCAGAACTTACATCTCTTGCATTTTGGCAGATGTGACTTTCCCACATTAGTTCTAAGCAGCTTTTTGGCAGATATGACTTTCTCACGTTAGGTCTAAACAGCTTTCTTTAAAATGTTTAAGACCGTTCAAAGGAAAGAACTGATTCAGTACAGGAGGTAACCCATTTTCACACTAAAATGATCAACGACTTGATACTGCAATAAAAAAAAAACGAAAACAAAACAAACTGGCCTCAAATAGGAAGACAGCTTAGTAATGATCAGGATAGAAAAAACACAGTGGTCTTGGCCAGGCTGAAGTTTTAAAAAGCTGTTTAGATTTGTCTTGCTTGGCACTAAGGACAGCCTTCTAAATCACATGAAAAGATGAAAGACAAGTATGAGACCAGCAGGAGAAAAATGCACACACAAGTAAAATGTTAAAAGCTGAGTATTCACATAAGTAGCAAGAAAGTCCAGCTTTGGAATGCTTCTGAAAACCTGAGTGCTGTAGCACTCCCTTGCAGGGGTATATACTGTAGAAATTGCTTGCTACATTTGTAGCAAGCGACTTGCTACAATTTAAGAAACAGATGGAGGGGCAGGCACTAAGAATGGGACTGACGTGCCAGTAGAAGAAGCAGACCTTTCTTTTAATTTTTTATTTTTTTTGCTCTTGAAGAGTTGTGGGGGACTTTGTATCATGGATGGGTACTGCACTGCAAGAAGCCACATGGCTTCCAGTAGTTTTTATGCAGAAGTCCTTTTTCCCCAGTCTTTTTATTCATGTGGAGTACATAAATAGTATAGTTCTAATAGTGTGGTACTATCAGCATAAGATTATTAAAAAAGTACAATAAAAACTAACTCTTAAAACTTTTTTTATGCCTGGGAAAAAGTTAAAGTAAGAATGATTTGATGTGCTTATGGCCAGGGACTGTACAGTATGAATCTGCAAATTTATGGTTTAGAAGGTTTTATTTCTGATGGGTTGTCTATCACAGATTTCTTCTAAAGGGATTCGTTTATATTTTACTTATGCTGTCTAGAGACAATTTAATTTTTAATAAATGACTATTTCAAAGTTGAGTTAGCTCAGATAGGTGGGCATGCATACTGCACCTGCTATAAGAGACGGTTAACATGTTAGAGAAATAACTGTACATTTGATGGCCAGAAGCTTCAGTGAGTTTAGATCATAAACAGTGCTGACCTCTAACATTACACTGCACACAGACTATAACGATGGCTGAAAATATGAATCGATGCAAAGATTATTTGACGATAAAAATGAAGGAATTTTAACAAGGTTGTATAAAAGACTACAATAAAGATGATTTTTTAAAAAGACTACTGCATCCATTATCTGATGGGATGGCATATGTGGTACTGAAAAAGAATGAGGTATCTGATGACATTTTACAGATCACCCTTGAGCAAATGGTCTGAAGTACTCACATCTGCAGTAATACTGTTCCTACCTGGAGTATGGTGTTGCAAGTTGCCTTCCATAGATAAACGGAAATGGAGTAAAAACTAGATCCAGACAACAGTCCCTGAGATTTTCTCCAATGACAGTTTTCCAACCTACAGAAATAAGTTAGATGAGGACTGCTTTCCTCTGCACAATTGTTATGCATGGGTCCACATTCTACATAACGCACTTTTGCTTTCAGGAACATTCCTGGGAAACTCAAGTGATGAGGTGAAATACCGTACAATATCAGTTCTTGTTATCTTCATTTTCTAAATCTTCAGTAAATAAACCATCCAGAACAATAACTGCGGAGGCCATCCAGAATCTGGACCTTTGGGCACATTCAGTTGCTGCCTTATTTTTATCTACTTCTGGTTTGGTTTCCATTCCTGCTTGACACCGATATGCTTCTGCTAAACTAAGCAGGGAAGTCATCTTAGATTGGATCTATTCATGTTTATTACTATCCGTGGGACTTGTTTGGAAGCAGAAATGTTATAGGAGATTATTTGATTGAGTAGGGACATCAAGAGCTTGGTTAGTCACTTGGCTGGTTAATGACAGTACTGTTTGTATAAAGAAGGTATTGAACTGTATGCCCATTGCATCAGTGTGAGTTTGGTGATGGCTGTGTAATTTGTTCTGGATTTCAAAGTTTACTGACTGAGGCTGTGACGAAAGGAGATACTACCAGCACAGCTGGATAGAATTTTGCCAATAACTACATATCATTTGTGAATATCAAACTAATTCATACAAGATACTGGTGTTTACAAATGTATTAGAACTGTACGTCATGTGTATATCAAACTGATTTGTACAGACGTTTGTGTTAAAAAAGTACTTTGTGAAGTGCTTGGGTTGAAATGTATGCACAGTGAGCCTTACTGGAGAGAACAGAAATGTACATGCACTATTCATAGGATCACAGGTGGTTACTAGGCTAATGGCCCTGGGGCCTGTACAAGCCTAGCCAAGAGATTACCCCCCACCCCCCAAAAAAAAGAAACCTCAGTCAGCACCTGTCACCCCCGTCAGTGAGGGACAAAGGTGGAACCCCTGGGACAAATATGTGGTTTCCCATCCACTCATCAAGGTTGCGCTTGAACAGGGTCAGTGAGATACTCTAACATGTGTAGGAAGTCTATTCCAGAGATGAAGAAGCCTCTGGGAGACGAACCTGTCTCTCCAGCAGATTTTGTTGATGTCACATATTAGATTTAGGCTTAGCGAGTGAGTAATGCGTGAGGAGTTGGACTTATGGATATGGAGCATCTCTAGTAGGGCAGGGTCTGACATTGCCTTGTAAGCAAGACACAGATCACCTCTGAACAATCTGTATGATACAGAGTAAAGTGATAGTGATTTCAGCCTGTCCACATAGGACAGGTGTTGGAGGCCATGGATTCTATTTGTGAGTTATTTCTGTGGCCTTTCCAGTTGGTGAAGATGTTTGGAGAGGCACTCAATTATAGTTCTAATGAGGGAGGAGTACAGAGAGGTAATAACCTGCTTTTTTCTGAATGCAATCCCTTTACTATCAGATAAACTAAGCAAAAGGCCTTTTTGACCACTGCCGTCACATGATGGTCGAATGTGAGAGTGTTGTCAACCTAAGTACCCAGGTCTCTCACCACGGGTTGTGTGCTTAGGGGGTTGCCATTGATGTGGTAATCAGTAGGGGCCATGCTTTTGCTGAATGGTATAAGGATACATTTTTTTTTTGCATTTAACTGAAGGCCATGACTTTGGCACTACTTGCTTGTAGCTGTGAGTCCCTCTTGCAGTATGTTAACGTCATTTGGTGAGTCAATGACAGCACCCAACTTACAGTCATCTGCAAACTTGGTCAGCCACAGGCCCTTTGTCTTTGCCTGGACCTCTGAGAAGTAGATGCCAAACAGTAGGGGGTCCCAGGACAGATTCCTGGGGAACACCACTAGTGACAGGCCTGCTGTCTAGGTGGTGGCGCCTATTTTGACCTTGTGGGTCCTATCTGTGAACCAGATGGCCACCTATCTGATGAGATAGGGATTACCACCAAGTTGTGTTAGCTTTTCGATGATGCCCTAGTGAGGGATTTTGTCAAAGGCCTTGGCCAGGTTAAGGTAAGCTGTGTGTACTGATTTTCCCTCATCCAGGGCCTTGTTGACAGCCTCAAAGAAGTCTGCTAGGTTCAATAGGCAAGCTCTGCTCCTGACTAATCCAAATTGGGTGAGGTTGAGTGTTTGGAGATTTCTTATGTCCATGTTTATGAGATCCATAATAACATGCTCCATGGCTTTACAGATCAGACTTGTCAAGCTAATGGGGCAATAGTTTCCTGGGTCAGTCGTGGCACCACCTTTGTGCAAGGGGATGACAATGGCAGTTCTCCACTCTGCTGGAATGAAGCCTGTAATTAGGCTATGGTTGAGTAAGGTGCTAAATGTCAAAGCTACTTCTTGCTGGAGATGGTGCAAAATACAGCCTGGGATATTATCAGGTCCCATGAAAGCGGTGTGCTTTGCCTTGGATAGGGCCTTTAACACTTGATATATGGAGATGTGAGGTGTGGGACAAGTACTGGGGATGTTAATTGGGCCTTTGGGGGGGCGATAAGGGGGTGACGTTTGTGCTGAACCTATCAGCTAGCAGGTTGGCTAAGTCAGAAGAAGCAGTGTAAGTGGCACCATTAAGTACTAATTCGGAACAAACTTGGGCTTTGCCATGGAGGTTCCTAATGTAACTGAAGAACATGTGGTTTCCCTTTCGGAGACTAGTTTCAACTCATAATTGGCTTTGGAGTTTCTCACTAGTGATCTAATTTGCTTGTTGAGGCAGAGGAGGGAGAGTTTCCTATTTGGTATTTGTTCCTTTTTACCCTTGGACAACAGTTTCTTTCTTTTGTTGTAAAGCCTGTTGATAGAGAATGTCCACCAGACAGGCTGTTTCCTTGAGGAGCAGGTTTTAGTTCTGTTGGGTATGGCTGAGTCCATGCAGTTGTACAGGTGTTACTGCACTGTACTGTTCAGCAGGGTTGTTTGCATTCTCTGAGGGGGCTGGTGAAGCTGCTGATACCCTCCCTTAGGAAGGCGTAGTCAGGTTTTAAGAAGTTTTTTAGCCTGGTTACAGCTGGGGAGGGGTTGGGTGGGATAGAAGCGTCGAATGAGACAGGCTGAGGACCTGATCCCACCAGGAAAGAACATACTATGGGAGTGGTGCAGCGGTCACCCATGTTGGTGAGAACCAAGTCCAGTACGTTATCTCCCCTTGTGAGGGAAGAGACCAGCTGGTCTAGTGCGTTACAGTTGATGAAGTCAAGGAATCATTGGGTGAGTGCATTAGTGCAGGAATCGTTCACCCAGTCTATGGTGTAGTAGTTGAAGTCACCAAGGATCAGGGTGTTGGGAAGTACCTTGATGGAGTCAAGTAGGTTCAGGTAGGAGGAGTGGGTGTCCTGAGATATGAAGGGGGATTTATAGCTGGCTATAACTTGGAAGAGTGTCTTTGCCAACTGTCAGTTGCACCTGGAGTAATTCCAGTGCATCAAGCTGGTAAACCAGTCTGGAGGTGTGCCTGCTTTTAATGAGGATAGAGACTCCACCACCCTTATTCTTTCCGACCTCATTTTGGGGTCGGAAAGTGTGGAATGAGGTATAGCCTGGTAAGGCAGGGGTGCTCATCACAGCCCTTATCCAAGTTTCTGTGACTGTACAGACATCAACATCTTCCAGTGTGAGCAGAGCCTCCAGTGAGTGCATTTTCAGACAAAGGCTCCTAGCATTGAGCAGCATGACCTTCAATTTGTTTTTTTGACAGATCTTTCATGTTGGAAGATTTGTCTTTGGGACATATCCTAAAAAAGACACAATGGGGGAGGCAAGAGCCTTGGTTAAGATCCAGAACCCAAGGGGTGACAGGTGGAGGCCATCTCTGGCAAAGCATTGAGGCCCATCAACCATGTTATCCCAGGTAAACAGATAATGGATCCCCTTGGAAAGACTACAGAAACTAAGCCAAGTGTTGAAGTCAATCATTTTTTGTTGGTACTGTGGCATCATTCTTGGTGAAGGCAGGATGCTGCTCAGGGCCATGGTCACATTAGCCTGGAGCACATCTGTCTTCATATAATCCACAAAGGTACGTCTCAAGTCATTCACACCAACATGGACAATGAGAGTCATACTTGTACCTCTTGTGGAAAGACTTAAGTGCGTGTGTGATGTGGCAGATTCTGGCCCTGACAAACAGCTGACTGACCTTCTCCTTGTTGAGCCTGGTAAGGGGGACATCAGTGCATCTTACAATTGAGTCGACAATGACTAGTATATGTTTGTTGTATTGTTATGCCTAATGGGCTGTGTTTGTGAGACAGTGGTGTGCTGACTACTGTGTGTGATGTGATTAGCACTGTGTGTGGAATGTTTGTGTGTTTTGGGGGTCTCTGTTAGCTAAGTTTTTGTTGAAGACCCCCTCCATAGGTGGATGTGTGACTCTGTGATGTGGATGGTGTGGTGTTTGTGCTGGCAATCTCCTCTTTATCAGGAGTATTGAATGTGATGTGAGAGAGCATGGATTACAGCTTAGTGATGTAGATGCATCTTTCGCAAGTAGAAGAATTATGTGCTAGGAGAAGGGGACTGTCTGTGAACATGAGGCAGTTGCTACACTGTCTCAGTATGCCCATGTTGACCAGACTGGCAGGGGAAATTGATGGGAATTGTCCAGACATAGTGCTCTGAATACTTGCTGGACTTAGGGAGAGCAGGGTTTGTCCACAAAAACCCTAAATGTAAAATAACTGGCCTGAAGCACAAGTGCTAAAACCAAAACCAAGATGTTTAGAATACCATGTAAATTTAACCAAGCTATTAACAAGCAGTAATAAGTGCATAATAAGAATACTTCAGAGCACACAGAACAGCAAACTAAGGTAATAAAGAAGGTAGAAGGCAGTTACAGTAAGAGCAGCTGAATATAATATAAATATATATATAAATATATAGTATAAAGTATAAAAAAAAAATATATATATATTTTTGTTAGTGGAGAGGGATGGAATAGTGTAACTGTTTAAATGTATATGTTTTAACAGAGGAAACTGGAGGGTTAACCCCAGTCCAGCAAACTTTAGAAAAATATCTGAAATTAAATCACTTTATAGGTTAGGCCATAAAGATGCTATCTGACAGGCTTCAAGGCAGCCAGAGTCACAAATTCTATACTAGGAAGCTTTCTGTATTGCCTTTGGGGTGAACCAATTACTACTCTGGAAGCGTGGAGGAATGCGGTTGAAGGCAAATGAAGTAGAACTACTCAGATGGAACATTACACTGAGTACATAACTTCTTCCTCTGAAGTAGTTTACTTAATTTGTTCTTCAACCTGTCGGACAGAGAGTCTCCAGCTACCCAACTCTTGGGAGGCCCTCATGGAAGGATATTCCGAAGCACTGCAGAGCCAAAGGATGCTCTACTCCTAGAAACCAAATCCAGTTTATAATGAGAAATAAAATTGTGAGATGAGGCCCAAGTAGCAGCTGAACAAATATCCAAAGAGACCCTAGACCAAAGGGCCGCTAATGTAGCCACAGATCGGGTCGAATGAGCCTTCACTTTTCCTGGAAGAGACAAACCTCTATTTGAGTAAGCCCAGCCAATGCATTGTGAAAATCCAGCAAGCAATAGTTACTTTTGAAACAGGTTTACCTAAAAAGGGCTTGGCATAGGACACAAAAAGCAGATCAGACTTGGGGAAAGATTTAGTCCTGTGCAGATAAAACCTCAACTACCTATGTTCATCCAGTAAATGCAATTTGTATTCCTCTTTGCTCTGGTAGTTCAGAAAAAATACTGGTAAATTAATAATCTGATTAATATTGGCCTCCGAAGCTACCTTGGGAAGGAAGGACAGGTTAGTGAGTAGCGATACTCTATCCTTGTGAAAGATCATGTAAGAGACTTTGAAAGAAAGAGCTTGAAGCTCCGACACCCTTCTAGCAGATGTAATAGCAACGAAGAAGGCAGTTTTCCGGGTCAAATATTGTAGATCCACAGATGCAGCAGGCTCAACGGGAGGAGAGACCAATGCCTGCAACAACAAAGTTAGGTTCCACGGAGGAATCGAATCCTTAACCAGGGATCTAAGAAAAGCACCTTTGAGAAAAGTTTTACAAAGTTTAGAGGAAGCCAACGAAGACATGGTTACCTAAACATGAAAATTAGAAATGGTGGCTAGTCGGACTTTCATTGTTGAGGAACTAGCGCCCTGATGAAAAATGCTAGCTAGAAAATCTGAGACTGCAGAAAGTGGTGCAGTGAAAGAACTATGAATGGCCCATATAGAAAAACATTTCCATTTACTGCAATAAACTTTCCTGGTGGACGATTTATGAGCCGCCACCAAAATGGACTTGACAGGAGATGACAGACCGGGAATCCTAAGAATTATGGAACTGGAGCAGCCAAGCAGTGAGCTTCAGACTGTCCAGATCTGGGTGAGGAATCCCAGAGGGATGTGAAAGCAGATCTGGGACCGGATCAAAGGTCCATGGTAGAACAACTAGATGAGACCTGAGTACGGGAAACCAAACCTGTCGAGGACAGTATGGGACAATGAATATCACAGTGCTCCCCGGCCTTCAGGCTTTCTGTAGAAACTTTGACCTGAGGGGAAGAGGAGGATATGCATAAAGAAGCCCGGGTGGCCAAGCATGAATCAGAGCATCTCTGGGGGCTTCCCCCGGTGGGGGGTTCAGAGCAAAAAAATCTTGCTGCATTTCATGTTGAAAGGAGATGCGAAGGGATCGCAGCAAAGACGATCCCACTTTAGGAAGATCTGTTCCACTACTGAAGGCCACGCATAAGGCATCAGGATAGATCTGCTGAGCCTGTCCGCTAAAATGTTGGACTGTCCCTGGGATGTGCTTTGCCACCAAAACACAGGCAGTGGAGATCACCCATTCCCACACTTTCATGGCCTCTCAACATAAGGGATAAGACCTGGTTCCCCCTTGTTTGTTGATATACCAAGAGCACTGATATATTGCACGTCTGAATTGCAATCGTTCCCAGAGGAAGATGAGCACGGAGTACTTGCAACGCAAGAACCACTTTCATGTCTTGAACATTGATGTGCAGATTGGTCTCAGAAGGGGACCATGTGCCTTGGACTGTCCTTCCTGAGCAATACCCTCCCCACCCTAGTAGGGAGGCATCCTTGGTCACAGTGGTTTGGGGTAAAGGAGGTTGAAAAGGACATCCCTTGAGGAGATTCAGGGACTGAAGCCACCACCAAAGGGAGTCCCTGCATGCTTTTGAAATTCTCACTAGAAAAGACAAGTAAGGTCTAACAGTGACCACTGAACCGCCAGTGTCCACTGCAGTACCCTCGTATGAAGACGTGCCATGGAGAGAAGATTTATCATGGCCACCATAGAACCTAAAGCTCTTAACACTGCTTCAGCTGTTGGTAAATGGGTCTGAAGAATGTGTAAAACGTGTAACCTCAAGCTGCGTATCCTGTCTGAGGTGAGGAACACCTTCGATTGTATTGCGTCCAGCCGTGCCCCAATGAAATCTAGAATCTGAGCTGGGTGAAGAGCAGACTTGTTTATATTGATCTTAATGCCCAACTTGTTGGCTAGCTAAAGGAAGGAGTCTCTGGCCTGACATAGTACATGCTCTGAGGGGGCGGTAAAGAGCCAATTGTCCAGGTACGGAAAGACCTGAATGCCCTGAAGCCTCAGGTGAGCCGCTGTTACTACCATTACCTTGGTAAACACCCAGGGGGCTGTGGTGAGACCAAAGGGGAGGGCTGGAAATTGGTAATGATTGGCTCCCAGATGGAAGTGAAAGAACCTCCGGGAGTGCCTGTCTATCTTGATGTGATAGTACACGTCCTGGAAGTCAACTGAGCACATCCAGTCTCTGTCCTGCAGATAAGGCAGGATAGATTGAATCGTGACCATCCAGAATTTTGTCTTGGTTACTGACAGGTTCAATTTGGACAGATCCAATATTGGTCTGAGGTCCCCCGTCTTTTTTGGCACTAAAAAGAACCTGGAATAAACCTCGGATCCGGACTGGTCTGGGAGGACCAAATGGATGACTCTTACTTAGCAGCGTGTCTACCTGCACTGCTGCTTCCTCCTGCTGTGTGGGTGGGACTTCTGAGAGGGCTTTGTTGGATGGGGGAAGATCCTTGAAGGGAGCGAAATATCCTCTGGATATGACTCGCAGCACCCACTGATATGTAGTGCTGGACTCCCATGCTAGTGGGTGAGGTGACAGGCGATCCCTGACGGCCTCCAGAGATGGACAGCCGGGCAACCCCTCAGGGTTGCTGTCCAGGTTTATCTGAGAAATGTTCTCGGGACCCAAAATTCCTAGGACCCCCCCCCCCCCATTTGCCACTAGGGTGGCGTCTATCATATCCGCCTCTGCCTCTGGGGAAAGATGAGCCCTGAGCATCCCGAGAAATGCCCGAGACTTGTGGAACCACAATCTTCTGGCCTCGCTGGTTTCTGGAAAAGGACCTTTGAGGCAGTGAGAAGCAGACCCCAATGGCAGACAGTGTCTTCCCATCCTTCTTGCTCCAGACCAAAGTCTTTCTGATCATCTTCCCAAAAAGGGAAGAACCATCATAAGGGGCATTTATAAAAGATGCCTTGAAGGGCTCCAAGAACTGACACAAGCAGAGCCAGGCGTGGCACCAGATGGCAACACCTAACCCTGCCGCTCATGCGGCTCCCTCCGTGGCATGGGAGAGCAAACACACAGACGTGTTTGCTACAGATTTTAAGGTGGCCATTCATGCATCGAATGTCTTCCTGTCCTCTGCCGACATGGACCCTGGGTTCGACTCCATGACTTCCTTGACCAGATCTCTCTGGAGTCGAATAATGTACACCATGTAGTTCAGTGCCCTCACACAGAAGGTTGCTGAAGCAGAAACTTGCTTCCCAAAATGATCCAATGTTCTCGACTCTCGGTCAGGCAGATGGATCGTGGAACTCTCCTGGGCGAGTTTCTTCTTGATGGCCACCACCACCAGCATAGAATCTACAGGGGACCCGTTGTGCCAGTGTAATTTGTCTTCAAGAAGGCTTAAAACTTGTCCGAGTGCTTGGGTACTGGCTCTACGGTTTCCAGCTCCTATCATGCCCTAGATGTTATCAAATCCACAAGTGGATCAGCAGGAGGAGACATCCAAGAGGTAGATGGGCCCGAGTCGAATGCCCCCAGAAACACGGACTCATCAGAGGTTGGTTTTGGGGCAGACCACCCCCCTCTTTGGCAGAGGATCTCCCTGATGTCCTTGGGGGGTGATCTTGGGGAACCTTCCCCTTCATCCAGGCTTGTGTCTTCGGTGAGGGACTCTGGGGGGGGGGGTCCAAGTGCCTCCTTTTACATGTATGCTTGTGGGGGGGGGGTTCAGGAGGACTATCTGAGGAGGTCTCGCAAATGGGTTGTTCCAAGGCTGGAATGTCCCAGGGCACTAGGTCTATGGGCTACCCCTGAGAGGGCAAGATGGTCGGACCTGCACTCAAGGCCAGGGGGGTCTGGACGGACTCTGAAGATGAAATAGTCAGAGGCCTCGACCCTGCGAGAACCCTCTCCACCATGCCAAATGCAGAGGGGGAGCAGACCTCCTGGGCTGAACTAGCGAAAGCTCCCCCCCCCCGATCTGACCGGGAGTCGGAGCCGAGCATCTAGGAGCCCAGACACAGAGGGGAATGCTTCACTCCAACAAGCTCAGAGCAGAGAGCACTCCCTTGGATCCAACCCCGAGGTGGCTCCAAGAGCTCAGATCCGATCTAGTTGGATATGACACATTCAAGGCACTGGCCGGTGTCAAGGTACAGGATAGCATCAGCGCCAACCCCTCGACTCAGTCCTCAGATCCTACAACTCCAAAACCGCAGCTTGGATCGAAGGAGGAGTGATAGGTCTAAATACTGCCTGGAAGGTGCCCGCTCCGGTGGGAGATGGCCCTGGCAGAGTGCGGATAAACCTCCGTATCATCTTGTCCATCTCTGCTTCAGATAGGCTCTGGGTAGAGCGGGAGGACGCCACCAAAGAGGGCCGGGAAAGCTGGTGGGGAGAGGGCCTAGGGGGAGACTGGGCAACTTGAACCTTGGGTTAAGGGGAGAACCTCTGGGACCTGAGCTGAGGTGCAACAGGCCTGGAAACGGCCTTAACCTTCAGTGGGGTCTGGCCTCAGACAAGCGGTCAGGGGAGCGCTTGCGAGGCCGGTCCTTCTTGACTTTATCCCCTTCCCCGGGCCTCTTGGTGGGAGGGTGAGTCCTGGAGGTCAAGGAAGGGGAAGATGAAGCAGCAGCCGCTGATTTCTTAGTGGGGGAAGGTTAGTCCTCAGTCCCAGCAGAGGAGGGAAACAGGACCTTAACAATCAGTTTGTCCCATCTGTCCTTAAGTGATCTGGTGTTAAACCCAAAGCAAATAGGACAGAGGGACTGGAGGTGAGACACCCCCCAAACAAACCACGCACAGAGTGTGGCCATCCACCAGGGAAAGCTTATGGCCGCACACTGTGCACCTTTTGAAACCTGGCTTTGGGGCGTCGCCATGCCTCAGCCGGCCCAAATGAAACACACAAACACACACACGCACGCACAAGTACCCTCCATGAGGAAAAACAACAGGAGGAATGATAGAAAAGCCTACAAGAAAATAGCTATGAAGCACCCTGTGAAGGTATAGATAAGGTTGTAAGTGTAATATATAGGTAGAAAAGCCAAAAAAGTAAACATTACTTTTCAAAGAACACCACTATCTCAATGGAGCTCGGACCACGCTGCTTCCTCTCAGATGACAAATGAGATCTGGGGGAGAAGGGAGACAGGGGCATTATGGGTAAGGGAGGAGCATGGAGCTCAGAGCCAAAGCTGGAAAATGCGGCCGTGTCGGATCAGAGTTGGATCTGAGGACCCACAGGTTGAAGAACAAATGAAGTAAACTAATTCAGATCAGACAGATCTTGGAAAATAAAGTAAATTTTTAGCACTTTGTAATAAACTCAGTCAACAATCTCCATACAAAACTCCAAGCCTGTGTTTTGTAATTCTTCTTATCATGAAACCTTTGGGTGATGATGGCTGGAACTAGTATACAACTCGAAGATACAGTAGCGAGTTTTAGGTGTGTTCTGTAGCCCATCCCCAAGACAGAGAAGCTTTTTTTGAAAACAAATGTGCTCGTTCCTTAAGGGGTGTTCTAATTGTATATGTATCGTCCGTCTTGTAGGTAGTAAGTTAGAAGTCCGATAAAATGCATTTTGTACTGCGAAATATCGAGGGATTGATGCAAACAGCAACAGCGACAAAATAAAACTTGATGGTGCAACTGGCAACAAATTCATCTTTTAAGAGAGGGATTTATTGAATTACTTGAATCGCATATAGATATAGTCTGTTAAGAATCATGGTTAAATTAACTCGAAGGATGGCTCGTACGAAAATAAAAATACAGAAGTACGTAAAAAGCACTCATAGGTTCATAGATTAGTACTAAGCTAACTGCCCATGCGAGCCATTTTAAGCTTAGCCAATTATCCCTTGGGAGACCCAAACCCTGCACCTTGTGTTTGAAACACCTTAACCATTAGGCCACCCTCCCAACCCCTTCTGGTTGTGCACTTTTACAATCGCACATGCTCCATTGCCTTTTAATTTCATTTAAAACAAGGACTGCCCTTACTTTTTGTCCTAGCATACTGTTGTTTATAAGTTAATATGAGCAGCACAATTTTTTTTTGTGAGCGAGTATTTTGCCACACAGGCCAGTCTGCAAGGTTGATCAATTGTGTGCAAGACAAGTTCAGCATTGTTTACAATGCCTAACTACATCACTGCAGAGTGCATCTTCCATGTGTGTCATGTAATGTAAATACTGAAAAACAGGCTTTGCCAACTCAACGGGGCATGGCTGTCAACCTTCCATCTCCAAACTGAGGACCACCACCTCTGATATACACTCACTCACAGTATCTCTGTTACACAGTTTACTGTGTAATTTAATTTAATCCTGACTTGTGCTCAGGACTAACTTTAACCTGTGGAACTTGTTTAACTTGCTTACTTATGTAATCGCTGTAAATAATCTGTTTGTAATATGTAATGCTGGTATTATGTAATGCTGTATCTGCTTACCCTTGGAGCTTTTCTCCCCGGGCCTCCGCTGAAAATGGACATGCATCCAGTCGGACTATCCCGGTCGACAAATGTAAAATAAATAAATAAATAAATCTCAGCACAGAAAGTTTAAATTCTGCCATAAGTGTGTACATGTGAAGCAGGCATGGTTCTTAAAGGAGAAGGTGCCACTACCATGGACTGTTTTTGCTTTTTCTATAAAAGTGCTCCGATATACCACCCATCTCTCTAAACCACCCTTGTTTATCACCTGCCATAAACTTTCCACCTTTAACCTTGACACTTTTAAATCCTCCCTCTCTAGAATTAACTGTAATTTCCTTACACCGCTCCCACTTGATGAGGCTGTAAATGCCTTCAACTCAACTTTCCTTAATGTATTAAATTTGTTAGCACCACCTACAGATAAAAGCAAACATTTAACCCTGGTTAACTCAAACTACCCATACCCTTATGAAAACCAGAGATATGCCATGGAAAATATGTATTCAAACCAAACTTCCAGTAGACCTACAAAAGTACAAAGAACTTAGAAATCAAACAAAAAAAACCTCAAAGAAGACATAAAAGACTTTTATTATAATCCACCAAAAAACACTAACACTTTCCTGCAACTAGTCTAGTCCAGATACAGACTTGCTGCATCCAGGACTGTTTGTAAGCTTCTGCGCTCCCCAAGCCTTTCTGTGTTGGAGGGAAGCATTCTAGCTTATCAGTGGGAGTGGTAAGCACTAGGTAACCTATCTACCACAATATCCAGGTATAGATTCTTAGTTTTAGCACTTGAATTTGCTTATTCATGCTCAGCACTTGTTCAGAGCTTGTGGTTAGTACTAAATAAGCTATAAATTACTACAGCACTCAAATGTCCTCTTTACCTAGAGGAAAACAGTTTTTGTACTTACTTTCCTCGCTTGCTTAGAGAAAAACAGCTCTTATACTCACTTCCCTCACTTGTCTAGAGGAAAGTAGTTTTTTATTCAGGCATGTCCAAGGGTTAAGCTCCCAGTGTTCTCTCCTGTCTATCTGATGAATCTGGGCATCTTGAGAGAATGTAGCAATTGCCTCATGTACACAGACAACCCTCTCCTCCTACCACCGAACACCACAACCTGTGAGAGATGCACTTATCTAGCCAAACTGGAGGTAAAGTTCTCTCCAACCAAGACTGAACTTGACAGTAAAGTGGGGAATGTAAACACTTGCACCACAACACACTCATCACTTAGTCCCACTAAACCTACACCACCAAAATCCACACATAGAAACTCAAAAACATTCACAGAGGGTCTCAATAATAATCTGCTCATGCAACAGAGACCTCCAAAGCAGAAACGCAAGCAACCTCCACCCCCCAACACAACCCAAATGACACACAGCCCACAGACTCAGTGTTCCAATAAAGCACAGCCCATAAGGCAAGCCAACGTACCCAACACACTAGTCATAGGTGACTCAATAGTCAGGCACACTGATGTCCCACTCACCAGGCTAAACAAGACGAAGGTTACGGTCAGCTGCCTGTCGGGTGCCAGGATCCGCCACATAGCCCACGCACTCAGGTCGCTCCACAACAAGTACAAATAGGACTGTCACTGTCTATGTTGGTGTGAACGACCTGAGATGTACCTCCCTGGACTACATGAAAAGAAACATGGAAGAGCTCTCCGATCTTGTAGCCCAGGCAGGTATGACCCTAGCATTGAGTACAATCCTGCCATCGCCCAGAATGATACCGCAGTACAAGGACAAAATGATTGACTTCAACAATTGGCTAAACTTCTGGTGTCATTCTAAGGGGATCCAGTATGTGCCTGGGACAACATGGTCGACAGACCATGATGCTTTGCCAGAGATAGCCTGCACCTGTTGACCCCTGGGATTCTGGATACTGGCTAAGGCTCTTGCCACCCTTATAGTGTCTTTTTCAGGCAAGGTTCAAATGACAAATTCACCACCGTAACAAGAACAGGCAAGCAAAAACTGAGGGTGCTACTCAATACTAGAAGTCTAAATCTCAAAATGCACTCTCTCGAGGCACTCCTTAAAAATGGAGAACATTGATATCTGTACAGTGACTGAGAACTGGTTCAAGGCTCTAGACAGCACCCCTGCATTACCAGGCTATAACTCATACCACACTGTTCGGCCATCTAACCTGGACCAGAACACCAAAGGGGGAGGTATATCCATATTCATTAAGGATATCCACACCTCCAAGTTAGTTGTGCAGCATGATGCATCCAAGGTTATGCAAGTGCAACGAACTCTGGGCAAAACTGTAATCCATCCAAATTGTACCTTGCTACAGATCCCCCACCATGCCCCAGGATTCCCAATCCTCTTTTCTTGATATACTGGAAAATATTAGGGTTCAACCAAAAACCCTAATAATGGGCGATTTCAACTACCCCACCATTAACTGGGAAAACTAATCATGTACAAACTTCTTCACTCAATGCTTTCTGGAATTCATAAATTCCAATGCCCTGGAGCAACTTATCCACACTCCCACCAGGGGCAACAATATGCTAGACCTAGTCATTACCAACATGAGTGACTGGTGTTTCACACCTGAAGTCAACTCCTCGTTGGTCAGATCCAACCATAAGTTAATCACCCTAGATATCCGCATCCCGTCCCCACCCACGATTAAGGAAACCATGGTCAAAATTTTCTCCAAAGCCAACTTCATGTTTCTTAAGACAGAAGTGATGAACTTCATGACACCCATGCAGATGGACAGTACAGTTACGACAGCTGAATCCTACACAAATGCACTCTATTAGCACTTACACGAGTGCATGGATCGTGCTATCCCAAACAGAACAAAGACGCTATCCTCCAAAAAATGGAAGCCAATCTGGTGGTCCCCTGCCATAAACAAACTCTACAACAGAAGGAAGAAACTGTTGCAAAAGAGTAAAATCCCACAAGTGGAGGAACTCCCTAGTGAGCCTCAGTAAGAAGCAGAGATCCCTTATAAGATCCTCCAAAGCTAGCTATGAAAACAAAATCGCCACTGATTCTAAGGGCAACCACAAAGCATTCCATATCTATGCCAAGAATCTCAATGGCAACACCCAGATCGGAGTTACAGCACAATGGCACAAACCACAGAACCAACTGATATTGCCAACATCCTGGCAGATCGGTTCAGTGCTAACTTTACCCCCCTCTCACCCCCTACAGGGCCCATATTGATACAGGAAGAATGCAGAGTCCCTGTGATCACATCTATGCAGGTAAAAGCTGCACTCTCTAAAACCAAAAACACAGCATCCATGGGACCGGACAACATCATCACGTTTGACATTGCATTGTTCGACTGTACAGATGTCCGAACCAAATGTTCGGAAATCTGAACACCGAACAGTGTAAATGCCAAACTGAGCATTTCAGTGAAGTTGAATTTCGAAATGTCGACTACACTGAAATGCTCCTACCTACTCAACATTCAACAACACGTTTTTGCAGGGGGTCAAGCCCCCCTGCACTGCACCCCCCACAGCTCCCCTGCTTATATATACAAACTCAGAGATGGCAGTACAGTGAGGGCAAGGGTACATTTCCCCATCCCCACTATAGTGCAATCTGCACCACAATGTTGGAGCTGACAACAGCGGCCATTCGTTCTTGTCAGCTTCGACAATTTGGCGATCGCTCTACCGGTTCTGCCAAGTGATTTTCGCACATATGTTTGTTCGTCTAAAAGCCGAACGAACATGTGATTGTAAACCAACAAAGACCTTGTTTACCTCTAAACTCTGGACCCCACTCAGTTCGGGTTTGTGAAAGGCAGATCATGCCTTCTGAACCCGATAGACTTCTTTGAGGCAGTCACCAATGCCGCAGATGAGGGTAAGGTGGTTCACACAGCCTATCTTGATCTTGCCAAGGCTTTCGACACCAGCCCCCATTCTGGAATTATAGCTAATCTCACTAAACTAGACATAAATCCCTATGTCACAAGATGAGTTGCCAACTGGCTCACTGACAGAACCCACACTGTAAAAGTTGCAGACTCCAAATCTGACTTCAAACCAGTGACAAGTGGAGTACCACAGGGTTCAGTCCTGGGAAACTCTCCTGTTTGGTATCTACTTCTCCAAAGTACAGGCTAACAGAAGGCCTCTGGTTAACGAAGTTTGCAGATTGCAAACTAGGAGCCATAGTCGAGTCGCCAAATGATGTGGACATCCTACAGAAGGGCCTCACTGAGACAGAAGCCTGGTGTCAGAGGCATGGCCTCAAGCTCAATGCCAAAAGGTGCATTGCCATCCCCTTTGGTAAAAACTGTACCCATGAACTACCACAAAAACAGCAGTCTACTTAATGTCAAATGTGTTATAAGAGACCTTGGGACCCAGGTGGACAGGAGTCTCTCCTTTTATAATCACATCGCCACAGCAGTCAGGAAATTCTTCTATGTGGCACACCTCTACACAAAAGGGTTCTCATCCAGGAAAAAAGAGGTCATTGTTCCCCTCTACTCAGCACTCATTAGACCCATTATAGAGTACAATGCCCCTTTTGGAATGTACCTCACAAGACATCTGCAGCAGCTGGAAAGGCCACAGAAGTACCTCACAAAGAGGATTACTGGCCTCAAACAGATGCCCTACACTGACGGTCTCAAAAAACCCCAGCTTTACTCTGTAGCATACCGCCTACTTCGAGGAGATCTCTGCCTAACATATAAAGCTATGTTAAGCCCAGAGTGGTTGGACATGCTACACCTAAAGAAATCCTAATCCCTCTGACCTACACACTCTAGGGACCTAAACCTTGTTGCTACAATAAACAGGACATGCTGGAGGGATAGATTCCTATCCCAGAGACTTCCTATACTCTGGAACAAGCTACCCATCTATGTCAAGCAAAGTTCCTCATTAGCACTCAAGGAAAATATTGATGAGTGGATGGGAAACAGGAAAACCCCGGGGATCACTTCTGTGGCTCTGTTCGACAGGGGCACAAAAAATTTACTTTCTTGGGCGGCATAAGCCAGGGGAACCTTGTTGGCTAGGCTTACTTAGGCCATTGTGTCGATAGCCTAGTACCTACCTATGAACCTATGAACATCTGATCCAAAAAAGTTCTGGAATGCTATAAACCAAATACTACATCCAGGCAACCCAACCTCACCAAATCCATGTCCTGACAAGTCACCCATTGAGACTGCCAATACCTTCAACACCTATTTTATTGAATCAATTTCCAAACTATTTAACCCCAACCTCTCAAACAACACTTCAAACCTCCCTATACCCTCCTCAACTACGAACTCAGCAAACTCCTCTCTCAAATCTGTTCCCGCTAACTATATCAAAACTCTCCTCTCAAAGCTCTGTATCAGCAGACAATATCCCTTCTTACTTTCTACAGATCACTGCACACGCTCTTGTTATGCCTGTATCTATACTAATTAAATCACTCCTTCTCAATGTCTAAAGTTCCATTCATCTGGAAACAGTTCTACACTCTTCCTATTCATAAAGGAGGTAAATTTTAGACCTATCGCCATCCTCTCCACTCTCTCCTCAAGTCCTCAAGAAATGTAGACACAAACAAGTCATGCCTCATCTCACTCAAGAAAAACTGCTCATTCCTACCCAGGCATAGTACAACCACAGCTCTACTATAATTTCTCAACACAATTGCCCTAGCCAAAGATTATCACATACTCATATCTCGTCTATTCCTTGATCTCTCAAAGGCTTAAAACACTGTCTCTCACTCACTACTACTAAAACTTGCAGACCTAAACTTCTCCCCTGATACAGTTGCATGGTTCTCTAGCTCTCTGATAGTGCAGAGTCCCATCTCCCTGACTACAGCCTATCTACCTCCCTCTCAGTAAAAACAGGTGTCCCCTAAGGATCCATTCTTGGACCTCTACTATTTAATATATTCGCTAACTCACTTAATCTTGCCCTCAGTCTAACATTGTCCAATATGCAGATGACTCTACAGTCATCACTATCGCAAATTCTCCCTCAGAACTCCAAATACCCAGGCATCGTTTAACTCAGTACAGACATGGCTCACTAAAAAACAGCTCATCCTCAACCCTAAGAAAACAAAACTGTTTATTTTCCTGTCTAAATGTGCATTTACCACAAGACAGCCAGATTTGCAGCTCAACAAGCATATAAATATCACCAGATATTTTAGGGAGTGAGACTGAACTGGCCTGAACTCTCTCACCTGTTCCTACAACCCCAACTCCAAACTATACACTCCATTCTATATCAGCCTGATTTCTGCCCAAGTCCATCTACCCTCATTTCTCACTACTCCACCACTAGACTTCTCCGAAGTTCAACCCAAGACATATTACAAATTTACAAACCCAAATCCAAAACGGGGTGCAACTTGTATAGCTACCATCCCTCAAAACTCCCCCTAGAAATAAGGACCCTAACTCACCCCAAACAATTTAAGCCATCAACCAAAGACCACTTTAAAAAACACTTGCCCTGTCATTGTACGCACCCTCCCTGACCACTACCTACCTTATAGTACTGTCAAATTAATTCATAATACTTAGCTTCTGCTATAGTCTGCTCCCTGTACTTTTTCTGTAACCTTCTAAGTATCTGCTATATTCTGCTTACTAAACCTTTTATTGTTTAACTTTTTAGGCTAAAACATATAACTTATTTTACTTTATTATCCTTTTGTTTTAAAGTACTGCTTTACCTGTCAAAAATCTGCATATAATTTGTAACTACCTAAATAGCTCTATTGCTGTTTTTATTGCACTGTACACTGTTGGAGCTTTTCTCCCAGGGCCTCTGCTGAAAAAGGGCAATAGCTCAGTCGGACGCTCTTGGTCAATAAATGTAAAATAAATAAATAAAATAACAACAATTTTTTTTACTGTTGAATCCTTCTTGGCATGCTTAAATCGGGATTTAAAGGAGTCAATCATGAATTTGTGGCACCCCATTATTTTGAGCCCCAAAACAGGAAATACCAAGGAATTCAGTATAGCTGACAGGTATGATGGCACGGTATGACATGCAAGAGTGTTAAGTATCCCTAATAACTACATTCCTGTACATGAAGATCTCTTGGTTACTTAATCATTGTGTTTGGTTTGGGGTTGGGGGTTAGCATCAGACACAAGGTACAGGGTTTGATTTTCACCTTTGAAAGGAAATTGGCTAGGCTTAAAATAGCCCACAGGGGCAGCTAGCCTTGTACTTGTACTTACCTATGAGCTGTGGAAGATGGCATACTTGGCAACTTGTATGTGCCAGTCAGGTGATAGGACATGCTGTGGCTACCCGGATAGCTACAAATTACAGCAAGATTCTAACAAAGACCTATGGTCCTACATCTTCCCATGCACTTGCACTGAACCCTGCAGTGTTATGTCTGTGCTTGAGCCAACGTTCCATATGTACACATGTGCATGTATTTTTGGTAACATTCAGGTTTATTGACCCTTATATTTAATTGTTTTAGAGCACCAGTACCACAGCAGTATTGCAATGTCTTTTGGCTTTTCTCACTTAGGGGTCGCCAGAGTGAATCACCAGTCCACTGACTGACTGACTGGCAGTGGAGTTTTTACGATGTTGAGTTGCCAGCTTTTTTTTTTATTATTAGAGTATTGGTTTATTAATTATTTAGTTTGTAAATTTTTATATCTATACTCTCAATTCTGTATCTTTAAAGTTATCAGATAATAGGATTGTAGAGGTAATGAACTTTAATAGTTTAGTATTTGTTTTAAAAGAGTTTTTTCTTTAATTTGTTCAACTGTTTAATTAATTAATTGAATTATTGTTGCCAGAAAGCTGTATATAAGGCAGAGCCTAACAGCATTTTGTATCTTGACAAAGCTGGGAGAGCCCGGGTGAAAGCGCTTGATTTGAATTTTCGTTGTGTTTTACTGGTGGAAGCTATTTGCATTTAATAAACAACTTGGATCTGTGGCACCTGTGTACTTTCTGCTGTGAGCTTTGTTTTACCTGGTCGGTATTTTTTGGGATTTTATCCGTTTGTGTGCTTATTCACAGAAACCAGGTTAAGCACTGGCTTTTTGTGGAAGCTTTTTCACACTCCAGGTAATGCTATTGTTGTGACAAACCTGTAAGTGTTCAAGATCATTGTCTCGGACTAGGATCCGCTGACTTTCATACCCTCTTCACCACTGTATTTTTGTAAACAGGCATTCACATTCATTCATTGAGGAGTTGAGATGTCTTACTTAATCAATGAGTCTGCTCAGCATGGTAACTGCTACTATGCTACCTCCTGCAAGTTTTGGTCATTGTTATTCATCATGCTTCATAATTTATGCATACGCAGCTCTTAAGGCACTGTTTTAATCATGGTCTTTCTGCTCAGTTGTTATCATGAAGTAATTTTTGGAGAGACTGTCCCTACCCTGCACTTTGATGGTACAGCACGGCCAGTTAAGACAGTTTTTCCTTTGCAGTTGGATGCAAACTGCTGTACCCTTTTACTTTTGATACCCTCTTCATTTTCTTTCCCTTGGATACATTTATTTCAGTTTGATGACTGAGGAAGTCACTGGGGCAAGAAGAGCCCGTTTTCAGTGGAAGCCCGGGGAGAAAAGCTCCATTAACAATGACAATAATAAACATGCACAACAGACAGAGTATATAACATATGCTGAGAGAAACAATTTAACAAGCATGAAGAAATAACATTATACTGCTTGTGTACAAACAGTATAACATTTGCTGCTTGTGTACACTCCAACTAGGTTTTGTCATCATATTATGAGGATATTTGCTGTGATAATGCACCCAGACAAACTACTCTTTACTGCATTACCATCCAGACAACATGTATTTAAAATAAAGCATAGTGACATTCACATGGTGCACTACTATCGGCTTTTAACACTGAACGTGAAGATGAAATATGATCTTCATGTAGTCCAAATAGTAGCAGTTGCTGATCTATACTATGCAAGAGAAAGTGATATGCAAAAATGGCAATCTGCAAAAAAAGGAAGGTAGTATTGTAAAGGGTAATGCTGCATTACTTATGACACTATACATTTCTTAAAACAAGCAGTGCAGTGCCTATCTGCACTGATAGTTATAACTTAAGAACCTTAATGTCGATTCATCTAATCATAAGGTCTTCATGGACATTTCTTGTTTATCTTGGTTACAAATACAGCTTTTCTATTGCCCTTAATTCTGTCAATCATATATGGACCCCAGTACTGTTAAAACTGTAACTGACAAACACCTTAGTGATGTGATATGTAAACAGGGGGATGAAGATCCTAGGATATGGCTTTTCAGCACATTCTCAGTCTGTAGGCATCTTCAGAACAAACTCTTACGGCAGAGTAGCTGAGCAAGACCAGGACATACACTCATGAATGGAAACAATCAGGGTGTTTTCCAGGAATCCACTCACAAATGGTGTGATATCGGAGATGTTAGAGAAAAGTAAAACTAGATACCATATAGTGCTGTATATTTGCACGTATACTATGATGCTGTGACACAGAGCACTGCGGTTGATGGTGTCACTTCCGACGTCACAAGGTGAACTTCCTATGTCACACACCAGCACAATCAGAAGGTGAACTATTAATTTTTCAATATCCTACTGCATGGGAGCTTCATTTGCTGTGGATGCTGTGGGAGGTGGTGATACCTGGCTATGCATCCCATGATGACAAGAGTCTGGAAGCACACAACATGCGTCATCAGCCATAAAACCCTTAATGTTAGTTTGACTCTGGGGCTGGGGGGAGATGGGTAGGGACTGATGCTGGATAGATAACAGATGTAATGGAGAAATGTGTTTTGTTAGACTAGACATAATGAAGGTAAGTGATCACTTGTCTGATAATGTCATGCTGGTACGCTGTAAAATGCCCATATCATACAAACATTGCTTCACTCTCTAGATGGCATACCTTTTTACCTTTATAATATGGACACTGTGGTGGTTTATGTGGGAAAGGACTGTGGGAATGCAGGGTATGCTGCAGAATGTGCATTTGTATACTTACTCAGTGAGTATAATGCATCAAAGTTATATACAGCATGTGGTGTACGCATGTGTACAAATATGTCTTACACGTGTGGGTGCTGTCACTGTTACATGTGTGCTGCTGTGGTGCCAGATGAGTTGGCATGATTAGAGATGTTTGATTTAGACCATGAACACTTATACAGAGATTCATGATGACTAATTTTGGGTGGTACATTATAGTGTGTGTGTGTGTGTGTGTGTGTGTGTGTGTGTGTGTGTGTGTGTGTGTGTGTGTGTGTGTGTGTGTGTACTCACATGCAGTAACTGTTGTAACAAAAAAGAACAGAGAAGTGTGGAACACAGGGACACCTAACTGATGCCTATGTGTTTGCCAGCTGATGTCACAGCAGTGTGTTTTTACAACTTGACAATTGAATTGGCCACTATATCGGACTTACTAAAATTTGAAAATGAGCACAGCTCTGAGTGGTAGAATTATTAGTACTTTATTCCAATCATAATTCATGGAGAAAAAAAGTTAATAGTACTGCAACAATATCCACTGGAACTGTTGCTAGGTCATCTGTAGATTGCTTAAATATAACCATGGTATAAAACACAAAGCTTATGACAGTCACCTGGAGCTGTCAAAATTCTTGGATAGGAGTGAATAGAAAAGGATGTAGCAGCAAAGACTAGAAAGCAGCATTGACATTAACTTGGGCAAAAAAGTGTGCATGTTGCTAGGGGCAGTAATAGTATGCATTATACTGTGGTTACAGAGAAATACACTGAGTAATGTCAGAAAATGTACAAAGGAAATTCCTGTATATACTACAGCAACAATAAGGATAAGTAGAAGGTAACATCAGTGCCTGTCTGAGAGGTAACAAGACTGACAACTGCATTACTATGTTAAGAGCATTTGCTTGCAGACATGTAAACAACTGAGTAGCCAATATGAATTCTAATAAAGCAAAACACAGTTTCTGGAATACTTAAAAAGGCTCCTGCATGTTAAGGATGGATACAAGCTTTTTCTAACATTATTTACCGGGAAGGTCCAGGTGCGAGCGTGAATGGGTGTGCCTTCTTTGAAGGTTGGGTGTCGGGCTGGCAACTCAGCACCGTAAAAATCCACTGCCAATCATGAGTGGACCGGAGTTCCGCTGTGGTGACCCCCAACTGAGAAAAGCCGAAAGACTTTTTTTTATTTACTGAGAAGGTCCTATTCAGATGACATGAACATGAAAAGACATGAGGGAACACATTTACTGGCACACCACAAAGATGGTTCTGTCTGATGTTTATTGTTATGTATAGGTGACTAATTAACTAAACCTTACAGGGCAGAAAATGTGATACTGTGGCTTACTGAGGGAAGGAAAATGAGAGGAGTACCTTGAGAAAGAACTGAAGCACACAGAAAGCATCATCTCCTAAAAAAAGTCTTGTTATTTCAATGAGTTGACATTATTGTATGCCTTTTTCACAGTATGTTTAACATCAGTAAGAAAAAATTTGTAAAAGAAGCACTTCAGAACAGTAAGTGATACTAGCACAGAGGCCTCTCAACATTAGCACTGCTTCTCTGTTTTTCCATTCTAAGCAAATGGAAAGTACAGTTGTGTACACTTACCATAAATGTAGATGTTCGGCTGTATTCACTGTTGCAGTCATCACATTTGGGGTTATCTGCTTGCAGGTAGCCCTCAGTCGGCCTGATTATCAAAATCTTGGGTCCTGCTTCAGTTGCTGTCTCATCTTCCATGACGTCAGGTAGTCAGGGGTATAAAGCATGCAGCAGACACCATTACATCAGTTTTTCTTGCCCCAGATGTCAGGTGCCTCCATAACGAGAAGCAATCATATACAAGGTTACACCTCCAACAAAAAAGCAAATACACCAAAAAGCTTAAAGCATAGTAAACATGAATAGGTATAGTCAATAGAAGTCAGGGGGCTGGAGGGAGGGTAACCAGGACTGCAACAGTGAATACACTTGAACATCTATATTTACGGTAATTGTTCACAACTGTACTATGTTCTTCATGTTTCACTGTTGCAGTCATCATATTTGGGTAGATTCCCAAAGCTAATGATGGGAGGAGGTAATTAGACAGCATTAAAACCAGCTATAGGCCCTGCAAGACTGCAGAGCCAAAGCCAGCTCTAGATTTAGAAAAAAATTGGCAAGTGGTAATGCTTGGTGAAGGTATGTACAGAACTCCAGGTAGCAGCTTCTAGGATGTCCCTGGTAGGGACACCACTGAGAAAGGCTGTAGAAGTAGATGCAGCCCTGGTTGAATGTGGTCTTATCCCCTGTGGGGTAAGTTTTCGGTCTATCCAGTTAGAAATGGTTCGCTTTGAAATGGCCTTCCCCTCTGCCCCTGCAGCAAATGCAACCAGCAGCTGTTCAGATTTCCTGAGAGGCTTAGTCCTGTCAAAGTAAAATCTAAGTTGTCTGTGCACGTCCAAGGAGTGCAGTATTCATTCCCCTTTGTTCTCTGGATTAGAAAAGAAGGTTGGCAAATGAATGGACTGATTAAGGGCTACACTGGATACCACCTTGGGCATAAAGGAGGGATTGGTCCTGAGGGACACCCTGTCCGCATGAAAGATGATGAAAGGTTCCACTGCCATGAGGGCCTGTAATTCAGACACTGTTCTTGCTGAAGTGATGGCTAGAAGGAAGGCTGTTTTCCAAGAAAGGAATTTCAACTCTGCATTTGCAGCTGGCTCAAAGGGGAGTAAAGTGAGCTTTTCCAATACAAAGTTAAGGTCCCAGGCTGGAGTAGGGGCTCTCTTGGGTGGTCTTAAATGTTTGGCCCCTTTGAGGAATTGCTTCATCAGTGGATGAGGGAAGAGGGTGGTTCTGTATTGTAATGAGCTGAAATGGCCGAGCGATGAATTTTGATGGAAGAAAAAGAAAGGTCCTTGTTAAGCATCTCAGTTAAGTATTGAAGAATATGAGGTAAATTGTGCCCTGAGTTTGGCTCCAGAAACAGAATCTTTTCCATTTTTCAGCACAGGATTTTCTAGTACTAGGCCTCCTTGCCTCCAGAATGACATCCAGCACTTGTTTACTGAGGGATGGTAATAGGGAACTTAGGTAATTAGCCAGGCTGCAAGGTTCAGGGTTTGAAGCTGTGGGTGCAGAATCTGGCCTTCCTGCTGGGACAGCAGGGTAAGGGTCTGGGGTAGGTGCCATGGTGCCAGCAGTGACACACTGTGTAAGCGGGGGTATCAGTGTTGGCGTGGCCAGTCGGGTGCAATCAGTATTGTCCTTGGTTTGTCCTGTTTGATCTTTAGTAGCACTTTGGAGAGGAGAGGCAGAGGGGGAAAGGCATAAACTGATAGTTTTTTCCAAGTGAAGGCACAGCATCCACTCTCCAAGCTTGTTTGTGGGGAGTTCTTGTGCAGAATTTGTCCAATTGGTAGTTCTGAGGGGAGGCAAACAGGTCTATCTCTGGGCTCCCCCATTTGTTTCTCAACATGTTGAATATCTTTGGTTCCAGTTTCCACTCGTGTGGGTCCATGAGATTTCTGCTTAGGGTGACTGCCAGTGTATTTAGCTTTCCTGGCAGGAATGGAGCCTGTAGGTGCACTTTGTAGCTCAAGGCTGTGTTCCACAGAGCCATGGCTAGTCTGCAGAGAGGGTATGAGTGGGTTCCCCCCTGTTTGTTTATGTACCACATAACAGTGGTGTTGTCCGTCTTTACCAATAATTGTCCTGGAAGAATGTGGTCCTTGAAGGCTGTCAGAGCATTCTGTACAGCTAACATTTCTTTTTGATTGATATGCAGGTGTATTTGATTTGGGTTCCACTTGCCCTAAATGCACTTCCCTGCCAAGTGAGCCCCCCATGCATAGTCTAATGCGTTCTGTTGTTAGGGTTTGGGCGGCAGGGGGTAGAATGAATGAATGGCAGTCCCTTGTTTTGTTGGCAGGCCTCTGCCTACCAAAGGAACTCTAATCTTTAGACAAGGTATGATAGGAATAATTGATTCTAGATCCTGAGAATGTTGACATCATAGGCTTTTTAGATACCATTGAAGTTTCCTCATATGCAGTCTTGCATATGGAATTATTAAAATGCAAGAGGCCATGAACCCCAAGGCTTTCGTTTATGGTGTACCCCAGAGAAGTTAGCAATTTCTTTACAAATGCCAGATGACTTAATAGTATGTCCTGGCTTTCTGCCTGAATTAGACAATCGTCCAGGTATGGGTATATTTGAATATTTCTTTGCCTACAAAATGCAATGACTGAAGCTAAGCACTTTGTGAATACCCTGGGTGCAGTAGATAAGCCAAAGGGCAGTGCAGAGAACTGATAATACATGTAGCCTGCTCTGAAGCGTAGGTATCTTCTGCAAGATTCCCTTATTGGGATGTACAGGTATGCTTCCTTTAAATTCAGTGTTACCAACCAGGTATTTTTGCCTAGCATGGGAAGCAGCTGATGAAGAGTTAGCATCTTGAATGTTGGGATTACCAAAAATGTGTTTAGAATAGACAGGTCCAGGATAGGATGCCAGGAATTGTCTTTTCTGGGTACCAGGAAAAGTCTGGAGTAAAAACCTTGTCCCCATTCTTCTTCTGGGACAGGTTAAATAGCCCTGATGCTTAAGAGAGAGAACTTGCTTTTGAGCCTCTGCCCACTGATTTGGGGGTAGGTCTGGCCAATCGTTTGGGGCTGGTAAGGAGTGGAAGTGGAATCTGTATCTTTGGGAAACTATTTAAAAAATCCATTTGTCCTGGGTAATGAGTTCCCAATTTTTTGCATGCAGGGCGATCTTTCCCCCTAAAGGAAAGAGTCAGCTGAGCAGGGCATGGAGGGTTTAAAGTTAAATCATTGAGACAGTCTGACATGGGGGGAGTCTTACTACTCCCTGCTTTGGAAGTTGGGCCCCCCCACTGCTTAGGCCTTTGAGTAGCTTGGGACTGGAGCCTGGGTGTCCTGCTGGTTCTGGGTTTGGACTGAAAAGGCCTGGAAGAAGCAGGAAAGGACCAATTCTTAGAGGGCCAATGCCTACTAAATCTGGGAGGCTGTACTTGCAGGAAATCTTTAACAGTTTGCATAGATTTGGCTTTTTTCCTCCATCATTTTAAGTACTTCTTCTGCTTTGTTGCCAAACAGGTGGTCTTGGTTTAAGGGAGCATCCAGTAATTTAGCTTTAACATGATCTGGCAAAGATTGCTCCTTAAGCCAAGCATGCCTTCTAAGTACAGACCCAGTAACTGCAGCCCTGCAAGATGCCTCTAGTGAATCAAAACCACATTGCAAAGTATGCTTTCCAACTTGTTCAGCAGAATGCATTAAATCCAGTAATTCTTTATTTTCAGCACAGTCAGGAATCATCATCATTTTCTGTTTAAGCAATCCAATAATATGTTACTGATATTTTAACATATGAAACTGGCAGTTTAAGGCCCTAATGGCCAAAGTTGCAGAAGTGTATACCTTCTTACCCCATCTATCCAGCGCCCTGGAATCTCTATCAGAGGGGGTAGGATTTTTGCAGTAGTAGCCTTAATGCCTTTGGGTCCCTGTGAAATGGTCTCAGGATCCACAGCAAGATTTTTTAAAGAGTAACTTGTGAGAGTCAGGTACCCTATAATACCTATCAGGTTTTCAGGGGGCAGGAGGTAAAGTGTCAGGGGCCAGACTAGATTCTGAGAAGGCATCATCTACAATGTCCAGTACAGGAGGGATAACTAAACGCCTGTGTTGAGGCAGGAATAAAAATTCCCTAAGCCTCTTTTTAGAGTCAGAGTAATCCTGGCTTTCCTAGCAGAAATGCTCCCTAAGAGTATGCAAAGTTCCACCAAAAAAAAAAATCCTCTGGTGGGGAAGCAGAGGGAATGGAGTCCTCTGCATCAGAATCCTCATAGGTAGATAAGGGCAAATCCTGATCATCAGAGGAAACAGAAATTTCAGAATCCTGATCAGAAGGAAAATCAGTTCTAGGTCTCTTAGAGGGAGAAGGGTGGCTTCCCCTGATTAGAGTAATAAGGTCTTCAGCCATTCTTATTTGCTTTTTTAGGCATAGGGGCCTGATCATGCGGTCTGGGCATCGGTTTTCTGGGCATGGATCGAGTTTTAGGCCTTGAAGAAGATGGCATCGGTTTAATATGCAAGTCAGTAGGCCTGAATACACCCTCAGAAGCCGCTGCCTGCACAGCGGTTCCGGACCCATCCAAGAGAGACATCCGCAGGTTCCACAGTTGAAGAAGCATCTCACAGCATACCGGACTCCAAATGGGTCTCAGTAGAGGCCTGCAAATTTGAAGTAACAGGTATCAGGGGCTGAGTAGCGTCTAGCTTAGGAGAAGCTCTGTCGGCAGCTTTAGACCTATGCAGTATGTTTCTGTCTTTATCTTTGTGTTTTTTCTGAATGTCGATAGTCGGGTGGCTTACCGAAGCCATTTCTGGATAATTGAACAGAGTACCAAAGTATTTAGACGCGAAAATGAACCAACGACGAATAGTACGAGGTTTGAATAAGGCACAAAACAGATAGTGAGGTACGTTGTGGTCTGGGTCTAGGCAAGGAATGCAGTACGAATGAAAATCTTTATGAGGTATTTGCTTTCCACAAGAAATACAATTGTTAACTTTTACTGACATCGGTTTAGAGCAAGAAAAAGGGTCCCCAACGGGGTACTTAGCTTAGCTGAACACTTCAGATCTGAAACTCGAAAATGAAAATTTCAGGAATTGGCCGACCAGCACTTGTGAACTGCTTCTGGCACTGCACAGCAAGAAAGACTGATGTAATTGCGTCGGCTGCATGGTTTATACCCCTGACTACCTGACGTCATGGAAGATGAGACAGCAACCGACGCAGGACCCAAGACTTTGATAATCAGGCCGACTGAGGGCTACCTGCAAGCAGATAACCCCAAATGTGATGACTGTAACAGTGAAACACAAAGAACATCTGAGATGTGACAAGTCCAGCCATGGGCATTATAATCTCAGCAACTATGGGGAAGATTTAGCCTTAGAAGAAAGCAAGCTCTGATCAGGATGTCTGCTCCCAGGACATTGAAGGTTACAAACAGAAGACAGTTAGTAGTGACTATGCTTTCTGATGAATACAGGTTAGCAATGTGTAGAAATTCAAGAAAAGATTCCCCCCGCCCAGTATTGGTCCTTTAAGGCATCCTAGAGACACATCCACATACACATTATACACACACCAATTTTTCATGTGGCTTTAAATCATACTCACGAACAGACATATAGCAAGGAGGATGCACATCTTAATGAAAGACAGTCTATATATTCTGTTGTTTTATCAGACCACTTTCCATTGGTGATGAGAGGGTATGTTGACCAGAAAGGTCTGAATGAAATTGGATTAGTAACCTATATTTTTAGTCAAGGGGAACAATTTAAAAGCAAACTAGAAGTGCTTTTAGAACACATCAATGAGTTTTAAGGAATTTTCTAGAAGAGAAAAAAACTTAGCAGACTCAAAAGGGATCAGGTTAAATGGAGAGCTGCTTAAGACACCAGAAGTCATTCACAAAACAGAAATGACTAAACTCCCAAGTGCTGGCATTACAGGGTAATATAGATCTAATGTTAGGTTACATGATACACCAAGCTAAGAAAACTCCTAGAATCTTAGATTTTAAAAACACCTAAAGGACAAAAGCATTTAGCTTTAAGGCTTGGATGACAGGAGGTGAAGTTATCAATATAGAATGACTACAGATCAGAACACAGTGAGAATCTGTGACTAACCTGGAGATGTACTGGGAAGTTTTGTTTGTTTTTATGAAGAATTATATGAAGCACAGGCAGAGTGGGAAGGAACGACAAACAATATTAAAAAAAAATCAAAATTAAGGATAAAACTCTTGGGCAGGAAGAGTTTACCTTTAGAAATGTATCCAATGTTTAAAAACAAATTTACTAAGTGTGTAGTTACTCAGTTTATGTGCTGGCAACTACTTAGACCCCAAATACGTGGACACAAGCTAACATCACAGTTATTCACAAATCAGACGTGCAACCTTTACAAGTTTGGTCAAACAGGTGCACATCCACTAAACCAGGCTAAGTCCCTCCATAAATCCCCACTAAAGACACCTAAATCAAAAAATTATCTACACTTTTCTAACCATACCTATACCACTAGCCACTACATCCCCTCCTCTTCTCTACCCCCTTTCTCACCATCTATAAAACTACTTCTTTAAGCCAGGTTTATCAATTCTCTCTCTCTCACTATAAATAGACCTAACTCTACTGCCTTATACTTTCAGTTTACATCCATTTCCTTCTATTTTACTTATGCTCTTATCACCTAGCTATTGCCCAACAGCTTTGCAATACCAAATTTTCAATCATTAACTGTTTTATAACCAACACAGAGTACAGTATACTGCCTATTTAACTGTTCTTTCCTTTATTATAAACCATGTAATCTTTTGCAGTTCACTCTAATTAGCTAACTTATCTACCATTCTGCAAAACCTGGAATCCCACTGCCTAGATAATCATGTTACCATGCATGCCAATTCTGTAAGACCTACAAGGCTGATATTCTCACTGGACAATGCAAATGTAAACTTTATCTGGAATTCATATAATTTCTGTAGTCTAACCTAGTTGTTTCTATTACACTCAGTGTTAAGTATTAACTGTAAAACTAGATATTTATGTGTATGTTAAGTCTGTATGCACGTTTATTCAATGTGGAACTTTTCTTCCCGAGCCTATGCTGAAAAAGGGATAATTGCAAAGTCAGGCTTGCCAATTAACAAAAGCACAATAAATAAATACATACATACATACATACATACATACAGATATACTTAAATCACATCAAGTTATTTACTGCACCGGCTGCCAAAAGACTAGCATGTGTCCTCCTCTTCATTAACTGATCTGGAACAGATGAACTCCATACCATGTAAAACCACCCATGACAACTTATTGAAACCAAGTATGCTGATAGAAGACGCTAACAAAAAGAGAGCAAACATTGTCTGTTGGAAGGTTGGGTGCTGAAAATGAGCTTGACATGGTTTGCTGGCAGCTTTTGTTTGAAGTACTAAAAGTGATGGGCTTTCCAAAAAGGTGGGGGATTTTAATAAAATGTTTGTATTATAACGTCTCAACAATTATATGAAAGGAACAGACTTTCCAAATGATTTCAATTAAGGAGAGGCACTAGACGTGGCTGTCATCTTTCTTGTCTTCTATAAACTAATTATCTTGAACCCTTGGCAAGTAGGTTGAAGCAGATACAAGTAACTGCAGGCATTTACTCACTAGTTGGCACTAAGACTCCATTCTTTACCAGACAGGTCCTGAATGGAATCCGTAAGTAATACTTCAGGACAAACACACCACACTATAGTCTTCTTCTCATCTAGTAATAGGCCATGTGAAGAGTACCTCTTAATGAGAGGCTACAACAAGCTAGTTTACTTAGGATTACAGTTATCAGGCACAACTGAAGGGTCATTGCCCTTATCTCTACTGAGAACTTTAAGTAAAAGCTCTGTACAGGAAATGAAATATTTTCTAGATATGAGACACAATTCAAGCAGTCAAATGGTTTGTTTTGCTTCTACATCACAAGGTTTGCCTCTCCTTCCCTCAGGTAAGTACTTTAGCAAACTGAGAACAAGCACTACAAACTTTATATTGGCAGAACAAAAATCTTTCAGGACACGGAATGTTATACTTTTGCCAACAGAAGCAGGAGTCCCTGACTTCAAGGCACACTGCAAGGGAACTAGGCTTAACATGTTACAAGAGATACTGGACTCAATTCAGCACTCCGGGTGGAAAGCCATCTTAATATAACAACTGCTAGGTATCAGAAGGGTGTATAACTTATACAGGAACAGAAGGTTGGATATGAAAAACGGCAGGGGGACATTAGTAGTAGAGCTAATAAAGTTAATAAACTTGTCTAAACAGACACACTAACTTGGTTGGCTCCAAAACAATTGTTACAAGAATGGGGGCTTCAAGCATCAGACATTTCCAGAAGTCTGAAGGTTTGTAAGGGATCAATTCGATGGGATCAGTTAATAATGGGAGGGAACTAATGATATGAAAACAATACATGGTATAAACAAAAATGCACAATAAATTAATAGATACAATGAAGGCTTTGAAATTATATACAATCAAAAGTGATAAATGGCTGAAATGGGTTCTTTGGTAGATAGAAAATAAGCAAGATTCAGGTACAATAGAGTCATAAGTAAACTATATAAAATGTTAAAATAAGAAAGTGGTAGAGACAGAATTATCTTAGACCCCAGACATGTTACAAAAATGAGGAAATTTAGACTTTTCCATTTGCCTAAGTATTTTTACCCTCCCTTGATACTCTAGTGAATGCAACAGAATGGTACGATCATTTACTGAAGATGTAATATGATTTAAGAGGAGGATTTTATATGCATCTTTTAGCAATGTCTTAACTTAGAATAATTTAAGGAGGAGATACAGAAGTTGTGCAGTGTCAGCTGGCTTGTAAAAGTGGTAATCACAATATCTCTCCAGCTAACTAGTTGAGATAAAACATAGGGAATCATGAAAGGGGCAAAAGCTTTATTACATTTGTTGTTCCTAGCTGCAAAGAAAGTGAAAAAGAAGGGAACCATCAACACAAAAAGACATCCAGCAAATTACGAAGAAGATAAGAAATGGAACTAATCTCCAAACGTCAAACTATGAGGAAAAAAAATGCTGAAGTGGATGCCTTGGGCACTGTGGGTGCAAGGGACACCAGAGACATAATAACTTAAAGGTTTGTAATATACTACATTGTGGGGACATTCATTTGTAGCTACGCTTTAAAGTTCGGATATCATGTAAAGCCTCAAACAGCTGTAAGTTATTGAAAAGTACAATGTGTCCCAATTGAGTAAATAAAATTATCAGAGTAAAAAAAAATGAAAATCCTTCCAACATTCCAAAGGAAAGCAATCAAGCTGCAATACAGGTTTATCTGGAAAGGGGTGATTACCAACAAAGGTCTTCAAAATAACTGGAATGTTCCTTTTATACATTCTACTCCCCCAAAATACTTGGAATGTTTTGGTTTCTTTTTCATGTCTGGCAACATTCACCCATATACTAATGGATGACAAAAGCAATTCAATAAACTTATGAACAGAATGTTTTCAGAATTATGTTATTAATTCTGAGACTCTCTACTGAGACTAAATGAGTGAAAATGTCCATTTACATATACTACATAAAATTCAGAGATTGCCATCTCTCAGACTATTCCTTTTTTTCCCTCAGACATGACAATAGTATACACATTCAGTGTTCTCTTGTATTTTTTCCATAATTCTGAGACTCCTAATTATGGGTCTCAGTTTCAAAAAAAAGGGAGCTGTTCAAAAGCCACAATGACAGTTAAATCCGCAAACTGCATCTCATAAGGTATCAAGTCCTGCAAGTGATAGATTAGCCAGTATCACATACAGAGATACAAAGGATGCCTTTCTTTCAAAGAGGTCAGTGTTTTTATTTCAGGTTCCTAAGACAGTTCTAGGCTTATCAGATGTGAGAAAGTTAATAAATGCAAAGTTATTCAGGATGCGGACTTAAGATACTTTACTTCCTTTCAAAGAACAGGAATATTAAGTAACTTTTGGAACGTGAAAGAATAGTTGTGTAAAATCTTACCATAACCATAGATGTCCTTCTCTTCTGTGTTGCAGCATTCTTTACATATGGGTTGTATGCCGCCAAAAAAAACTGATGTCTGGCCTGTATACAAAAGCTTATTGCCACAGCCAGTATGTGGGATGTCGCATGAAGTCACTGAGAACATCAGCAATGAAAGGGATGTCCACACATACCATCCTCAGAATAAGTTAGCCCCATGAAGAAAAGTTCTCCAAGGCCACATAAAAAAAGGAGTCATCCTAGGAAAGAACAAGTAGCAGGAGGGAAGGTGGGAGGGATAGAATACTGCAACATAAAAGAAAAGCACATCTATGGTTATGGTAAGATTTTACACAACTATTCTATGTCCTTCTATTCAATGTTGCAGTATTCTTTACATATGGGAGAGTGCAAAAGCTCAAAAGGAACCCAGGGAAGAGGATGGAGTACAGGAAGACAATGAATAAGCATGTTCTACAAATCCACACAGAACTGCCCTAGCAAATCCTGTCCTCAATATAGAGAACGTGTCCAACTTGTAACGATTTGCAAAAGTATGACTGGACAACAACGTAGCAGCTTCTAAAATGGAATGAGTATCTAGACCAATGAAAAAATGCCCCTGAGGAGGCAACAGATCTGGTAGAATGGGCCTTAACAGAGGATGATAAAGATTTCCCATGAAAGCCATAGCAAAACACAACAGTCTCTGAGCTCATGCAAGACAGATTGGAAACAGGTAAACCCAAAGCCTTGGGACGGAAGGACACAGAGTTGATCAGATCTCTTAACAGACTGTTTTGTTGAGATAAAATCTGAGTTGTCTATGCACATCTAAGGAAAGCAGAATCCTCTCACTAAGAGACTGAGGTGAAGGACAGAAAGTGGGCAACTGAATTGGCCTGATCAAGTGACAACTTATTCACCGCTTTGGGCATGAAGGATGAATTAGTCCTCAAAGATACTCTGTCCTTATGGAAAACCAAAATGTGGGGAGCAAAGCCATTAATGCCTGGATCTCAGAGACCCTTCTAGCAGAAGTTAAAGCTACTAAAAGTACCATTTTCCATGCACAAAATTTTAGAGAAGCAGAGGCTGCTGGCTCAAAAGGGGCCTGAGTAAGCCTCTTTAAAACATAGTTAAGATCCCAAAGCAGGAAGAACTGGTTTCCTAGGAGGTGTCATTTGTAAGACACCTTTAAGGAGAAGCTCAACTTCTAACATGGACACTAAGGGGGGGGGTCAATGTTGAGCAAGCAGACAGAGCAGAGCAGTGGACTTAGCCTGAGGAATAGGAAAGGCCACTATTAAGCAACTTGCATGGGTAAGAAAGCACTAACGGAATCCCGGCAGAGAGGGGTCCTCCTTTTCTGGCACCAGACAGAAAATCTTCTCCACTTGGAAATATAAGATTTCCTAGTACTGGGTTTCCTGGCCTCCTGCAAAACCCTAAGCATATCCTTAGAAAAAAAGGTGTCTGGAAGGGATCAAAAGTAGATCACACACAAGGTCAGCTGTAGAGCTGGCAGATGTGGATGAATAAAGGATCCCTTGTCCTGAGTGAGTAGGTTCAACCAGTGAGGTAACTTGTAGTCATGACCCTTGGCTAGTTGCAAAAGAGGAGGGAACTAGTGCTGTCTTAGCCAAAAGGGGGTCACTAGCAAGATTTTTTTTTCCTGCAAAATTTTCAGCAGGACTTTTTGAATAAGAGGGAAGGGGGGAATGCATAAAGAAACATCCTCTTCCAGGAAAGGATAGAGCACCCACCTACCAAGCCTGAGGGTGAGGGACACTGGCACAAAAATAGAAGAAGTTGTCTGTTCAGGGGGGGCCAAAAAGGTCCATTTCTAGAGTACCCCACTAGTGAACTAGATCCAGGAACACATCCCTGTGAAACATCCACTTGTGGGATTGTGTCATGGATCTGCTTAATGCGTCTGCCACAGAGTTCTGAGCCGAAGAAAGGTACACAGCATGCAGAGTCATTTTGTATAGAATAGCCAATTCCCAAGTCTTGACGGCCAGATGGCAAAGATGATAAGCTTGTTTATGTAACAAAGGACCGTGGTATTGCCTGTAAGAATCCTAAGTGGTCCTGGCAAGAATAGTGGACAAAAAGCCTGCAAGCACAGAATCAGAGCCCTCAACTCTCTGATGTTGATGTGCTCCCTCTGCTGACAGGGGGACCAAAGACACTGTACCTTCCTGGAAGCAAAATTGCTCCCCAACCTAAGTCTGATACATCTGTAAAGAGCTGCTGAGCAGGCTGGGGAACCTGAAGTGGAAGGCCTTGGTTGCTGCATCCATCAAAGCAGCTGTGTTTTCAGGCAGGGGGGAAGAAGAGGAACCAAGACCTCCAAAGGATGAGCATGCTGGGGCCATATAGTCTTCAGAAACCACTGGAATTTTCTCATGTGTAATTTTGCAAAGGGCAGCATGGGGATTGTGAAAGCCATGAACCTCAGCAAACTCAGAAATTCCCTAGCTGTGATGGACAGAAGAGGCAGAAGGGACTCCATGAAACCCCTTAGAGAGAGAGCTTTTTCTAAAGGAAGGAAAACCATCATCATGTCCACTCGAAACCTGCACTCCAAGAAAATGAGATCCTGAGTACGGATCAGACTGGATTTTTTGAAATATATTGAAAATCGTAGGCTCTACAGAAAGGGGATAGCTAGGCCAAGGTGTTGTTTCTACAGATCTGGGCTACTGGCAAGGATGAGGTTGTCCAAATAGGGGTAAACCTGAAGCCCCTTGCCCTTTGGTAGGAAATGGCCGGTGCTAGGCACTTTGTGAATACCCTTGGAGCAGTGGACAGACCAAAAGGAAAGGAAGAAAACTGAAAGTGCAAAGAACCCAAAGAACTTCCTGAACTGAGGATGGATAGGGACATTTAGGTAGGCATCATTGAGATCCAGAAAAGCTAGGAAAGAATTAGGAGGGACCAGGGGAGGGAGAGATCTAGGATAGGCCTCCAAGGACCATCTTTTTTGGCACAAGAAACATCCTGGAGTAAAACCCCTTTTCCTGTTGGTCTGGATGAATAGCCTGAATAGTACTCTTGGTCTGAAAGCTGACCAAGCAACAGAGGGAACAGAAGAAGTTGACTGCAAGGAGTCTGCGGTATCCCCTGGAAGGGAGGAAGAGTCTTCCAAGTCATGAAGTATCCTTTTTTTGATGATGGAAATGACCAGGAGTCTGATTTCCATCCTGGCTGAAAGGGAAAGAGGTGAAGAGATAAAGGAGTGTGACTTGGAAGTAGTACTGGCCATCACAGAGAACTAGGGCTGGGCTGAAAGGGTTGTTGAGGAGGAGAGGCAGAAGCAACAGACTTAGACTGGGGGTGGGAGTCTCCTGGAAGACTTCTTCAGCCTATGTCCAGAAGAAGTAGAAGTGGAGGAGCAAGCAGATCTTCTGACAGAAGCAGTCATGGCAGAAAAATTCCTATGGAATTTAGGGACTGCAGAAACAAACAACTGTTTCAAATCTTGGAGCTCCTTACCCTTTTCCTTCAAAGATTTAAAAAGCTCTGCAGCTGCTGTTCCAAAAAGGGCAGAGTTATACAGAGGAGCATTAAAACAATTGTGCTTTTACATCAGCAGGAAGTGACTGAAGCCAAAACCAGGAATGTCGTCTGAGAAAAGATACAGAAGCTGCTGCCCTAGAAGAAGCATCCATTGCATCATAACTACATTTTGTGGAATATCTGACTATCTGGAAGGATGCAGGCAGGAGACAAAGAATGTGTGACTTATCCTCTGAATCAGGTAATCAGGCAAGAGCTTGGGAGGCCTGTGAAAGCAGGGCCAGACAGTAACTAGACAGGCGTGTCTGGTAATTAATAGCTCTAATTGCCAAGGTGGGAGAAGTATTTTACAGGAGGATGCAAAGGCATCTAAGAAGGCTGGAAGGACTGGTGAAACTTCTGAGGGAGCAGGGACTTCCAACTAGAGAAGGTCATATCTTTTTTGCTCCTCAGTAATTTTGAGAAGAATCCCACTTAAAGAATTCCCTCATCTTATTAACAGTCTTCCCAAAGGAAAGGTCTTCTGTAAGAGAAACTTCCCCATGACTCCTCCTCTGGAGAGACATATTCCAGAGGGGAAGGAATCTGGGTGCAGTATGCTAAGGAATCTTCATCTGAAGAAAAAGAATCCTCAAAATCAGAATCATGCATGTGATACTAAGCAGCCTACATAGGAGACACTTGAGACCTGGATGACAAAACTGGAGATGAAAAGAAAGCAGGCAAGGGAACAGAGGAAGCAGAAGCTGAAGGACTTAAAGCCATCAAGGCTTTAATGAGACCCTGCAAGAAAGCATCCCAGTCCGACAGAGGTGTGGAAAGAACAGTGGAAAGTTTAGTCTTCTGCTTCTTCTTAATATGTTTCTCTTGTTGAGGGGAATGCCTGGACATACTTCTTCTTAATACGTTTCTCTTGTTGAGGGGAATGCCTGGACATAGGCCTTACGTCTGAAACTTCTTTAGACGCAGGGGCAGGAGCAGTTCCCAAGTCCTCTAAAATAAGCCATGGCTCCCCCAAGTCGTCCGAACCGGATGCCTGCATGGCCTCGTACATGTTAGGATCCACCAACTTGACCACTTCCGCTGTGGTACCCACCAAAGCAGACCCTACCTCCGAAGGCACCATCAGGTTTTCACTAACCTCAAGGGGTACATCGGAGGGAGTAGGCGCAGCAGAAGAGGATTCGGGGCTAACTTTGCTAACCTTTCTCTTCAAAGACGGCTCAGCCAACCAAAGGACTCCTGGAAACCTCCATCTCATCCCTAGCCAAATATTTAAGTCTCTGATTTTCTACGTAAAGACAGCCAACAGGACACTGTACAAACACAAAATCCCTTCAGCTATAAGCAAATATCAGTAACATAATGGGTATAACAGAACCGTATGCAATGGCCTATCCATTTTAGAAATGGTTGTTTGGATATAGCCCTCCCTTGAAGCTGTAGACCTTGTTCTGTGGATTGGGAAAAGCGTAGGTAGATGGATTTGATTTAAAGCTACACAGGAGGACCAAACCTTAAGGATGGATTAGAATTTAGTTGTAGAGAACTCTGTCTTGATTGAAAAAAAAATGGAAAGGGTTCCACTGTTCCATTGTGTGCATTCTAGCAGAAGTTATTGCCTAGCAAAGTTTACAGGAGAGGAAAAGGGCAGTCTCCCAAAGCTGGTGTGCCCACCACAGAAATTCCTGTTGAAGGCAGGGAATAGAGAGATACTGTGTGTCAAGCTGTGGCTGGTGAGACCATCATATGCAATTTTGCAAATGGTATTATCAGAATGCAAAGATGCCATGAAGCCCAAAGCCTGCAGAATTTTTTGCAGTTAATTGGGTCTCTTTGTTGCTATTGTAATATTTCAGTTGTTGTTGTTTGTTTGTCTGGTGTAAGATAAGCCTTCCTTCTGTGCTCCAAAGAATCTTCATAAGGAGAGTAGGAATAGTCTTGGTCTTCAGAGGAATCCAAGAAATAGAGTTGCCCCCAGAGAGCAAGCAGATCTTTCCTCTTGTCTTTTTTTTTTGGAGGGAGGCTGTGAACCCCTGATAAGAGAATCAAATCTTCAGCCATTTTTGAGCATCTGTTTGGCATATATAGGCCCTTGACAGTAGACTGAAGAAGTAGTCTTTTTTTGCTTTAGAAGAGTCTTCTTACTTAAGCGTTTTGACTGTGAGAGTCGTCGGTCTGCCAGAAAACGCCCTCCCGATGGGCGTTCCAGGCTGCAGGCTCATCTCTTAGAAGGTATATCATCGGAAGGTAAAAGCTCGTCGGCCTAGTACATTCCTTCAAGTCATCGGGTCCCGGTCAGGTCGTCCAGGACGGCTCTGGTTCAGTCACTGAGACCTCCGAACCTCACTGATAACCGTGACAGCAGTGGTCGTGAGTAGGCCCTAGACAGAACAAGCAAAGCTGTGACTATCCTTGTGTGGAATTTGCCTTCCACACCTACACTTGCCCCTCCTGGAGGACATGAACAAAAACAAAAGGCAGTAACAAGAAAATAAATACCCTACGGGGTACTCACCTGAAGCTGGAAGGCAAAGACAATGATATCCAACAACAGACCGAATGAAAGAGTCAACCTTTCCAAACGGCAGCAAAGAAGTTCTGAGGATGGTACGTGCGGATGTCCCTTTTATGACAGACGTTCTCTGACTTCATGTGATTTCCCACGTACTGGCAGGGGCAATAAGCTTTTGTCTACAGGCTAGATGTCGGGTCGATTGGTGGAATACAACCCATATGTAAAGAATACTACAACACTGAATAGAAAGACAATCTTCACATCTAAATAAGACCATTGTCTCACAGGAAATATCATATTCGCTAGGTCATCATTAATATCAGCTTACCCATTTGCACTATTCATCTCCCCAGTGTACTTACTGAAGGCTTAGCTCCAGTGTTTGTACAACTCACAAAGCAAAATATTTCCCCTAACTGGAAGACTGATTGTGACAAATTAAAATGAATAAAATAAATGCACTTCTGACAACAGTGAACAACACTAACACTGTTCTATTTTCCAGGAATAACAGTAAACTACAATAAATTTTCTCAGACTCCTACATCATTAGTGCAATCACGAACATGTTCTCATCAAGAATCAAGAAAAATCAATTCACATCAACCTGGATGACAACGTTCAGCCTTGTCACCATCAACACTGACAACATAACAGTGGATTGGTACATCAACAGGCAAGATAGAACTAAACCTTTTCAAATCTGCAAAAAAAAAAAAAAAAAGATTTGGGAAAGAATCTTTACAGCAATCAGCTTCTTCACTTTGCTCTGTTCTGGAGGTGAATTTCCTGAAATACAGGTCTCAAACATAAAAAGTCAGCTATGATTAGACACCAAAGCATAACACAGTATATTTCAACGTGTCTGGAAAATGCTGGTGAGAACCTTATCACAAATCAGGAAGGAATCAAGGAAGGACAGGGAGGAGTGAAGGAGCGTGTACTGCTTGCCTGTCCTGTGTGTGTGTGTGTGTGTGTGTGTGTGTGTGTGTGTGTGTGTGTGTGCACACACAGAGTCACAGTAGGTGGTATGACTTGCCACTAGTGCTTCAAGAGGATGGGCAGGGTTGCCTGACAGGAACTGCCCCATCTGGACATGCGTGGACACTTTTTGCAGTCCACTGTACATTTTCTACTCAGCACTTTGCTGGGTGCATGCAGGGATGGAGCAACATACAAAAATCTTGACCATCCCAAAGTAAGTAAAACAACCTTCCAGTTTTATGCTATATTATGTGCCCATTATACAACTGAAATGACAGAGCCTGGTGAGGAAATTCAGCTCCAAAAATATCTCTGATAATGATCTGATATCCCTTGAGTGTGTAAACAGTATTCTGTACATCACAAATGTTAAATGTAATCCATTCACTGGTTATGTGGCACAAAGAGTAAGCCCCTACGATGGCACTCACAACCAGAGTATTATTAGCAGCTCAAGCAAGAAAGGGCAGCAGTGAGCATCAAATGCTGGGGTTGGGAATGGTGATCTGGTGACTGGTGAAACAGCCATAACTGGAGGCATGGGCTTGGTTTAGCAAGCTGGTGACGGCAACCCTCATTACTATGCAGATGATAACAGTCAACTTGCAGGAAAAAGGCACAGTAGGCCCTTGAGGAGAAGGGAGGGGGGTGCCATATCAGTCAACAAGGGATTAGTTTTGGGGCCTAAGAAGAAAACACCCTGATGGCTGCTTGAATGATGGCCACCATGACTGCCCATTCCACGTGGAATGAATGGGCTCACTGACCATGACCGGGATGGTACCACTGCACTTTTTATCTTCTACAACAAACAATTGATACTATACAGACTGATACTGAATAAATCTACCACACCCATCTGCAATTTATTTAAGCATTTACCCTTTTTTGTTGCCCAAGCTATTCTGGAAAAGGTTACAGACCTTCAAGCAATGTCTGCCAAGAATGTATACCATACTAATGATGCTGACCTTTTACTAATACCACAAAAAGGTCCCCAGGGACATTAGCCTAGTAATTACCTTTGAACCTATGAAGCAAAGCGAATGTCTGATCTGCCCTTGTACTTAAATGCTAATATCTATTTTGTGTTTGAGATGAATGAAGAAAAAAAGTTGATGAATCATTTCAGGAGAGAGAAGTATCACATTCATCCCTAAATTTTAGCAACACAACTAAATGGCTACATTATTATGCATGCTGGGGACTGGTACTGAAGTTCAATACATGAGGACACGCCGTTCTAAAACTATAGCATAAGGAGCAGAGCGTTTATATGCCATACTGTCGATGCTGACCTTTCACTAATACATGTGCAAACATTATCTAGTGGTTAAATCCTACTGTCTGTGTAGAAGTGAGTAAAGAACATGCCACTACTGAAGATTCATAGGTTGTCCTAAATCATGTTGCCAGAATGTTAATGTTTAGTTAAGCCAAATCTGCAAAATGAGCTTTGTCAATACAGACTACAATAATGGTCCTGGTAAGAAACGAGTATAAAAGTAAAAATATTTACCTAACTAGTCCACAACTTTTGGCTTCATCGGACATCATCTTCCTAGCAGTAAAGGCTAGTTCATTCACCAAGCTAAAAGCAAAGAGAAATGTAAGTCCGTCAGTGTAAAATTACAAGAACACGTAACATACATTCCATAATTAAGCAAATAAGTGGCAAATGTTTATCAAAGGACTAAAAATATGTGCACAAAAAATGGATTCACAGAATACACTGCAGATTTCCATACGGTGTAGTAAACGCTTTGGTTACAGACTGAGATGAGCACATGCATATGGGGTACTGACTGTGTTAAGCATCTCAGTGAAAATAAATCTTCTGCTTATGTTACCTGCAAGAAACGTAGCACAGCAACAACAGGAAATCACTGGCACATACCCATGAAACATAGCTCAACAACAAGGAAGTACTGGCACATACCCATGAAACATAGCTCAGCAACAAGGAAATACTGGCACAGACCCATGAAACATAGCATAGCAACAACAGGGAATCAATGGCACAGACTTCAATGTGGCAAAGCAGCTAGTGCCATACTTTAGGTAACTTAAGGGAAGTCGCAGCTTACATGCTATGCATGTGAACGACCTTCATATTGCATCAAATCCTTCAGGGTAACCACAGCATCTTTGCAGATGGAACACATATCTGAAAGTATCTTGTATTCCTTTTTTTTTTTCTTACCCAATAAATAGGAAAAAATAACTGAAACAAAAAGTACACAAAGCTACAACTAAAAATGAAATGTTTATTTATCATATGTTAACCAGGTTAGTACACTGGTCTGAAGATGCTTTTCAGGCATGACCCAGGCCACAAAATAACAGACATCAGGGCGACTCATCAATTATCAAAATGGACACATAGTCTTATAAGATAACATACTTACAGACTGAGCTTTACACAGTAAATCAACAGAAAATGGGTAAACAAGGTTTTCAAACAACTAACTGAAGTTAGCCATTAAGCAATCAACATAAGAACTACTAAAACCAGGGTAAACAACATTAGCACAATAAAAGAGTAAACTGAGAGAGCACTTTCATAGTGAAACAGTGAATGGGCAGTAAAATGCATGAGAGAATGATATTACAATACAAGTTGAAATTAAATTACATATTTGTGTAACTGATGGTCATTGTGCATTGACATGGATCCTATATTTTGATTTTCAGAAGTACACAAATTTACAGAGTGCAAGTTTAAGCTATAAAGAGTTAGCTTAGTGATGTCTGTACTCACCCAAACTTGGAAACATATCACAACAGTTTGCTTTAGTCACATGAGTTTTAGAAGATGGATTTATAACTGCAAATTATCACTTGCTCTTTCAGTGATCCAGAGCCAATTTATAAAAGGACCTCTCTATGGATGCAAGCTTGAATGGTGATCTATACAACATGGTACTTGAGGGGACCTTGTAATGATGCACAAATGTTGACAAAAGTCAGAACATGAATCATAAATTAAAAGCTTTGTGAAATATGTAAGAGAAAACTGCATCATGAAACTACATTTATATGATGTTCTTTCATCCAATATGCAGAAGAAAAATATGTTGGAAAGATCTAACCCTAGTAATGTTTTATGTGAGAAAATGCAGTTTCGCAGGAAAGGACTGCTTGCCTATACTTGCAAGAAGGTCAAAAAATGACTCCGTAAGCTGATGGCCATAACAAAAATGAAATTACAACACTCGTCAAAGAGCCTCTGATTGGCTCTGTGCTGCAGCAGATGCTGCATTTCCAGCTTTCCAGGGGGATCTATCAAAGTGTGTGGTATGAGGTACAAGAACGAATTGTGGCAACTAAATCTCTAGTCTGTGGTCATGCGACACCACGCTGCTGATCTGGCATTTCACAGTAACTGAATACCACCACTCCTTAGTGTGCAGTACCTTCCCTCTCAGCTCCCTTCTTGGAATATGGAAGGAGTTATGCAGAGGGGAAAATGGCAGTGCTGGAGAGGCTGCCAAAAGTAAGTTCTCCCTTCCAGCCAAGTACTTTAGGGACTGCCTACCTTTGGTCTTGAAGCCAAGGACTAGGAATATTCTTCTGTGGTGCTCACGCACCGAGTTCAACAGGATGCAGCAAATGCAGAATTTGACTGTAGTGTTCCTAGGACCACCTCTGGTTACAGCCACTGAACCCCTAATTTTCATTCAATCATCAAAATTCTTGTCAGTGTTCAAATCTCTATATGATCAGAGGTCTGCCTACATCAGAGCTTTTTTGTGTCTGACCTGCCCTCAAAAGTACTCCAATTCATCCAAATGGGGAATGCTGGTAAGCCAAACACACAGACTTGAATTCTCTAGACTATGATCTTTTTCCTTTCATGCTCTTGACCGATAAGACTCACTAGCTCCCCCTACACTGCAAGGTTGACCTGACTTTACTGCCAACTATGTTATGGGTGTCAAAAGCCTACTGAACATGCTCTTGCCACTCCATTTGACCATGCAATACATAGACATTAAGAGACTACTTTGAAGCAATATTGTTTTGCAGATTGCTGCATGTTCATTTGGGGGGGACGGACGGACGGTCTCTGCACTCTATTTCCACATATACTTTTTTAAAACACCTTTATTAAATCACTTAAGACACAGGCAAATGTACATTAACAGAAAACAAACCACTTTAACATTTTTCCATTTAAGTACAATATATATCACATACATTTTCTTTACTATCATCAGCTCAACATCACAAAAAGCTGCCAAATTCCTGCCTTCCCTTAAACCTCACTCCTCCTCCTGAACATAATTATGCATGTATTGTTCCCTCAGCTTCAATTTAATTCTATGTAATTTGCTCATTCCCTTTTCTAAGGAGCTCTCTTCTAGTTATTTTATCTCATTTATACTATTCAATAACTCAAGCACAATTGGTGCAGACTTTGATTTCCATTTTCTAGTTATTGCTTTCTGGCAGGCAACAGAATTAAAGTTAACAAGGCCTTACTATGTCTAGTCAATTCAAATCCTGTACCTCAGCTCAAAAGAATCATTTCCTCACATACAGCTTTTTGCTCACCCAATATTTCTGATGGACTACTCTGCAGGGAATTTTCAAAATCTGCAAATCCATTACATTTCAAAAAATATATGTTCCCAGTTACCTCTCTTCTCCATTACACCTCCAACATTTGCTATCCCTCTACTTCTTGAAATGTCCCCTTGATTCATCATAGTCCCTTTCCACATTGAATTATAACTTTCTGCTTGGCCTTAAAATCAGATAAACCAAAACCACCTTGTTCTTTTGGAAGGATCAATTTTTCCCACTTAACACCTACCCTCCTCGATAAATTCCTTCAGTTTATTTATTTTGCAGTTTGTTTACCAGGATAGTCCACTGGGCCGAGAATAGCCCATTTTCAATGGTGTCCCTGTGAGAAAAGCTCCATAAAGACATTATAGACTGCAAACAAATCATAAGCAGTTGCATGACATAGTAATAAAGTTGAAGAACACACTATTTAAAAATGACAGTGTATAGTAGAAATTTAAAAAGAAAATTTAAGAAAAACATTAGTAAATATTTACAAATACATTGTTAGTACATGGAGATATAACAGTAGAGGCAAAGGAGATTCATATACGAGTTATAGTAGGGTAAGTGGGACAGGAGGAAATATAAGGAAAAAAGGGAATAATAGGAAGAAGAAGAGTATGAAGTTAGGAGGTGGAGAGGAAGGTGGATTAGGAGGGATATTAGCTTAGTGTGAGGTCTAAGAAGACGGAGGGAAAAAACGGGGCGTAATGCTGAGGGAGTTATGTGGGATGAGAGCAGGAACATTCCAAGAGGGATGTGAGATGAGAATGAAACAAGGTCTTAAAGGGAGAGTGGTTACGGGTGGTACGAATATGAGGTGGAAGAGAATTCCAAAGGCGTGCTAGAGAGAATGATAGTAGATGTTTACCTGGCGGACGGGTGGGCTTGTGGAGTTCAGAGTCTGGTTGTTGGATCTTAGAAGTCTATCAGCTAAATGCATTTTAAGAAAGGAGGCAAGGGAGGGGCAGAGAGAGGGACTGAAGATAAATCTGTGGGCATGAGTGAGTTGAATGCAGGAAAGATGATTGGGGAATTCAAGCCAGTTTAGTTTGAGGAGGGCGTTACAGTGGTGTGTGGAAGATTTGTAGCCTGTAGCAAACTTGGCAATTTTGTTGTAGCAGGAAGAAAGTTTTGTCTTTAGAGAAGACTGTAGGGTTAAGTAAGACGTGGGGCACCATAAAGGAAGGAAGGAATGAGATAAGTGGTATACAGAACAAACTTTGTAGGGGGAGTGAGGAAGCGATTGTGGCGGTAGAGCATACCAAGTTTCTAGTGGGTTTTCTTGATGTTTGTAGATGGGTATCAAACTTTAACTGCTCATCAATGAGGACACCTAGAAGTTTAGCATGGGACACTACCTCAAGAGAGGTGTTACTCTGACTAGTAACGGAGAATGAGCTTTTATATATGGTGGTGTTTCTAGGAGGAGTAAATATAATAAGTTTAGCTTCTGAAGCGTTTAGTGCCAGGTGATTATCTAACATCCAGTGTTCAGTAGAAGTGAAGGCATCATGGGTTAATTTTAAGAGTGTTGAGATGGAAGTGGCAGAATAGATGATTGTAGAGTAATCTGCATATTGGATGGGCTTAGCATTTAGGAGGGTCTGGTAGAAGACATTTATGAAAATGTTGAATAGTAGTGGACCTAATATGGAACCTTGGGGTACACCTGTAGGATTAAGGAAGGAGGAAGTGGCTTTTTTCCATTTGACTGCTTGTTGCCTATTGGAGAGGTAACTAGTGAACCAGTTGATGGAGGAAAATGATAGATTAAGATTAGAGAGTTTAGATAGAAGAAGGTTATGAGAAACAGTGTCAAAGGACTTTGATAAGTCAAGAAGGAGGGTAGACACTAAGCAGCCAGAGTCACAAGCTCTGTTGATGGTTTTAAGGAAGGAAAGGAGAGCAGTGGTTGATCTCTGGCCAGGTCTAAATACATGTTGTGTGGGGGTAAGTGTCTGTGAGCTGGGGTAAAAGTTGTAGGTGAACACATTTTTCAAGATTTTTTGAGATAGGGGATAAGATTGTGATGGGTCAAAAATTGGGAATACTGTTACTGTTACCCCCTTTTTAAGTTCCTTATTAATTATTAGCCACAACTTTTCCTCGGATTGATAAAAGTATACCTGACCCATACACAAGACCAAAGGAACTAAACATTTTCAATGCTTGAAACTTACTACCAAGATCCATAAATAAGAGCCTCCAGTTTCAAACTTTTTGTATTACCTACATATCCTTAGCTGCTATAACAGAAGCCTTTTAATCCATACTCCTAAATACTTCAATCTTATCGTTTCACCATTAATATGGGTCTGTATATGCTCTTTTTCAGACTCCACCAAAACATGAGAAAAGAAAGAGAAAGATTTATTCTTTTTTTTACTTGGTGCAATCTCAGTGGGACAAAGCATCCAACAAAGGGGGGTGGGCAGGGGGAAGGACTGCCATGTACATAACATTTACATTACGATTCAGCTTAGTATAATGCATTATGGCAGTCTACTTGGCATCACTAAGAGTATCTGTAGAAGATCTGGCACACTACATTAGACTGGCCTACATCAAAGAGCATTTTTGTGTCCAAACTGCCCTCACAGGTACTCCAACACATCCAACTGGGGCCTGCTGGTAAACCAAACACTTACAATTGCATTCTCTAGACATAGAACAGCATTAGAAAGTATTTGAAGATGTACCTTTTTCACAGAATTTTGTAACCCTTTGTAACTTAATTTTGGTTTCTTAACTTTTTGCTTTCATGTTGAATCTTGGACTATCACCATTCTATATTATAAATCATATGATCCCATTTACTGTAATCTCTTACTGGCACTGCTACATTAACCTTATGCTGCTGTTTGTATGTATAAATATATATATATATATATATATATATATATATATATATATATATATATACACACACACACACACACACACACACACACACACACACACACACACACACAATCATATACACAGGAGTCTAGTTCGAAACATCGAAATACACAAACGTCAAATGACTATCAATCCAGAAGAATCGAAAGCCCAAACAACGACAAAATAAAAGAGATCTGTTACCCCCCCCCCCCAGATGGGATCTGCACTCCCCACGCTAATTAACTATACCAATTCTGAGATTGCTCTACAGTGGGTAAAGGGCAAATTCCCCGATCCCCACTGTGCCCAACCTTGTGTGGACAAAACACCAGCAGAAGTGATGAAACGACTTTTGATCACTTCTGCCACTGTTAAACATGTTCAAAATTACAATCGTCTGATTGTGTAAACTACTCTCATACACACCTAATCCTAAAGGTACATAAATAAAGACTGACTGACTGCAGAAATGTCATGCTTTAGCTCTAAGCTAGACAGAAGGAACATACACCGACAGAGTGGGTGTTCTGTCCCTCATGGGCATTTTGACTGATTTAGTGGAGCAGCCATATTGAAAACATATAAAAAGGCAACTCAGCAAAATGCTAGTGCAAACATTTAGGGGAATATGAGATCAGTCCTAAATTGGCAGGGAGTAAATGGATGGGAGATGATGAAACATATTATTTATGGAAAAAGCAGCTGCAAAGTGGTCTTACCTGATTTCTACATATGACAAAAAGTCTATTATGGCTGTCCTAGCGCCTGACACACAGATCCAAGAACCAAGGAACTCATTATAAGAATGTCTCAAAGTATGACCTATCAGACAGCATAACTCAATCATGACAGGATTTTAGACAGAAAAAGGAAGGTGGACACATACAACACCGGGTCTAAGAAGGACATGTCTTAGTTTTGTTACTGTTCCACAAATGTTGTGTTTAAGTGTGCCTAAAATGAAAGCAGCATAAAATTAAATTACTGCTAGACATTCAAGGAGATTCCAAATGAACAATAGCTGTCATGGTCCAATTTCTAGTAATAAAGCTGTTAAATGCCTGGAGAAAACTGATGGTAAAATACAAGCAACTGTATCCTGTGCATGGAATCATTCATTCTAAAGAGTTTATTTCTAAACATATTAGCCAAAATAATTAAACAAACAAATGCAGTATCATTTGCTCCAGAGATGTGTTTTAAGAAAGAGACTTTTCAAATAGTTGTAAGAGAATGATAGAAGTGAAGTGAAGAATAAAAGATGTTTCTGTGACGACTCTGCATTAAAAATGGGAAACAGTAAAGTACTACCAGGTCAACAGCCAACTCAACAAAACAGAATAAGGACAAAGCCATCTATTTACATTTAGCAAGCTAAGAAAATCTGTACAAGTGGCTTGCAATAACTCTTTGGAAGAAGGGAAGTAAAAAGTGAAGACAATGACCACATGACAAAGAGAGTAGGACAAAACATACAAAAAAAAAGCATCATGCATTTTCAGGGAGACGACACCAGTATGATCCAATAACATAACACCATGGAAACAGCACACCGAATATCCCTAGGCAGTGCGATCAGAGTCATAATAAGCTCACTGGGGAGTTTGATGCCATCTTCCCTACATTTTAAGCCTAATGTGCTTCCTCTGTCACCCAGCTGTGTTATCTCTTAGGTGTTTAACTACCCGTGTAATAGCTATATTTAAATAATTGTCAATTGTAGCAGATTATGAGTCTTGCCTTTAATGTATACATGTGTATTAGGGGGTCCTACTGTAAGGCTGGGCAATTGCGGTGGTGGTGCTGCGGTAGCACTATCGCCTCACACTAAGACGCTGTCCGGTTCAATTCTCAGCTAGAGCGTCTTCTGCGTGGAGACATGCGTGAATGGGCGTACCTTCGTTGAAGGTTGTGCGTCAGGCCTGGCAAGCCGGTACGTAAAAATCAACTGCCAATCATTAGCGGACCGGAGTTCCGCTGTGGCGACCCCTAACCGGGAAAAAGCCGAAAGACACAAACTGTAAGGCTGGGCAATTAAGCACTGCCTCTGGCCATTAGGACGACAGAGGTCAGTCCTGTGGTATATTTCCTACTTCCTATCCACTGGTCCAAATTACATTTAAATAGGTTCAAGGAAAGGTTAGATTTTACAAAAATGGGAGTTTGCTCAATAGTAGTGGTATCCTCTGGGATATGTAACTGTCCCACCAGACCATTCTGCTTATGTTGCAAGTTGTGGTCGCTAGGCCAAGTATTTCTACCACAGGCCCATTAGTGTTGGGTCTATGGATGCCTTATAAGCCAAACATAGCTCACCTATTAGTATGAAAGAGCACAGAGACAAGGCTTTGAGGTGATCCATACAGGTCATGTGTTTAGGCCCACTATTCTTTTAGTAAGAAACCTCTGTGGACACTCGACTTGATGCAAGTGCTGAACAAGTACATACCAAAGGGGGCATTGTGCACTCTATGATGCGCCTAATGACAACTGAGTAAAGTGGGACAATGATCTCTCTGTGCCTAAATGCTATCCTTTTATTTATAGGCTTCCTCACAACATTGGACATATGTTGGTTGAAACCTAGGTCACTGTCAACAAGTGCTCAAATCCATGACTACTGTGGTCTACTCTTAGGTATGTATAAATGAAACATCAAAGAGGTGCCTGCACTACAGCAGTAAACAAAACTAGCCCTGGGCGAGTACTGAAGTCTCAATGGTTCTGCCAGCAAAAGGAAAGGAAAATCCAGAAAAAAGATCCAGTAAGTGTGTGAAATGAGAAATAGTGGTTTCATTGCTCCAAAAAACAGAGTTTAAGTACATTCAAAGATAAGTTTTATAGGATGGCAGAGAAAGGTGGAAAAGGATACGACAGAATTATGAGTGGAGGAGTTGCCCCAATGGTAGAGGACAGTAGCTTCCATCCATGTAGCTTGGTGACCTGGGTTTGGGGATGGACTTCAAAAGCAGAAATGCTGGGCAGGATGGCAGCATAATTTTTTTCTTTATTGCAAGTGTAAGACACAATGATCCTGCTAAAAATGCAAACACCAAAGGTCTTGCCCAGCATCATGCCCTGCCTTCAGTGGGGAAAGGTGGCAAATATATCAGGAGGCAGCAACAGCAGATGAGTGGACATCATTGTGACATTGCCGCATGCCACGAACCTCGAACTAAAAGGCATGCAACAGTCTCTGACACACACCCTTGGAAAGCATGTGGGTAGCTAGGAGAGGTGCAGCTTCAATAGTGCGTGCAGTGAAGGATATAGATAGCTGCTTTTGAATAGGTTTAGAGAAGAGCTCTGCTCATACCTCCCTACATCTAAGTGCAAGAAATCTGGACAAACCCTGACAAAATGGGGGGACCAAGGCCCAAAAATAGGGACATATTTTAAATATTGTTCTTATAAACTTAGAAAGTTGCTAGAGTAACAATGATTGTTTTAACATACGGTACATTTTCTGAAATATTTGAAGTCTGAGACTCAGTTGTAGGTCATTATTTAATGACTTCACTCCACAGATCATCCTAGTGATTTGTCAGAAAAACTAATTTTATGAGGGACAGACCAAAAATATGAGCCAAAATTCTGGACATTTTGCAAAAATCTGGACAGTTGAGAGGTATGGCTGTGCTTCACATGAATGGGGAGTCTGTTCCAAATAAGGTGCAATCGCTGAGACACATACCTGTCCCTCCAACATGTTATTTATGTCCCAAGTGAGGTTTACGTCTCTAGAGCAGGTACTTCTAGTCCGTTTGCTTTGCGAACATGTAGCAGATCCATCAGGGCAGTATCAAAAAATGTCGTGTAGGTTAGGCATAGATCGCTCCTTAATAGACTATGAGACAGAGTACTGGGGCCAGGGCTTTGAGGCGGTCTGCAAAGGACATGTTATTTACACCCTGTATTCTTTAACTGTTGCACCTCTGTAGACAGTCCAGTTGTTGCAAATGCCTGGTCAGGTACATGCTGCTGGTACACTATACTCAATTACTGATCTAACTAGGGCTGAGTAAGTTGGACTATGATCTCCTTAGCGCTGGATGCCATGCACTTACTTATAAGTTGTGCAACACAGAAGGACTTTCTTGCCACCATGGACACATGGTGATCAAAGTTTGGGTTGCTGTCAACCTGAGTTCCCAAGTCTCTTAACACTGGGTCTACTCTTACGGGAATGTTATCAATGTTGTAATTTGCAGAGATGGTCGTCGTCCTAAAAGGTATAATTATGCATTTTTTGCACCGAGTTTTAGGTTATGGCTCTGGCACCAGTTATTTGTCTGTATCAGACCCTCCTGGAGGCTAACATCATTTGGGGGTTAAATGATTGCTCCCAGCTTACAGCCATCAGCAAATTTGGTCAGCCAAAGGCCCTTTATATTTGCCTTGCTTTCAGAGAAGTATATTCTGGACAGGAGAGGTCCCAACAGTGAGCCTTTGTGGGACAGCACTAGTAATAGGCTCTTGATGGAGGTGGATTCCCCCACCCTAACTTTGTGTGTCCTATCTGTGAGCCACTTGGCTATCCATTGGGTGGCCTAGGGATTTATGTCTAAATCTGAGTTTGTCTGTAATACCTGAGTGAGGTATTGTGTCAAATGTTTTTGCCAGGATGAGGTAGGCAGTATGTACAGCCTTTTTGCCTCATCCATGGCTCTAGTGACCTTCTCGAAGAAGTCCATCAGGTTTAACAGACACGACCTGTCCTTGACAAGCCTGACCTGGTATGGGTCCAGTGTTTGAAGATTTCCAATGCCTTTGTTTACCAGGTCCATGATAATTCTTTCCATAGTCTTGAATACAAGGCTAGTTAAACTTATGGGTCTGCTGATGGCCCCCCAGAGAGATTACCATTCTAATCTTCCACTCCCTAGGGACAAAGCCTGCCTGGGTGCTGTGGTTGAACAGAGATTGGGCCTGACATGACATGTTTCAGTCTATTTAGGAGGAATCCTGCAATATTATCAGGACCCACTGATGCAGAGTTTTTAGATGTGGAGTGTGCAGTGAGGACTTGTTCTTTACTGATAGTTAAGGAGGAAATGGTAGAAGGTAGTCCATGGGGGGGTGCAACTAGGGGAAGATGGGGGTGAAAGTGGAGATACATTTATCTGCCAGCAAACGTGCTGTATTCTCTGGCTCAGTACAGGGAAGAGGAGGATATAGTGTTCAGGGTAACACAGAGAGGCACAATCTATGATGGGTGGAGTAACTCTGGACATAGTGGAAGACATAAGGAAACTGCTGGAGGGAGTTCAGTGGGAGGGAATATGGTGCTGGCAAGTAAGTAGGTTTGTATTTTTCGTGTGAATTTATTAGTTTATCAATATGGTGCTGATGTTGTCAGAGAACTGACCGACTGGAGTTAAACAAATCTCAGTAATTCTGTAGGAAGAAGGAAAGGAGAAAACTTTAGGACATCTGAGAAGGTAGGACAGGTGTTGAGTCAACAGGGGTGGTGTGGATGGAGTGTAAAAGTCATAAGATGAGATGGAAGGAAGAGCAAGTGAAGAGAGTAAAGTAAGGCATCAGCAAGAGATGGGAAGAATAATAATACATCGTTGGGAAGGGACGGAGAAACGGTTTATGAAAAAGATATACAATGCGCAGGTGGAAGAAGGTATGCAAGAGGTTTAGAAATTTATGTCAGGATAATTGGGTTGTCTAACAGGTTGTGTCCCGTTTTCATTAGAGGCTTGCAGAGAAAAGTTCCAAGTAAGTACTATAATGTAATTACAACTTTTCAAAGAAAAGTAACATTTTGGACACAACAGTTGTAGAAGAACATGACACAACCATTAAGATGGCTTCAAAAATCAATATAACAAAACAGCGAAGGACAGAAGTGTTAGAACAAAAATAAGAGCTCAAAAATGCTGCAATGACAAGAGTAAACTGATCGTTTATTAATTACCATATGCATTATCTATTTACAAATGTAAGAAAACTGCAGAGCAACTGTATAAGGAGTTATTAAATGCACTGACTTTCTTCGCAGTGAGAAAGACTTGGGAGAATGCGGGAGTAGGATGGAAGTATTCAAGGGACTAGGAGAAGGAAGCAAGAGCTATGAGAATGACTTTGCAAGGAAAAGGTTTGGGCATGATGAGAAGAGTCGGGTACTAAGACAGCCATCTGACACCAATGCCATTAAAGAAGTTAAGACCAGTGGCTAAGACTGGAGATATTCATATGTGGTGGGTCTGCAGTGTGAGGAAGAGATTTATGGGACAGGCTCATTATGATCCTGGAAGTGCCACATGTTAGGAACAGGTGGGGATGAGGAGGAGAAGGGGTGGAGCAGGAGGAAAACCGTAGTGCTTCTGATTGTGGGGGGGGGTGTTAAATGATTTAGTTACAGGGACGACTGCATGGAAAGGAATTGCAGAGGCACTGCTTAAACTGAAAAGTGCATTACAGGAGTTGACTAGAGTGGCCGAGTTTAGTAGAAAGGGGACAGAGTTGGAATAAAGAAAGCAGGGAAAGTAAAGAGACTGCTGAGATGAAGGGTGTTGGAATAAGCAGAAAAAAAACACTCATAAGGGAGCAATGAGAGAAAAAAAGAGAGCAGAGTGACTGACACCATGCGTAGGGGTGGGTATGAATAGCAGGAAGGAAAGGCAGTTGGAGAATAAATGAGACAGAAAGTGCGGGTCTATATTAACAGCGCGAAAGCCCTAGTCACCGAATACTAAAACACGACACATTCTGTGAACCGCGAATACACTGAACGCCCTAAACTGCGAAATTCAAAAACTCTGTCATAGTTGTCCCACCCCACCGCCCACTACATACTACCTACCCAAACAAACTAAATAAACCGCATACATACACACTAACCAAAACTCTACTTCTAACCCTAAACTAAACCCTACTTCTATAACCCTACACTAAATCTTGCATATACCACCATGTATGCACTTACCTTAACCCGCACCCTAACCCCTAAGGTCCGTAACAATCGCACACTTACCTTACGGAGCTATACCGCAGAAGGGCCAACCATGACAATTCAACGTTTCAGATTTCGCGCTTCAGGATGATCGATGTTTTCGCGGTTTGATGAAAATGTGTCAGCGTTTACGTATTTGGGTAAGTACACCTTCGAGCTTCTAATATAGACCCGAAAGTACAAGAGAAGGTAAAAATGAGTTGGGTAGATGGTGAGAAGAAAGACACTAGCAGTGTTTAGTTTTACTTATTTTATTTAATCCCTGTGTAGGGTAAGAAAAGACAACTTTTTTTGGGGGGATGCCAGCACTCAGGATAGGGAACACTATGCATAGTTAGATACAGGGGGAACAGAATGTAGGCATAATTAACACAAAAAGAGAGGATGAATATGCGAAGCTGTAGTGAGACCTTTTGTAGAGATCAACAACTGGGTGACAGTATGGATCGATAGTAGTAGTGTGTAGTTCCATGAAAATGCATCATCCAACACAGACAGAAATTAATGGACTGGGGAGGTAATACACAAAGTTATCTTTCCTTTGGTGGCAATATTGTATGTTTCAATGGTACAAATGTGTAATTATGCACAGAAGGCATGGTGGACAGGGTGAAATACATAAATATGCATTTCTACATGTATCATGTATATACAAGTACATTTTTATGTCTGAAAATGAAAAGGTTTAGAAAACAATTTAAATACATTATCTCAGTGTCAAACAGAAAACAGACCAAAACAGAGGCATGAATGTCAGTGAGTTGCTTTAAACTTTACAGCCGCACCACCTTCCACTTACGGAACATTTTAGAGACCAAACCCTGAACCACACTTCCTAAAGCTAACAAGGCTAAAGAACATGTTAAAAAAAAACAAACAAAAGGTTAAAAAACATGTTCATTTCTATTTCCCACCATGTGACGATTATTCCCATGTTGACAGAATCCTCCATCTAAAGACAGACTGGAAAAAGTTATGTTCTAGGAATCACGTTTAAGTGACAATTCCCTAACAACCTGCTGAATGGCATTCACCTTGAAGAAAGGACTGTGAATACATGTTGCAACAAATTGTTTCTTCAATTTGCAATGTGGAAGATCCTGGATGTGAAAAACAGTCAGTCTCCCGTTGAGTCGTATGTTATCTTCAGCAATACTAACAGCAGCAAAAAGAACGGAAGTGACTGAAACTGTTTTTTGTTCACGTTGAAGCCGACTACTTTATCAGACTACTTTATCAAACTCCATTTGGTCAGGATGAAGAGACCTAATGGCTGACTTCTAAAGAAATTATAAGTTACCCCAAGGTATGTTAACCTTTAAGTTAAAATAATTAGGGTGCAGTCTCCAGCATGGATCATGCAGGGGCTTTGAACCCTACACATGATTCTTTCTAAAGGTTACTAAATCAGTCTACTCATCTCAAAAAAGCTGTCTTCTATAAAATAGTCAGTAATGTGCAAGTAAACCATATCTAGCCTGCATTAACTGCTGGGAAGAAAAAATAGTGCAAGATGCACATAGCAAATTATATGCACTACCACTGTCTCAACACAAGTCCGTTTTAAAGTTGGTTTCCACAAGATGTTGGTAGAACTGGTATAATATTCAAGAACAGAGATCTCTAAAGATCTTATCTAGAAAGAGCAAAATACTGTGAATTTCAATATACAGAGCTAAAATAAAAAACTCTGTGGAGTGCTTGGTGTCCACTAAGCTCAGAACACATACTGCCAAACTGGTAGGAACCCCTGAAGTTAAAAAAATCGGTACTTAATGTGGAGCTGCACACCCTGCGAACAAACAAAAGTATATCTTCATTTTGGCATGACTTCAAATTAAATGCCATGTTAGTGAAACACACTACTGAAAGCAGTAAAAAGAAAAAAAAAACAAACCAAAAATGTATCATAATAAAGGACATACAAAAAAACTGATCATAATTACCTACGACTTCCAATTATCCTTGGTAATCGCTGCAGGGTTCCCACATCAGCCGCCAATCCAAGGTCTACTTCCTAGAATAAAAGATCACAAATCAGAATATGTAAAAGACAAGACTATATCATGAACATTGGAAGGAGTTCAATCATGTTATAATCATGAAGGCAAACAGCAATGCAAACCTACTAGATCATTTTAAGTTACCAAATATAGGCTGTATCTACCATTCCTTTATCTATTTCCTTAACCATTTGGGCTGATGAGAGCAAACCAGACTTCCTTATCTCCAGGAAAAGTTATCACACTATCCTGTGGAATTTTTATTTACTTATTTAACATTTGTTAACTGGGAAAGTCCGACTAGGACAGAGCCTATTTTCAGCAGAGGCCCAGGGAGAAACGATCCAGATACATGTCTGAGGTCCCAATTAAAACTGAGAGCCAATCTCTTCAGCACATCTTGGTCTGCCTACGGATTACTTAAAGGGGGCCATAGCTGATACAACACCAACCCATGACAACTACAGAGTACTCTCACTAGCTGCCCATACCACCTCATCCGACTATTTCACCTAACAGGAATGTGTCACTACAGCACAGAGATTAAACCCTGTGAAAGAATCTCACTCCTGTTGACGGTTTCCACAACTTCTTTCATAATGTCACTACCCAAAGCTCATGACAAAAGTGAGGATGGGGATGCAAACCAACGAGTACACACAGCTTCATCCAAAGACTCCTCTCTTGCTTAACCACCATGGTTGGGTACAACCACTGTAAAACTGCGCAGCTGCACCCCTCTACCAGTCCTTCAAGCTCCTTTACTCTTCTCTCACCTGGACAGAACAATCTGCTCTTCCTGGATACATCATCATCATACGAGGTACAGATTTTCACCCCAGCCATTTCACGCTCCACAGCAAACTACTCCAGGCTAAGAAGACAATACTGTCTCTATAACCAACAAAGATGTCACCCTTCAGTCTGAGGATGTACAGAGAAAAAAGGGGGGGGGGCAGGAGATCACTAAGGTCAGCATATGAAGAAGTGCTCCAAAAGTAATAGAGACACAACTCACAGTACATGATTTGCAGGCAGAACCTCTGCAGTGGCTAAATGTTAGGACTTCCTCTTCTAATATCCCTAAGCTTTGTACACTTCTGAACCCACTTCATCTACTATGCTCAGATGGCACCTTGCCTCGAGTTGGCACACTTTGTGATACCACACAATGATGACACACAAACTAGGAGTGTTTGCTATCAGCAGTAGGATCCTATTGCACTCAGTAAGCACCTCATGAAATACAAACATGAACATTATTATGCAGCCGTCCAACTTACAAAGGCAATCCATCCACAGTCAACTGCACAGAAACTTCATCAAAACCTGGAGAACAAAGGGAAGACAGGTGTTCACTGTAAAGGGCCTTACCACACATCAATTGATAAGGTGAGACTGTATATGATACCTGATTAAAAAGGTTTCGTGAAACTGATAACTGTTGGGAAGAATCAAGGTGAAAAATCAGATGCCGTAAAGTACAGTTCTGTACACTTACCATAAATGTAGATGTTCAAGTGTATTCACTGTTGCAGTCATCACATTTGGCTTATCCCTGCCAGGGTAGCCCTCTGCCGGCCCGAATACCACAGGCTTAGTGTTTCTGCATCAGTTGCTGTCACTTCAGGACTGACATCAGGTCGTCAGTAGTATAAAGTAAGGCAGCCGATGCCATTACATCAGTTTTTCTTGCCCTGTCTTGAGCCCCCAAGTGGGAGCCAGGATATGGTAGAAGAACCCCACCAGTAGAAAGTAAATACCAAAAAAGTTCCTTGTAAAGAGAGAGAGAGAGAGAAATAAGAGGGGGATGGAGGGAGGGAAACCAGGACTGCAACAGTGAATACACTCTAATATCTACATTTATGGTAAGTATACACAACTGTACTATGTTCTTCGTGTTTCACTGTTGCAGTCATCACATCTGGGTTGATTCCCAAAGCTGAGGAAAACGGTGGAGGCAGTCGAGGAGACTAGGGGCTGGCTAGGATGCCCTGCAAGACTGAAGTGGCAAAGCCTGCTCTGGATTTGGAGAAGATAGGCAGGTGGTAATGCTTGGTGAAAGTGTGAACAGATGTCCAGGTGGCAGCCTCCAGGATGTCCCTGGTGGGGACTCCTCTGAGGAAAGCTGCATAGGTGGAGGCTGCTCTGGTAGAATAAGTCCTGACCCCCTTAGGGGAAGGTTTTCTGTGTTGCTTGTAACAGAAATGGATGCAGTGTGCTATCCATTTGGAAATGGTTTGTTTTGAGATGGCTTTGCCCTCTGCCCCTGCATCAAAGCTGACCAGTAAAGGCTTTGAATGATTTTGTCCTGTCTAGGTAGAATCTGAGCTATCTGTGCACATCTAGAGAGTGCAGGATCCCCCCCCCCCGTTTTGTGGGTTAGGGAAAAAGGTGGGCAAATGAGTGGATTGGTTGAGAGCCACACTGGACACCACTTTGGGCATGAAGGATGGGTTAGTCCTGAGGGACACGCTGTCAGCATGGTAGATGATGAAGGGCTCTACAGCCATGAGTACTTGTAGCTCAGAGACTCTTCTGGATGAAGTGATGGCCAGACGAAAAGCTGTCTTCCAGGAGAGAAATTTTAACTCTGCTGAAGATGCTGGTCCAAAGGGGGGCAGGGTGAGCTTTTCCAACACAAACGTAAGGTCCCAAGCTGGAGTAGGTACTCTTCTAGGTGGCCTCAAGTTGTTAGCCCCTCTTAGGAATTGTTTGATCAGAGTGTGAGAAAAGGGGGTGCTCAGTGTGGAAATGAGCAGAGATAGCAGAGGCATGAATTTTAATAGAGGAAAAGGAGAGACCACTGTGTAGCAGGTCAGCTAGGTAATCCAGGATGAGAGGTAGAGAGGGCTGTGCCGTATTGGCTCCCTTAGCCTGAATCCAGGTGCAGAACTTTTCCATTTGTCAGCATAAGACTTTCTAGTGCTAGGGTGTCTAGACTCACATAAAACATCTAGAGCCTGTTTACTGAGGTTGGCAGATTGATCAGTGGTCAGGGAATACACCAGGCTGCCAGATTGAGGGTCTGCAATTTGGGATGCATGAATTCTCCTTCCCTCTAGGTCAGGAGGGTAGGGGTCTGAGGGAGATGCCATGGTGGCAGTGGGGACAGGCTGCACAGCAGTGGGTACCAGTGCTGGTGAGGCCAGTCTGGAGCAATCAGAATTGTCCTTGGTTTTTCCTTCCTTATTCTGAGCAATACCCTGGTGATGAGAAGTAGTGGGGGAAATGCATAGACCGAGAGATTGACACAAGGGAAGGATAGGGCATCCACTTTCCAAGCCATGCAGTGATTCTCTCTGGTGCAGAACTTGCTGAGCTGATGATTGGCATGGGAGACAAAAAGAGGTCGACCTTCGGGGTGCACCATTTCTGAGTTATTAGGGTGAAGGTTCTTTGGTCTAACTGCCACTCGTGTGGGTCCAGAAGATTTCTGCTTAAGTGGTCTGCCAGAGAGGTTAGAGAGCCTGACAGGAATTGTGCTAACAGGTGGAGTTGCATGGCAGACGCTGTGTGCCAAAGGGTCATGGCCAGCCTGCATAGAGGATAAGAGTGAATCTCTCCCTGCTTGTTGATATACCACATCACAGTAGTGTTGTCTGTTTTGATCAGGAGAGCCTCTGGGGAGAGAAGGGGCCTGAAAGGCATCAATGCGTTCTGGACAGCTAACATCTCTTTTTGGTTGATGTGCAGATGGATTTGCTGTGGGCTCCATTGGACCTGTATGCACCTGCCATCCAGGTGTGCACCCGAGGCATAGTTTGATGCATCTGTGGTAAGGGTCTGGATGGCGGAGGGTGGTGAGAAAGGTAGTCCCTTGTTGTGGGAGCATGCTGCTGCCCACCAAAGAAAATCTTTCCTTAGGCAAGGTATCACTGGTATAAGAGTTTCCAGGTCTTGAGAATGTTGACACCAAAGGCTTTTTAGGTACCAATGAAGTTTCCTCCTATGCAGTCTGGCATATGGAATGAGTAGAACGCAAGAGACCACGAACCCTAGAGCTTGCAGGACTTTCCTTGCAGATAATTGGGGTCTGGTGGCTAGTTAAGAGAAATAGGCTGTCAGGTAAGTTTGCTTTTCTGGTGAAAGGAATGCCATCTGGGACACTGTGTCCAGGCTTGCTCCCAGGAATATAATACTTTGGGTGGGTACTAGTTTGGATTTCTTTTCACTGATGGTGTACCCCAAGGTGGTCAGTAGGGACTTTACAAAGTGCAAGTGGGCAGAGGGAGGGAATGGAGGAGTGTCGTTGTGAGTTCTTACCATGAGGGGTTGGCTTTGAACACTCTGATTTTGAAGTGGAGGATCTCCACTGCTTTGATCTCTGCATTCCCTGAAGCTGCTGTCTGGGGGATCTGCTTCCCCAGGGTCTGGGAAAGAAAGGACTAGTGCTTGGAGGGGCAATGCCTGCTGAACCTGGGTAGCTGGACCTGTAGAAAATCCTTAACTGTCTGCACAGATTTAGCTTTTTCTTCCATCTTTTTTTTTTAAGAACTCCACTGCCTTGGTGCCAAATAAGTTCTTTTTGTGCAAGGGTGCATCCAATACTTTAGATTTGACATGGTCTGGCAAGGGTTGTTCCTTAAGCCAAGCATACCTTCTAAGGACAGAACCAGTGACTGCTGCCCTGCAAAAAGCTTCTAGGGCATCAAAAACACAGTGCAAGGTGTGCTCAGTTACATGACTTGCAGAATGCATCAACTCTTGTAACTCTTTAGATTCTGCACAAGCAGGAAAGGAAGACACTTTGTTTGAGGAGTTCCATGGTATGTTGCTGAAATTTTAGCATATGAAACTGACAATTTAGTGCTCTGATAGTAAGAGTAGCAGAGGTGTATACTTTTTTACCCCATCTGTCTAGTGCTCGGGAATCCCTATCTGAGGGTGTGGGATTCTTAGCAGAACTTGCTTTAATTCCTTTAGGCACTTGAAAAATTACCTCAGGGTCAGCAGTAGGATTTTTGAAAAGAAATTTGTGAGAATCAGGTACTCTGTAATATTATTTATTTTATTTATTTTATTTGAAGTTTGGTTGCCATGATGGTCCATTGGGCCGAATGAGCCCGTTTTCAATGGAGTCCTGGGGAGAAAAGCTCAATGGATACAATATATAAAAATATAGTGAAAATACAATATATAAAAACATAGTAAAAATGCAAGAAGAGTACATTTAAGCCAAACACAAATAGAAGGTAAAGCATAACAATATGTACCGATTCACGAGTTTACAAATTTTTTTTTTTTTTAAGTCTCTATAATTACTAAGATAGATATTTAGTTAAAGACAGTAGTGTGAAGGTATGTACACAGAATTAAATGTAAGTATTTATTTACAGTATGTAAGTTCCTGTAGAGGAGATCTGGTTTGGCTAAGGGATAAGATAGTAGCTGGGAATTTTAAGCAGGATGGGAACATGAGCATTCCCACAGAGATTGTAAGTGTGAGTGAAGGAGAGTTTTAAAGGAGGGGAGACTGCAGGTGCTGCGAATATGAGGTGGGAGGGAGTTCCAGAGACGGGCTAGGGAAAAAGAGAGTAGGAGTTTGCCTGCTGGACGGGCGGGTTTGTGGAGTTCGATCAAGTTCTGAGTGTTGGTTCTTAGGGGTCTGCTGGGTATGTGCATAGTGAAGGTTAAGGCAAGAGAAAGGCAGTGGGAGGGCTTGAATATGAGCTTGTGGGCATGAGTTAGTTGAGTGTAGATAAGGTAGTTGGGAAGTTCTAGCCAATTTAGCTTGTGAAGAGCAATGCAGTGATGAGAGGAGGATCTGTGGCCAGTGATGAATTTCCTGATTTATTATAGCAGGAGGAGAGTTTTGTTTTGGTAGAGGATTGTAGATTGGTAAGGAGTGGGGCACCATAAAGGAGGGAAGGGATGAGATATGTGGAAGCGAGGAGGAATCTAGTGGATGGGGTGAGGAAGCGAATATGGCGATCAACATACCAAGTTTCTGGTGAGTTTTTTTATGTTACTTTGTATATGGGTGTCAAATTTAAGCTGATTATCAATAAGAACGCCTAATAGTTTAGCACTGGGAACAATTTCAAGGGTAGTATTGTTGTGACTGGTTATGGAGAATGAATTTATGTTGATGGTTAAGGTTTTGGATGGGGTGAATAACATGAGTTTAGTTTTTGATGGATTAAGAGCTAGATGATTAACTAGCATCCATTGTTCAGTGGTAGAGAAGGCATCTTGCGTTAGTTGTATCAGGGTGGGAATGGAGTTAGCAGCACAGATAATTGTTGAATCATCTGCATATTGGATGATTTTAGCATTAGGGATAGTGCGGTGGAAGTCGTTGGTGAAAATGTTAAACAGTAAGGGACCTAATATAGAACCCTGGGGTACACCAGTGGCAGTGTTGAGAAATAAGGAAGTGGATTTCTTCCATTTGACGGCTTGTTGCCTATTGGAAAGGTAACTGGTAAACCAGTTAATAGAACTGGGTGAGAGTTGTAGATTAGAGAGTTTAGTCAGAAGGAGAGAGTGGGAGATAGTATCGAAAGCCTTAGAAAGATCCAAGAGGAGTGTGGAAACAATACAGCTACAGTCGCGTGCTTTATTTATGGTTTCAAGGAAGGAGAGTAGAGCAGTAGTAGTGCTGTGACCAGGTCTGAATCCATGTTGTGTGGGAGTAAGTAGGTGATTGTTGATGAAGTGGGGTAGAAATTGTATATGAATACATTTCTCAAGTATTGAGATGGGGGATAGGATGGCAATAGGTCTAAAGTTGGAGATATTATTATTCTTTCCACCTTTGTGGAGGGGAATAATATACGCTTTCTTCCAGATTTGGGGTACATAGCCTTCTTGAATAGACTGGCTTATAAGAATACAGATGGGGAAGGCAATTGCATCAGCAGCTGTTTTTAGGAAAAAGGAAGGGATATTATCAGGGGCATTAGAGCATGGTTTTAATTTTAGGAGGAATTTTTTAATAGTTGACACTGGGATGGGTTTGAGAGAGAAGAGAGATACGTGGGAGGTGGAAGTACCTGAGGAGGGGGGGATTGTGGGAAGTGTAGTTGGATGAGTAGAGTTATTTGCGAAAAATGATGTTAATTTGGTTATGGAGTTGATGAAAAAGCTGTTAAATTAGGAGGCTAGGTCAGTTTCAGAAGCATTATGTTCTGGTTGAGAGTTTTCCTTTTTCCCAGGGTTGAAGAGGGTGGAGATGGTATCCCAGAATTTTTTTGGGTTGGTTTTGTGATCATTTTGGAGGGTGATGTAGTAGGATTTGAGGTCGGAAATAATGAGTTTTTTAACTCTGTTACGGAGTATTTTGTAATCATTTAGGGTGGCTAGGGTTTTGCTTTTATAATGGTTCTTTAAAGCTTTATCACGGAGGCGCATGCCAGCTAAGGTATTTTTAGTTAGCCAGGGGATGGTTTTGTTCTTAATTCTCTTAGTTCTCAAAGGGGCCAAGTTGTCTAGTAGGTTTAGAAATGTTGTATTAAAATAATTGACAGCTTCGTCTAAGGGAAGAGTTTTTAGAGGATTCCAGTTGAATTTAAGTAAGTCAGAGAAGGAGTTGGGGTTGAAGTTCTTTAAGGAACGCAAAGAGATGGTGGTTTGTGGTAGTTGAAGTGAGGGAGAGTTACGATGAGCGAAAGTAGTCACTGAAGGAGTCTGGGAGGGTGCCACTGCTGGTAATAAGATGAGGGTGTGATACTAGAATCCAGTCAATGGTGCTCCCAGAGGAATGGTCTTTTGATGGTCTGGTTATGGAGTTGATGAGCTGTTGGAAGTTATAGAGGTTTATATTTAGGGATTTTGTGGGGATTGGACAGAGGGCCAGTTAATGTTAATGTCACCTGGGATACAAGTCTCGTTTGTAATACTGGAGGAAAGCCAAGAGAGTACGTCTTCGAGAATAGGTACGTTCTCACCAGGAGGGATATAGAGGGTAGCTATGCATATGGTTTTATGCTTGTTTAGGTGAAGTAAGGCTAAAAGTAATTCGGCGTTGGCAAATTGGGGAATAGGCTTGAAATATGATGTAACTGAAAGGGTAGAGGAATAGAGTAGAGCAACTCCACCTCCTTTTTTGTGGGTTCTATCTTTCCTGATGATATTATAGTTGGGGGGAGCTATTTCAGAATCTTTTATGGAGGGTTTTAGCCATGTTTCAGAGATAGAGAATATGTCGGGATGATTATGGAGAAGCCAGGCATGAAGGTTGGAGATATTGTTGCATATACTTTGAGCGTTTAATGCTGAGAAGGAGAGGGTTTTTACAGATGGAGGGGTGTAAGACGGTGTATATGAGGAGTTGATGGGAGAGGGACCTGGGTTGGGGTGAATGTCACCGGAAAGAAGGGTGTTGATTATATGGTGAAGTTGGAAATAAATGCCATTGGATTGTTTTGTGTATAGTTTGTGGGTTGTAGATTTGGTGTAAGTGGTGCTAGTTAGGGTTAGAGTGGTATATTTGTGGATGGGGAAGAGTCTGAATGGGAAGAGAAGGGAGGGGTTGTAGAAGTAAAGATGGGGGCTGATGAATGTTGAAGAGTATTGGTTTTGTTCAGGGATTGAACTAGTAGTGTGAAAGTGGGGTGAATGGATAGTATTGAAGGGTTTGGTAAGGTAGGTTAGATAGGATAGAACAAGAAGTAGTAGTAGATGGATTATAAGTGAGGATGCTTTTGCTAGCATAGTTGTAATTTAGGGTTTTAGTTGGGAGGATACCAATCAGGTATGCTTTTGCTAGCATAGTTGTAATTTAGGGTTTTAGTTGGGAGGATACCAACCTAATACCGGTCAGGTTTCCTGGGAGCAGGCGGGAGGGTGTTGGGAGTTAAACTGGATTCCAGGAAAACATCGCCCACAACATCCAGGACTGGGGAAATGGCCAGGGGTCTGTGCTGTGGAAGATCTAAGAATGCCCAGAGTCTCTTTTTAGACTTGGGGTAATCCTGACATTCCCATAGGAAATGCTCCCTTAAGGCATGAAGGGTTTCCCCAAAGGAAAAGTCCTCAGGTGGAGAGGCTGAAGGAATGGATTTCCTCTGCATCAGAATCCTCCTAAGCAGAGAGGGGTTGCATGTGTTCATATATTCAGATGCATCAGTGTCATCAGACTCCTGTTCAGAAAAAAACTACTGGAGACAGATCCCCTTTTCTTTTAGAAGCAGTAGCTTGGCTGCCCCTGATCAGCATGATAAGGTCGTCCGCCACTTTAAGCATTTGAGACTGAGGCAAGGAAGCAGGTGCCTGAGATTGGCTTGTCGGTTTTTTGGGTGTGGTTAGTACCTAGGCCTTAGAAACTCAGTAGTTTTCGAAAGAATGGTAGACGTGAAAGAAGACGTTGGCTTGTGTTGAGAATCGGTAGTGCAAAGTACTTCATCGGAAGCTGGTGCCTGCTCAGTGGCTCCGGACCCATCCAAGGTACAGACAACTGCAGGATCCTTAGTCGAAGAAGAGTTTTGCAGCATACCAGACTTCGAAAGGGTCTCAGTGGCAGCCTGCAAATCCACAAAAGAGGGCATCAGGGGCTGCGAAAAGGGCACTCAACTTTCCTCACTTGTCTAGAGGAAAACAGTTTTTAGCACTTAATAAATAAGCACCTATCTAGGCATGTCTAAGGGTCAGCTCCAGGTGTTTTCTCCAGTCTACCCGATTAATCTGGGCATCTTGGGACAATGCAGCAATTGCATCATGTACACAGACAACCCTCTCCTCCTACCACCCAACACTACAGCCTGTGAGAGATGCACTTATATAGCCAAACTGGAAGCAAAGCTCTCTTCACCCAAGACTGGACTAGCCAGTCAAGAGGAGAAGGTAAACACTTGCACCACACCACACTCATCACATAGTCCCCTCAAAACCTACACCACCAAAACACACACATAGAAACACAACACACACACCTACATTCATGGAGGCTCTCAATAAAAATCTGCTCAAGCAACAGAGACCTCCATAGCAGAAACAAAAGCAACCTCCACCCCTCACAACCCAAATGACACATAGCCCACAAACTCAGTGTGCCACTCAACCGCAGCCCATAAGGCAGAACAACATACCCAACAATCTAGTCATAAGTGACTCTATAGTCAGGTACACTGATGTTCCACTCACCAGGCTAAACAAGGAGAAAGTTACTGTCAGTTGCCTGTCGGGTGCCAGGATCCGCCACATAACGCATGCACTCAGGTCACTCCACAACAAGTACATAATATGACTCTGTCATTGCCATGTTGGTGTGAATGACGCGAGACGTACCACCCTGGACTACATGAAGAGAGATATGGAGGAGCTCTCCGATCTTGTAGTCCAAGCTGGTATGACCCTAGCCCTGAGTAGCACCCTGCCATCACCCAGAATGATACCACAGTAAAAGGACAAAATGATCGACTTCAACAATTGGCTAAGCTTCTGGTGTCATTCTAAAGAGAACCATTATCTGTCTGCCTGGGATGACATGATCGACAGACCAGGATGCTATGCCAGAGATGGCCTGCACCTGTCACCCTTGGGATTCCAGATACTGGCTAAGGCTCTTGCCACCCCTATTAGTGACTTTTTTCGGCAAGGTTCAAATGACAAATTCACCACTGTAACAGGTACAAGCAAGCAAAATCCAAGGGTAATGCTACTCAATGCTAGAGGTCTAAACCTCAAAATGCATTCACTCGAGGCACTACTTAAAATGGAGAACATCGACATCTGTGCAGTGACAGAGACCTGGTTCACGGCTCCAGAGAGCACCCCTGCATTACCAAGCTATAATTCATACTACACCATTCAGCCACCTAGCCTGTACTGAAACACTAAAGGTGAGGTGTGTCCATATTCAATAAGGATATCCACACCTCCAGGCTAGTTGCTCAGCATAATGCATCTGAGATTATCCAAGTGCAACTAACTCTGGGCAAGACCGCAATCCAAATTGTAACTTTCTACAGATCCCCCACTATGTCCCAGGACTCCCACTCCTCATTTCTTGATGCACTGGAAAATATTAGGGTACAACCCAACACCCTAATAATGGGCGATTTCAACTACCCAACCATTAACTGGGAAAACTCATGTACCAACTCTTTTGCTCAATGTTTTCTGGTATTCATAGATTCCAGCGCCTTAGATTAACTTATCCAAACCCCCACCAGGGGCAGCAGTATCCTAGACCTGGTCATTACCAACATGGACGACCGGTGTTCCACACCAGAGGTCAATTCCTCGTGGGTCAAATCCGACCACAAGCTAATCAGCCTAGACATCCACATCCCACCCCCAGCCCCCATTAGGGAAACCACCGTAAAAAATTTCTCCAAAGCCAACTTCACGCTTCTTAATACAGAAGACAAACTTCACGACACCCATGCAGATGGACAATAGAGGTACAACTGCTGAATCCTGCACAAATGCACTTTATAAGTACTTACATGAGTGCATGGGATCGTGTTATCCCAAACAGAACCAAGATCCTATCCTCCAAAAAAGGAAGCCAATCTGGTGGTCCCCTGCCATAAACAAACTCTACAACAGAAAGTACAGTTGTGTACACTTACTGCAACAGTGAAACATGAAGAACATAGTACAGTTGTGTACAACTTACCATAAATGTAGATGTTCGAGTGTATTCACTGTTGCAGTCATTACATTTGGTTTATCTGCTTTGCAGTAGCCCTCAGTTGGCCTGATTAACAAAGTCTTGGGTCCTGCATCAGTTGCTGTCCCTTCTTCCATGACGTCAGGTCGTCAGGGGTATAAAACATACAGCCGACGCCATTACATCAGTTTTTCTTGCCCCAGATGTTAGGTGCCCCCTCATGGGAAGCAATTAAATCTATAAATACAAGGATATACCTCCAACAGAAAAGCAAATACACCAAAAAGCTTTTAGAGCATAGTAAGTGAGAGTAGAGGTATAGCCAAAGGAAGAAAAGGGGGCTGGAGGGAGGGTAACCAGGACTGCAACAGTGAATACACTCGAACATCTACATTTATGGTAAGTGTACACAACTGTACTATGTTCTTCGTGTTTCACTGTTGCAGTCATTACATTTGGGTAGATTCCCAAAGCTAAGGTTGGGAGGAGGAATTTAAATAGAATTAGTACCAGCTGTAAGGCCCTGCAAGACTGCAGTGGCAAACCAGCCCTGGATTTAGAGAATATTGGCAAATGGTAATGCTTGGTGAAAGTATGTACAGAACTCCAGGTAGCAGCTTCTAAGATGTCCCTAGTAGGGACTCCCCTGAGAAAAGCCTTGATTGAATGGGGTCTGATGCCCTGTGGGATAGGTTTTCCAAGGTGCTTACGGCAGAAATGAATGCAGTGGCCTATCCATTTTAAAATGGTTTGTTTTGAAATAGCTTTCCCCTCTGTCCCTGCAACAAATGCCACCAGTAGTTGTTCAGATTTCCTTTGAGGTTTAGTCCTGTCCAAGTAGAATCTAAGCTGTCTGTGCACCTCTAAAGAGTGCAGTATCCATTCCCCTTTGTTCTGTGGGTTAGGAAAAAAGGTAGGCAAATGAATGGACTGATTAAGAGCCACACTGGATACCACACTGGGCATGAAGGAGGGATTGGCTCTGAGGGACACCCTGTCTGCATGAAAGATGATGAAAGGTTCCACTGCCATAAGGGCCTGCAATTCAGATACCCTTCTTGCAGAAGTGATTGCCAAAAGGAAAGCGGTTTTCCAGGAAAGAACTTTAAATCTGCAGTAGCAGCTGTCTCGAAGGAAGAGTGAGTTTCTCCAAGACAAAGTTAAGATCCCAGGCTGGAGCTCTCCTGGGTGGCCTTAGATTTTTGGCCCCTCTGAGGAACTGCTTGAGCAGTGGGTGAGAGAGAGGAGGCTCTGTGCTATAATGAGCTGAAATGGCTGAGGCATGAATTTTGATGGAGGAAAAAGACAAGCCCTTATGAAGCATCTCAGTAAAGTATTGTAGAATTCGAGGTAGATTGGGCACTGCTGCGTTCATTCCTTGAGACTGGTTCCAAGCACAGAATCTTTTCCATTTTGCAGCATAAGATTTTCTAGTACTAGGCCTCCTTGCCTCTAAAATGATATCCATCACTGATTTACCGAGGGATGGTAAAGGAGAGATTAGGTAATTAGCCAGGCTGCTAGGTTCAGGGTTTGCAGCTGAGGGTGCAGAATCATGTCCTCCTGCTGAGACAACAGGGAAGGAGTCTGAGGCAAGTGCCATGGAGCCAAGCGTGACACACTGCGCAGGAGTGGGTACCAATGTTGGCGAGGCCAGTCTGGTGCAATTAAAATCGTCCTTGGCTTGTCCTGTTTGATCTTTAGTAGTACCTTGGAGAACAGAGGCAGAGGAGGAAAGGCATAAACTGATAGGTTTTTCCAGCTGAAGGATAGAGCCATCCACTTTCCAAGCTTGCTTGTGGGGAATCCTTGTGCAGAATTTGTCCAGTTGATGGCTCTGGGGGGAGGCAAACAGGTCTATATCTGGACTCCCCCATTTGCTTGTCAACATGTTGAAAATCTTTGGTTCCAGTTTCCATTCGTGTGGGTCCATGAGGTTTCTGCTTAGTCGGTCTGCAAGTGTATTTAGTTTTCCTGACAGGAATTGAGCTTGTAGATTCACTTGGTAGCTCAAGGCTGTGTTCCACAATGTCATGGCTAGTCTGCAGAAGGGGTAAGAATATGTACTCCCCTGCTTATTTATGTACCACATGACAGTGTTGTTGTCTGTCTTTACCATTAGTTGTCCTGGAAGAATGTGGTCCTTGAAGGATGTCAGGGCATTCGGTGCAGCTAACATTTCCTTTTGATTTATGTGCAGGTGCATTTGAGTTGGGTTCCATTTGCCCTGAATGCACTTCCCTGCCAGGTGAGCCCCTCCCCCCCATGCATAGTCTGATGTGTCTGTTAAGATTTGTTTGGCAGGGGGTAATGTGAATGGTAGTCCTCTGTTTTGGTGGCAGGCCTCTGCTCACCAAAGGAACTCTAGGCGTAGGCAAGGTATAATAGGAATCCTTGCTTCCAGATCCTGTGAATGTTGATACCATAAGCTTTTGAGATACCATTGTAATTTCCTCATATGCAGCCTTGCATATGGAATTAGAAGAATGCATGAGGCCATAAACCCCAAGGCTTGCAGTATTTGCCTTGCAGATAGCTGGGTTTTTGTGGCCACTTGTTTGAAGTAAGTTCTCAAATGTATCAGTTTCTCTGGCACGAGGAAAGCCATCTGGGAAGTTGTATTCAAGCTTGCTCCCAGGAATTTAATTTGTTGACAGGGTACCAAGTGGGATTTCTTTTCGTTTATGGTGAACCCCAGACAAGTCAGTACCTTTTGAACAAAGGCCAGATGATTGAAAAGTATGTCCTTGCCTTCTGCCTGAATTAGACAATCGTCCAGGTATGGGTATAGTTAAATATTTCTTTGCCTGCAAAATGCAATGACTGGAGCTAGGCATTTTGTGAATTCCCTGAGCGCAGTAGATAAGCCAAAGGGCAGTGCAGAGAACTGACAGTGCATGTAGCCTGCTTTGAAGCATAGGTATCTTCTGCAAGACTCCCTGATAGGGATGCGCAGGTATGCATCTTTTAAGTCCAGTGTTGCCAACCTTGCATCCCTTGCCTAGCATAGGAAGTAGCTGGTGAAGAGTCAGCATTCTGAATTTTGGAATCACCAAAAAGGTGTTTAGAATGGAAAGGTCCAGGATAGGACGCCATGTATTGCCTTTTCTGGGTACTAGGAAAAGTCTCTGATAGAAACCTTGCCCCTTTTCCTCTTCTGGTACCAAATGAATAGCCCCCCCCCCCATGTTTAGAAGACAGAGCACCTGATTTTGGGCCTCTGCCCACTAATTTGGGGATAGATCTGGCCACCCGCTTGGTGTTGGTAACGTGTGGAGATGAAATCTGTATATCTTTGGGACACTATATTTAGAACCCATTTGCCCTGGGTAATGAGTTCCCAGTTTTTGGCCTGCAGACCAATCTTTCCGCCTAAAGGAGCATTCTGTTGGGAAGTGCTTGGACGTCTTAAAAGCAAGTCATTGAGATGGTTTTCCATAGGGGGGAGTTTTGCTGCTCCCAGGTTTGGGTGCAGAAACCCCCCATTGCCTAGTCTTGTCCCTTAGGACAAGAAACCTCGGGTTTCTGCTGTGTCTGGGTTTGGCTTGAGAAGACCTGGAAGGGGCTGGAAAGGACCAGTTTTTAGCGGGCCAGTGCCTACTAAATCTAGGAGGCTGAACCTGCAAGAAATCTTTAACAGTTTGCATAGATTTAGCTTTATCTTCCATCTTTTTAAGAACTTCTTCAGCCTTGAACAAAAACAGGCGGTCCTGATTTAAGGGCGCATCCAACAATTTAGCTTTAACATGATCTGGCAAAGATTGCTCCTTAAGCCAAGCATGCCTTCTCAGCACAGACCCAGTAACAGCAGCCCTGCAAGAGGCCTCTAATGAATCAAATCCACAATGCAAAGTATGTTTTCCAACCTGTTCAGCAGAATGCATTAAATCCTGTAATTCTTTATTTTCAGCAGAGTCAGGCATTAACATAATTTTCTGTTTAAGCAATCCAATAACATGTTGATATTTTAACATATGAAACTTGGCAGTTTAAAGCCTAATGGCCAAAGTTACAGAAGTGTAAACTTTCTTACCCCATCTATCCCGCGCCCTGCAGTCTCTATCAGAAGGGGTAGGATTTTTAGCAGTAGAAGCCTTAATGCCCTTGGGTCCCTGTGAAACAGTCTCTGGATCCGCAATAGGATTTTTGAAAAGGAACTTGTGAGAATCAGGAACCCTGTAATATCTGTCAGGTTTTCTGGAAACAGGAGGCAAAGAATCAGGGGCCAAACTAGATTCTGAAAAGACATCAACAATGTCTAGTACAGGAGGTATACTTAAAGGCCTATGCTGAGGCAGGAGTAAGAAATCCCCAAGCCTCTTTTTAGAATCAGAAAAATCCTGGCTTTCCCAGTGGAAATGCTCCCTTAGAGTATGTAAGGTTTCACCAAAAGAAAAATCCTCTGGAGGGGAAGCAGAGGGAATAGAGTCCTCTGCATCAGAATCCTCATAAGTAGATAAGGCCAAATCCAGATCATCAGAAGAATCAGAAAAAAACAGAATCCTGTTCAGAAGAGTCAAACAACTTCAGTCCTAGGTCTCTTAGAAGGGGGAGGATGGCTTCCCCTGATTAGAGTTATAAGATCTTCAGCCATTCTTATCATTTGTTTTTTAGGCACAGAGGCCTGAGCATGCGGCCTGGGTGTCGGTTTCTTAGGCATGGTTCAAGATTTTGGCCTAAATGAAGGAGGCGTTGGTTTAATATGCAAGTCCGTAGGCCTGAAAACACCCTCAGAAGCCGGTGCCTGCACAGCGGCTCTGGACCCATCCGAGGTAGAGACATCTGCAGGTTTCACAGTTTAAGCATCTTGCGGCATACTGGACTCCGAATGGGTCTCAGTAGTGTCCTGTGAGTCAGAAGTAGCGGGTATCAGGGGCTGCGAAAGCACCTCACTGAGTACCGACAAACTGGCGACTGGCTTAGGAGAAGAGTCTTCAGCAGCTTTGGACCTAGGCGACCTGTCTCTGTCTTTATCTTTGCGTTTTTTCAGAATCCCGGTAGTCGGAAGGCTAACTAATGACATTATGGATAATTAAACCGAGAACAGAAATATTTAGAAGCGAAAATATACCAACGACGGATCGTGCGCTGTTTAAATAAAGCACAAAACCAACAGCAAGACATGTTGTGGTCGGGACCTAGGCAAGGAATACAGTTGTGTCTTTCGGCTTTTCCCGGTTAGGGGTCACCACAGCGGAACTCTGGTCCGCTAATGATTGGCAGTTGATTTTTACGTGCTGAGTTGCCAGCCCTAATGCACAACCTTAAACGAAGGTACGCCCATTCACGCATGTCTCCACGCAGATGACGCTCTAGCTGAGAGTTGAACAGGTCAGCGTCTTACTGAGAGGCGACAACAGTACAAATTAAAATCTTTGTGAGGTATTTGCTTTCCACAAGTAATGCAATTATTAACTTTTACTGACATCGGAAAGGAGCAAGGAAAAGTTTCCCCAACGGGGTACTTAGCTTTAGTTGAAAACTTCGGTTCTGAAACTCGAAAACAAAAATTTCAGGAGGCAGCAGACCGGCACTTGCAAACTGCTGCTGCTTCAGGTACCACATGGCAAGAAAGACTGATGTAATGGCATCAGCTGCATGTTTTATACCCCTGACGTCATGGAAGAAGGGACATCAACCGACACAGGACCCAAGACTTTGTTAAACAGACCGAGTGAGGGCTACTGCGAAGCAGATAACCCAAATGTAATGACTGCAACAGGGAAACACGAAGAACATGAAAGAAACTGTTGCAAAGAAGAGTAAAATACCATGATTGGAGAAACTCCCTGATCGGCCTTAGTAAGAAGCTGAGATCCCTCATAAAATCTTCCAAAACTAGTTACGAAAACAAAATTGCCACTGATTCTAAAGACAACCACAAAGCATTCTATAGCTATGTCAAGAATCTCAATGGCAACACTCAGAGCAGCACAATGGCACTAAATATACAGAACCAACTGATATTGCCAATATCCTGGCAGATAGGTTCAGTGCTAACTTTACCCCACTTTCACCCCCTAAAGGGCCCATCTCTATACCGGAAGAATGCAAAGTTCCTGTAATCACAGCTACACAGGTAGAAACTACACTCTCCAAAGTCAAGAACACAGGATCCATGGGACCTGACAACATCCTAGGCTTCATTCTAAATGAACTGTAGAATGAATTGGCACCCCACCTAAGCACCATGTTCAATCATAGCCTCACCTCAGGTTTTGTGCCCACTGAATGGCGCACAGCAACGGTTATCCCACTCCACAAAGGGGGAGCCACCACGGACCCAGGGAATTACTGCCCCTTTAGCCTAACGAGCCTGGTCTGTAAGGCCATGGAACATATCATCATGGAACTTATAAACAAAGACATTGGTAATCTCCAAACTCTGGACCCCACCCTGTTCGGGTTTGTAAAAGGCAGACCATGTCTCCTAAATCTGATGGACTTCTTTGAAGTAGTCACCAAAGCCACAGACGAGGGTAAGGTGGTTCACCCATCCTATCTAGATCTCGACAAGGCTTTTGACACCATCCCCCACTCTGGAATTATAGATAAACTCACTAAACTAGTATAAAACCCTATGTCATAAGATGGGTTGCCAACTGGCTCACTGACAGAACCCACACTGTGAAAGTAGCAGACTCCAAATCAGACTTCAGACCAGTGACAAGTGGAGTACCACAGGGTTCAGTCCTGGGTCCTCTACTGTTTGGTATCTACTTTTCTGAAGTACAGGCCAACACAGAAGGCATTTGGCTAACGAAGTTCGCAGATGACTGCAAACTAGGAGCCATAATCAAAACTCTAACGATGTGGACATCCTACAAAAGGGTCTCACGAAGACGGATGCCTGGTGTCAAAGCCATGGCCTCAAGCTTAATGCCAAAAAGTGCAGTGTCATCCCCTTTGGTAAAAACTCTGTACCCATGAGCTACCACATAGGTGGTAGTCTACTTAACACCAAAAGTGTGATGAGACCTTGGGACACAGGTGGACAGTAGTCTCGCCTTTGATAATCACACTGCCACAGTAGTCAGGAAATCCTTCTATGTGGCACATGTCATCACAAAAAGGTTTCTCATCTAGGAAAAGAGAGGTCATTGTTCCCCTCTACTAGTCACTCATCAGACCCATTATAGAGTACAATGCCCTGTTTGGTACGTATCTCACAAGACACCTACAATTGGAAAGGCCACAGAAATACCTCACAAAGAGGATTACTGGCCTCAAACAGATGCCCTATGCAGGCAGTCTCAAAAAACTCCAGCTTTACTCCATCGCATATCACCTACTTGGAGGCGATCTCTGCCTAACATACAAAGCTATGTCAACCCCAGAGCTGTTGAACATGCTTCACTTAAAGAAATCCCAATTCCTCCGAGCTACACGCTCTAGGGAACTAAACCTTGTCACCAAAATAAACAGAACATGGTGGAGGGATAGATTCCTGTCCCAGAGACTTCCCATACTCTGGAACAAACTACCTAGCTATATCAAACAAAGGTCCTCATTAGCACTCTTCAAGAAAAATCTTGATGACTGGATGGGAAATAGGAAATTCTCCCTGGGGGATCACCTCTGTGGCTCTGCTCGACAGGGGCACAGGAAAATAATTTTCTAGTGTGGCAAAAGCCAGGGTACCTTTTTGGCTAGGCTTATACAGGCCCTAGGGAAAATAGCCTAGTACCTACCTATGAACCTATGAAAGCTCCTCACTGAGGGCCAGAGAACTGATGACTAGCTTAACAGAAGCGTTGTTGGTAGGTTTGTACCTGTGTGGTCCATCTCTGTCTTTATCCTTATGTTTTTTCGGAAGATCTGCTGTCGGATGGCTTACCAAAACCACACAGGAACTCGAGTACTGTAACGAAAATATCTAGCTACAATAAGGGCCCGACGATATATAGTCCTGGCATTAAAGCACAAAAGTGACAGAGAGGGACATCGTGGTCTGGGCCTAAGCAAATGACACAGTAAGAATGAAAGTCTCTATGTGATATTTGCTTTCCACAGGCGAGACAACTGTTAACTTTCTGACATCGCTTAGAATAAGAAAAAAGGATCCCCAATGGGGTACTTAGCTTTTGAAGACTTCAGCTTCAGTTCAGAAGATGAAACTCAGGTAGCAGCTGACCGGCACTCATGTGAACTGCTTCTGCTTTGGGTTCCTCAGCAAGAAAGACTGATGTAATGGCGTCGTCTGCCTTACTTTATACTACTGACGACCTGATGTCAGTCCTGAAATGACAGCAACAGACGCAGAAATACTAAGCCTCTGGTATTCGGGCTGGCTGAGGGCTACCCTGGCAGGGATAACCCAAATGTGATGACTGTAACAGTGAAACACTAAGAACATCCACTGAAATACCAAAAGGCAAAGTCCTAAAGAAGTGAGGTGCCAAAGAAGGCATGAATCCTTCAGTCAACATCCAAGTAATAAAGCTCACAAAGTGTAAACCAGTGACCACACAGTCAAAATATACCCACAACAACATTTTAGAAGAAAGTACTAGACAATATTCTTTGAATGCAGCTTCTATTATTGCCCCCCCCCCATCTCAGCAATGACTGACAGCACTCTGGAAGAGGTACAGTGAAGAAGCCAGCCCTAATGAAGTGTTCATTCACTGACTGAGTCTGTATCCCCAATACAAGATAAAGAAAAATAATCTGGTTCCACACAGCAGTGAAAATCAATATGTCCTTTATTGTAGTAGGTAAGTGCTTTCTTGGAATAACATCCGCTTCATCAGACCAACAAAGATAGAATAGCAGTTACATTTTTAAACACTAAAACATCCAATCAAAAATCAGATAAAATGTGCATCATAGCTAAAAGCCATGTGATAAAATACATCTGTAGAATCTATAGATCGTTAAAAAATTGAATAAAATAGACTAAATGAACAATATGTACTTAAAACTGGTAAATACAATAGTAAAAAATAATAAATAATACAAGATGGACTATTGAAATATACATGATAAAATATTGAGAGAGAGATCAATGCTTTAATGGCCGTGCTTTAAGGAAGGGTTTCAGGGAAACTCTATTGTTTAAACCAGGAGGTTTATCAGCTTGAAAGTGCAAAATCCATTTCTGTTCACTAGATTCTGTTCTATTATTTATGTCACCTCCTCTCTTGGTACTATGCAGAATCTCTATTACCATAAAGCTAAATTTATGTTCTTTACCCTCTTTAGCTACATGTAGTGATAGTGCGCTGGTTTCTTTAACATTCCTGATATCCCTAAGGTGTTCAAGTATTCTATCCTTAAACACCCTGTTTGTTTTCCCTATGTAAAATGAGAAGCAGGTAGTACAATAGCAAAAATAGACAACATTTTTTGTTCAATAATCTGCATAAAAAGCAGTATCTATCTCTCAAATGACCAATGACCTCATTCAACTATTGACAATACTTTCTCAAGTGATGCTTCCACTGATACCTCTAGGAATAAACTAAGGATGCCATTGACCTTTGCCGGTAATGTGCATGTAGCATGTGAAATTATTTAAAAGAACTGGGATATTCTGTCTACTGTACATGAGTTGAATGTGGTCATTGGCACACAGCCAGATTTTGTTTTAAAAATAATAAACCACTTAAGAGTTGGCTCTGTTATTGATCCTTTAATACTAAAACAACTACAATATCTGATAGACTTAGTACATATATGTGTAGGAATTGTATGGCCTGTACACATATACATATTGGTAATCATTTCACACATCCCACTTTGGGTTTTAAGATAGATACTGCTTTTTATGGAGATTGTCAAACAAAAATGTTATCTATTTTTGCTATTGTACTACCTGCTTCTCATTTTACATAGGGAAAACGAACAGGGTGTTTAAGGATAGAATACTTGAACACCTTAGGGATATCAGGAATGTTAAAGAAAACAGCGCACTATCACTACATGTAGCTAAAGAGGGTAAACATCATAAATTTAGCTTTATGGTACTAGAGATTCTGCATAGTACCAAGAGAGGAGGTGACAAATAATAGAACAAAATCTAGTGAACAGAAATGGATTTTGCGCTTTCAAGCTGATAAACCTCCTGGTTTAAGCAACAGAGTTTCCCTGAAACCCTTCCTTAAAGCACGGCCATTAAAGCATTGATCTCTCTTTTAACATTTTATCATGTATATTTCAATAGTCCATCTTGTATTATTTATTATTTTTTACTATTGTATTTACCAGTTTTAAGTACATATTGTTCATTTAGTCTGTTTTATTCAATTTTTTAACGATCTATAGATTCTACAGATGTATTTTATCACATGGCTTTTATCTATGATGCACATTTTGTCTGATTTTTGATTGGATGTTTTAGCGTTTAAAAATGTAACTGCTATTCTATCTTTGTTGGTCTGATGAAGTGGATGTTATTCCGAGAAAGCGCATACCTACTACAATAAAGGACATATTGATTTTCACTGCTGTGTGGAACCAGATTATTTTTCTTTATCTTGTATTCTCTGGTTTTTGCATCTGATTCCTTATTTGGTTCAAGGACTGTTTTCGTCTGTTAAACAATCACTGGAAGCTGCTATGCTTCTGGCAGCGAGGACTTTGGCAGCACCATTGTTCACTGGGCAGTTAAGCCACATACAGAAAAACACAATGCAGTAACCCTGATGACCAGTGTTCAATTAGCATCTCAAAAGTGCCTGAAGAGTCTTGAAAGGGTGTTGGATGGGAATAAATATCATATGTCAACTCCCCCATTCCAAGCGGGAAGGTGAGGGAGGGGGGCTATAGCTAGCACCAACAGTGGTGATGCATGTGCCATGATGTGTGCTCTACCTAATTAGGCTTTCCCTCAATTCCACACTCAAAAAGCCCTCTGCAATTGTCAGGGATATACTGTCCTCATCTCCACTGCTTCCCCTGGTTGCTTATACTCAGAAATTCAACCATTTGCAAGAGCCCCAGCCTCAAGGAGCTATTCAGACAGTCATCAGGGAAAGGCTGACGCACAAGATCAACAACGTCTCTGGCATACAGATGACAGTCACAGTACGGACCCCAAAACACTTAGGGGTTTGCTTAGTAATAAGACCAGCTCTCCACTGGGCAAAATAAATGAACATACATTTCATTTTGAGAGCGTGCACCCTCTGTGTAAAATGTAAGCTTTTGGTGCATGTACAAGGTAGAGGAGTCCTCAGCCCCAGTCCTCCCCCAGCCAAGGAAAAAAGGGAGATGAATGGACTAGTTTAAGGAGAACTCTAGTGCCACTTTAGGGAAGGAAGCACAGATTAGTCCTAATGGACACCATGCTCTTGTAAAAGGCCAAATGCAGGTTCCTAGCAGGTCATACAAACAGAGCTAAGAGTAATCATGCAGATTCTTCTGACAGAAAGACTGCAATGCTACCAAACCAAATAGTATGAGCAAATGAGGGGCAAATTTATCAATAATGGTACGAACAAGTCCCAAGAAAGAGTTCTTCAAAGGCTGGTGAGGATGCAAAACACCTTTAAAAAAGATTTAACTAATGCTAAGCAATGGGTCTGCTCTCCATAAGACTGATGTGTAGACTTGGATTTCTGTTATTGTGAGGTTCAAGACAAATCAAACAGCTGTCCAAGATAACTCAGGATTACTTCAAAGCTATGCAGGTGAGGCTATGCAGGATACCTCTCTAAACAAGTGAAGCATCTTTCTACTTGCCGCTTTCTGGCAAGTCTCATCACCTCAAAGACCTCCTACTCAAAAATAGAGCTGAAACAAGAGATTAAAAAAAGAAGCAACACCTGAGGTGGTGCCAGCTGTTGGCCCAACATATTATATTGTCAGAGTCCTAAAAGCCCAAAATCACCCAATTTTCACCCATAAGACAACAATGAATTCTGTTCTTTCTTCCTTGAATTTTGAAGTATCAGTGGGAATAGAAGAATGGTATACCAGAACTTTCATACCAAATAATAGACAGTACACATCAGCCCATTTGGGGCAAATGTTCCATTTTGGAGGAGTACATTTCCATTCTGGAAAATGTAAATATTTTTGTGTGTTTGATGCGAGTTAAAAGGGGATGAAGGTTGAACATTAGTTTTGCTTCTTGAAAGTTTTTCATGAAGCAAACATTGTGGGAAATTGTGACATGCATTCAAACAGAGATGGGAAGTAGCAACTACATACACCATTAGTGTGTGCATGTAAGCTGCAAGATGAAAATACACATATTCAAAAAAATTGTAATGTATAACAGGTTGGTGTAATAGCTTTCTATCAGAATGTCTGCTCTGAGTATTAACATGGAATGTAAATGGCCTTACAGGTATAGACAAGAAAAGTACAGTTGTGTACACTTACCATAAATGTAGATGTTCGAGTGTATTCACTGTTGCAGTCATCACATTTGGGTTATCTGCTTGGAGTAGCCCTCAGTCGGCCTGATTATCAAAGTCTTAGGTCCTGCGTCAGTTGCTGTCATCTTCCATGACGTCAGGTAGTCAGGGGTATAAAGCATGCAGCCGACACCATTACATCAGTTTTTCTTGCCCCAGATGTCAGGTGCCCCCATAATGGGAAGCAATTATGTACAAGGTTACACCTCCCAACAAAAAAACAAATACACCAAAAAGCTTTAAGCATACTAAACAAGAATAGAGGTATAGTCAAAAGAAGTCAGGGGCTGGAGGGAGGGTAACCAGGACTGCAACAGTGAATACACTCTAACATCTACATTTATGGTAAGTGTACACAACTGTACTATGTTCTTTGTGTTTCACTATTGCAGTCATCACATTTGGGTAGATTCCCAAAGCTAAGGATGGGAGGAGGTAATTAGATAGCATTAGGAACAGCTATAAGGCCCTGCAAGACTGCAGTGGCAAAGCCAGCTCTGGATTTAGAAAAAATTGGCAAGTGGTAATGCTTGGTGAAGGTATGTACAGAACTCCAGGTAACAGCTTCTAGGATATCCCTGGTAGGGACACCTCTGAGAAAGGCTGTAGAGGTAGATGCAGCTCTGGTTGAATGTGGTCTTATCCCCTGTGGGGTAGGTTTTCCATGGTGCTTATAGCAGAAATGAATGCAATGACCTATCCAATTAGAAATGGTTTGCTTGAAATGGCCTTCCCCTCTGCCCCTGCAGCAAATGCAACCAGTAGCTGTTCAGATTTCTGAGAGGTTTAGTCCTGTCCAAGTAAAATCTAAGCTGTCTGTGCACGTCCAAGGAGTGCAGAATTTGTTCCCCTTTGTTCTGTGTATTAGAAAAGAAGGTTGGCAAATGAATGGACTGATAAGGGCCACACTGGATACCACCTTGGGCTTGAAGGAGGGGCTGGTCCTGAGGGACACCCTGTCCGCATGAAAGATAATGAAAGGCTCCACTGCCATGAGAGCCTGTAATTCAGATACCCTTCTTGCTGAAGTGATGGCTAGAAGGAAGGCTGTTTTCCAAGAAAGGAATTTCAACTCTGCATTTGCAGCTGGCTCAAAGGGAGGTAGAGTGAGCTTTTCCAATACAAAGTTAAGGTCCCGGGCTGGAGTAGGGGCTCTCCTGGGTGGTCTTAAGTTTTTGGCCCCTCTGAGGAATTGCTTCAGCAGTGGATGAGAGAAGAGGGGTGGTTCTGTATTGTAATGAGCTGAAATGGCTGAGGCATGAATTTTGATGGAGGAAAAGGAAAGGCCCTTGTGAAGCATCTCAGTTAAGTATTGAAGAATCTGAGGTAAATTGGGCGCTGCTGTGCCCATCCCCTGAGTTTGACTCCAGGAACATAATCTTTTCCATTTTTCAGCATAGGATTTTCTAGTACTAGGCCTCCTTGCCTCCAGAATGACATCCATCACTTGCTTACTGATGGATGGTAACGGAGAGATCAGGTAATTAGCCAGGCTGCCAGGTTCAGGGTTTTAAGCTGTGGGTGCAGAATCTGGCCCTCCTGCTGGGACAGCAGGGCAGGGGTCTGAGGCAGGTGCCATGGTGCCAGCAGTGACACTGCGCAAGAGGGGTACCAGTGTTGGCGTGGCCAGTCTGGTGCAATCTGTATTGTCCTTAGTTTGTCCTGTTTGATCTTTAGTAGTACCTTGGAGAGGAGAGACAGTGGGGGAAAGGCATAAACCAATAGGTTTTTTCAGGTGAAGGACAGGGCATCCACTTTCCAAGCTTGTTTGTGGGGAGTCCTTGTGCAGAACTTGTCCAATTGGTAGTTCTGGGGGGAGGCAAACAGGTCTATCTCTGGGCTCCCCCATTTGTTTCTCAAAATGTTGAATATCTTTGGTTCCAGTTTCCACTCATGTGGGTCCATGAGATTTCTACTTAAGTCGTCTGCCAGTGTATTTAGCTTTCCTGGCAGGAAATGAGCCTGTAGGTGCACTTTGTACCTCAAGGCTGTGTTCCACAGAGCCATGGCTAGTCTGCAGAGATGGTATGAATGGGTTCCCCCCTGCCTGTTTATGTACCACATAACAGTGGTGTTGTCCGTCTTTACCAATAATTG